>NC_034590.1:92535931-92554360 GCF_900095145.1 Mus pahari | reverse complement strand
AGACACCCCAGAAGAGGGCATCAGATCTCATTACAGATGATTGTGAGCCACCATGTGGTTGCTGGAATTTGAACTCATGACCTTCGGAAAAACAGTCAGCGCTTTTAACCACTGAGCCATCTCTCCAGCCCCATAAAACAATTCTTAAGAAAGGAAAATACCTATACCACCACATGCTTTTCTTAATACTTAAGCCCCCATTGGAGATTAAGTAACTTCAAACCTCTCCAACCATATCCACTGCTTACTGTAGCACTTAGGTGAACTCCTTCCCATAATCCTTCTCACTCAGCGCATCTTGCTTTTCTGCTCATTGAATAAACTCACTGACTTTGCTGCTCTCTGATTTACAGTGTTCTCTTCTGTGCTGGTCCTCACAGTGGCTCCTCATTGAACCTGCCAGTGACGGCATCAACAGATATTTTTCAAAAGTCGATATGAGCCATTGTTTCTTAACTAATACTCTCTTCAACATTCCTTCCATGGGAGACATTAAAATGTTCCATACTCTGGGGCTGGGAGATGGCCCAGCTGTAAACACACTTGCCATTCTTGCTAAGGACTTGTTTGGTTCCAAGAACCCACATGGCAGCTCATAAGCATCTGTAATTACAATTCCAAGGGATTTGATACTCTTTTCTGGCCTTGGACACCAGGCACACTTATATACACATCCAGACTGAACACTCATATACATAAAAACAAGAATGCCCGTCGCTCCTGCCTGCAGGATAGAAGGACTTCGACACGCAGAGATTCTTCCACAACTTCTTTATTCTCTTGCTTGCCGAGGCGAAAGTACCCCAGCCCGAAACCCTCTGGTTTATATAGCCCTAAGGGGAACGTGTCTGCCTGTGATTGGTGCTTACTTCCGAACCTCATTAGCATCTCTGTGCNGGCTCGTCGCGGAGCCTGGCGCATGCGCCTAGCAAGCTGTTTTTTCTCTCCCTTCCCCCTTTCGTGTCGGGGGCCATTTTGCTACGGCAGAATGCGGCGGCTTGCCACACAAGAATAATCTAAAACTAATTTAAAAAGTCAGCAGTGTCATACATGAGACATTGACATCGGAGTTCCTTTTTTTTCCCCCTTGCAGTAGGT
Source organism: Mus pahari (assembly GCF_900095145.1). Taxonomy (NCBI): domain Eukaryota; kingdom Metazoa; phylum Chordata; class Mammalia; order Rodentia; family Muridae; genus Mus; species Mus pahari. The sequence goes on along the minus strand of NC_034590.1, from coordinate 92,553,262 downwards.
GTGCACTGGAATGATCAATCACTTCAGAAAACAGAATCCCTGTGCTCACAAATCAGTCATCCTACTGTTGGTTGTACATACAAGGTAACTTACTGTTGAAGAACTTCGTGGATGCTCTCCTTGGTATTACCAGAAGGCTGAAACAACCCCAAGATCCATTCGCAGAGGATGGAGAAGCATGTTATAATCTATCTAGATGGCGGAAAATTACATAGCAGTAACAATAGATAAAATATAGCTTTGAGCCACAACATGGTGGGAATTTTTAGTTTTTTGGTTTTTTTTTTTTTTAAATAGAGTTTCTCTATAGCCCTGGCTGTCATGGAACTTACTATGTAGATCAGGCTGGCCTCAAACTCACAGAGATTCTGCCTCTGCCTTCTGAGTAGTGATATTAAAAGTATGTACCATTATACCTGGGGTCAGCCTCTAGAGTTAAAAGCAAAAAAGAAACGAGTATCAAAAGATGGCATGTTGTTGGGTATGGCATATGCTTATAATCAGGAGACTGAGGCAAGAATGTGAGGCTGAAACTAGCTTGGACTATGGAGTGAAACTCTGTCTTCATAAACAAACAAAATGCAGCCAGGAGGTTCTTATAAATATGAGGCCAGCCTGGGCTACAATTAACAAAACAAATGAACAATGAACTCAAACAATACCACTAACAACAACAGCAACAAAAACTAGTAATAAAAATACATGACCATTTATAAATATGTTTGGTTTGTTTGTTTGTTTGGTTGGTTGGTTGGTTTTGGTTTTGGTTTTTTGAGACAGGGTTTCTCTGTGCTGTCCTGGCTGTCCTGGAACTCACTCTATAGACCAGGCTGGCCTCAAACTCAGAAATCTGCCTGCCTCTGCCTCCCAAGTGCTGGGATTACAGGTATAAATACGTTTTAATTCTGTGCACATACACAAGCCTGTGTGTGTGTGTGTGTGTGTGTGTGTGTGTGTGTGTGTGTGTGTGTGGTGAATTTTAAAATTTTTTAATTGACTCTTTGTGAGTTTCACATCATATGCCCAGGCCCATTCATCTCCCCATTCTGTCACATCCACCCTTGCCCTTGTGACCTCCCCTCCTAAAATAAAACACACACAGAGACAGATAATGACAATAACAACAGCAACAACAACAACAAAGTATAGAAGGCATCTCATCATGGAAGTAGGAGTGTGCCACAGTGTGTGTTCCTCTGTCTACACATCTTCACTTGCAAATGTTCATCACAATGAGTCCTTGATCTGGTTCAAGATCTCTCTGGCTTCTGTGACACCATCAGTATTGAATCCTCATCAAGAGTTACCCCATTCTTGCCTTGTGTGATGGAGAGCCTGCAACTTAGGATCAGCAGGACTGGCCCTTTTGTGTATCCCAACCATTTGCAAAAGATAGAGATTTTGGTGTGGGCCAACTTAGAGCCCTGGATTTGGGCCTGGGTGGTCATTGAGCAGGTCAGCACACAAGCTCTCCCTTATCCACACCACCAGGGGAGCTCTCCAGTACTTCTCAGGCCACCCAATGCCATCATCTCCAGGAGGCAGGGTCAGCTCTCCTGCTCTCAGGCCCTCAGGCCAGCACTCTCTCTGTCTCTGTCTCTCTCTGTCTGTCTCTCTGTCTTTGTCTCTCTGTCTCTGTCTCTCTCCAGTGAGAGATGGGCCCAGCCCTTCAGAGCACTGTAGCCAGTGAGGGGTGAGGCCAGTTCTGCACAGCCCCTACATATTCATTGGTCCTTGAAGGCTGCCTGACCAGGACCACTCTCAAGTTTTCTAGTGGTAATCCGAGCCAGGGACATCAACACTAACCCCTGCCACAGGGTAGCCACAGACTCAAACATGGCCCTCAGAGGCAGCTCAGAAAGAGTCTTCACCATGGCCCCAAGTGGTGGGGCTGGCCACTCACAATGGGTTGCCCCTTTCCACCCTTGAGTCTTCAGTTTCATTTCTCTTCATAATGCTCAAGGGCTCCACTTCCCTTTCTTTCTTTCTTTCTTTCTTTCTTTCTTTCTTTCTTTCTTTCTTTCTTTCTTTTTTTTTTTTTTTTTTTTTTAAAGATTTATTTATTTATTATATGTAAGTACACTGTAGCTGTCTTCAGACACTCCAGAAGAGGGCATCAGATCTTGTTACAGATGGTTATGAGCCACCATGTGGTTGCTGGGATTTGAACTCCGGACCTTTGGAAGAGCAGTCGGGTGCTCTTACCCACTGAGCCATCTCACCAGCCCTCCACTTCCCTTTCTATCGCATCCTTCCACTCCGTACTTGCATATTGTGGTGGCTCCTGTTGCAGGCCGGCCGCATGGCTGGCAGGCTCCTGGGAGACATCCTCCAATCACACTGTGTGGCATGGCAGCAAGTTGGCCTGCCTGTGCCATGTTGCTGAAGGGCAGGTCTGTGGGTGAGACGGTGGTCCACAGGTCTCTGTCTGTCTTCCTCCTCCCATGTTGTACTTCCTAGATTTGATTTGAGTTTTATGAGTCCTTTGACCACCAAGGTGATTTGAGTATTCCTGGCCCATGAAAAGTAGCACTATTGTGGCCTTATTGGATAAGGTGTAGCCTTCACAGAGGAAGGGTGTCACTGGGAAGGTGGGTTTTGAGGCTGCTATGTTCAAGTTCTGTCCAGTGTGGAATGAGACCCTCCCCCTGACTGCCTGCAGAATTGAGCCTCCTCCTGGTTGTCTTTAGATCACAATATAGAGCTCTTGGCTCCTCCCGCACCACGTCTGCCTGCACATTGCCCTGCTTCCTGACATGATGATAATGGACTGAACCTCTGAAACTGTAAGTCAGTCCCAATTAAATGTTTTCCTTTAGCTGGGCAGTAGTGGCACACACCTTTAATCCCAGCACTTGGGAGGCAGGGGTGGGCAGATTTCTGAGTTTGAGGCCAGCCTGGTCTACAAAGTGAGTTCCAGGACAGTCACGGCTACACAGAGAAACCCTGTCTCGGGGGGGAAAAAAAAAAAAAAAAGAACACCACCACCAAAAAGGTATCTCTTTGCCAGGGGGTGAGTGTGGTGTTTTTATGGGCACCACTTGTGTGGATATACTACTCCATATATGGAATTTATTGGAATGACTTTCAGGCTTCAGTCCAACTAACCCATCAATGGCCCACTGTGAGTGGGAAATTCAAGAATCTAGTAGTTGCTCAGTCCCACAAGGCTGGCTGTCTCAGCTGGTCTTCTGTATAAGCTGGAATCCTGAAGAAGTAGGCTCTCGTGGATGTGCTGGTCAAGTGAGTGTGAGCAGGTGAAGAAAGAACAACCCTTCCTTCTTCTGTTGTTCTTACGTGGGCCTCCAGCAGAAGGGATGGCCCAGATTAAAGGTGTAACTCAAGATCTGAACTAAAGGCGTGCATGTCTTCCAGACTCAAGATCTGGATCAAAAGTTTGGGTCTTCCAGTCTCATGATCTGGATCACAGGGGTGCCCTCCATTTCTGGATTGTAGATTATTCCGGATATAGTCAAGTTGACAACTGGGAATAGCCATCCCACCAACTCTGGTTCTCCAAAAAGAGCAGCAAGTGCTCTTAACTGCCAAGATATCTGCCCAGGCCCTGGATGACATGTCACGAAACAATCTTTTTATGAATTCTAAACTCATACAAAACTAAGCACTACTCTTTTTTGTTTGTTTGTTTTTTTGAGACAGGGTTTCTCTGTGTAGCTCTGGCTGTCCTGGAACTCACTCTGTAGACCAGGCTGGCCTTGAACTCACGAACTCAGAAATCCACCTGCCTCTGCCTCCCGAGTGCTGGGATTAAAGGCATGCGCCACCATGCCCAGCAGCACTACATTTCTAAGGGTTCACATTTAATCCACCTTTTAAAAACACTTCAGGGTGGCAATTACCTTTGAGCTTCATGAAGATGACCCAAGGAAAGCCTGCAGGAGCTATGTTACTCCAAAGGATCTGCTCCTGGGCAGATGAATAGGGTCACAGATATTCATTATTTAACTAAAAGTCCAGAATGAACAATTAAACTTGCAGGAAGCCATGACAAAGATGACAAGATACCACAAGGAGACAAAAGCCAGCTTCCCTCAGGCAGTAAGGGTGGGGCCAATTGGTGGATCCTGAGTGTGTCATGGAGCACACATGACCGACCCTTCCACTGAAGGCATGAGTAACTCTCTGGTTATGCTGACGGAACATGCATAGGTACATGGATTCCTTACTGGCTCAGCCCATGATTTATTCAAAATATGACCAATATCAACAGAGGTCATCTCTCTCTCCATTCAGTTCCTGCCACACACTTCATGGAACCCACCCAGAAGGACAGGCATTGTCTGTAGTTTTCTCTTGGAGAAGCTCCTACCCTGGTAGGGGGTTATTTTTCACTTTTTTTAAAAACAGAGAGAAAAAGATAGAGAATTATATTGGATGTTGGAAAGATGGCTCAGTGGTTAAGAGCACTTGTAGCTCTTGTAGAGGATCTAGGTTCAGTTCCTGGTACCCACAAGATGGCTAACAACTATCCACAACTTCAGTCTTAGGGTATTTGACCTCCCTTTACCCCTCTTCAGACCTCCTTGGGTACCAGGAACATACATATGGTACATATAACATACATACAGACAAAACACTAATACACATAAAATAAATAAATATAATAAAATATTTTTAAAACAGTTATTTTTATTTTATGTGTATGGGTAGATTTCCCACATGTATGTCTGTGCACCATGTCTGTCGGGCTGAGGAAGCCAGAGAGGGTGTGGGAGCCCTGGGTGATAGAAGCAGTTGTGAGCCACCATAGGATGCTGAGACCTGAACCAGGGTCCTCTGGAAGAACAGCCAGTATTCTTAACCGTTGATCCCCCAGCCCACTCTTTCTTAATTAATCTGTTGTGGACTCTATTCACTCCTTTTCCAAGTGTCTTTATTTTCCTTGGGTGTGAGAAAGGGAATTCTTGGAAGCCACTGGCTCTGGGTGGCTTTGGCGGGTATTGAGATTTTGGGATCCTAGTTTGGTGGTTAAGCCTACTCCAAGAACCCACATCGGTGACATCAGAAACATGACTTAGCCATTTATATGACCTCATAGTCTTTCCTTCCTCAACCGCCAATGAAAACTCTCATAAGCATTAAGACAAATAAAATAATGTAGTCTTTTCCAAAGGAGTAAGACTTAGGCTTGCTGGGGCTGGAGAGATGGCTTAGCGGTTAAGAGAAGCGATTGCTCTTCCAAAGGTCCTGAGTTCAAATCCCAGCAACCACATGGTGGCTCACAACCACCCCTAACAAGATCTGACACCCTCTTCTGGGGTGTCTGAAGACAGCAGCAGTGTACTTACATATAATAAATAAATAAATCTTTAAAAAAAAAAGAATTAGGCTTGCTTCTTAAATCTACATAAGATTAGATTAGTCTATTTAGTTTAGCCTAGACTAATTTAAAGTAATTTAGTTAGGCTTTTTTTTTTAAGGCAGGGTATCATGTATCATGCAGTTTAGCCTGGAGACCCTTCTCTACCTCTCAAGTACTGGGATGACAGGCATTTGCCACCAAGCTTGGCTCTTAAACCATGAATAAAATTCATTTTTGCTTATATTTTAAAATGTGACTCTTTGCAGTTCTCTTTTTCTGTGTGTGTGGAGTGTGTCTCTGAAGAGGATCTCAGAGTCCCTGGAGCTGGGGTTACAGGCAGTTGGGAGATGCTGTGCGGGTGCTGGGCATCCAACCTGGGGCCTCTGCAAGAGCGGCATGTGCTTTTAACTGTGGAGCCATTTCTCCAAACTCAAAATATGGCTCTTGTTTTAAATAATAAAGATTGTCCTTCTCTGCTTCTATATAGAGAAGAGCTGAGACCGATTACAAGTAAGTTGTCTCCTTTAGTGATGCAGGCCACCCACCCTGAGAGAAGCTAGGATAGGATATCCAACAGCAACTTGCAGAACAAAGGAAAGCCCATTACTTTTATAAACTATTTTTTTCTATTTTTCCTTTATATGTGTGTGTACATACACATATGCATGTCTGCATGTACACATGTGGGTGTTCCATGAATGGGTTTGTATGTTTGTGGAAGCCAAGGGTTGAGGTCAGGAATCACTCTGAATATAGTTCTCTCATCTTAGTCATTAAGACAGACTCTCTCAATCAAACCCAGAGCTGGAAGATATGGCTGGTCTTCCTAACTGGCTTGCTCCAGCAGCCCTTGTCTACATGCGCTGAGGCTCAGATAATGGGTGAGTCCAGTGTCTGGCCTCTATGTTGATTCTGAGGATCTGAGCTACAGCCTCATTTTTGTTCGTGGGCTTTAATCCCTAAGTCAGTTCCATGGCCAAACTTTTAAAGACTTTTGAGGGGAGGGGTCTTTGAATCCTAGTGTCCATTCCTACCTTGGGTCTGTGACATGCTAGAAGTTTAAGCAGAGTTGTCACAGAGGACTATGGCTTAGCTGATCCCCTCTTTGGGGATAATATCTACCAGCTAACAGTTTCAGTGTTCTGGAAACACTAGAACCAATGAATTAAGAAAAAAAAAGTTCTCACTTGCTTCTATTGAAAGCAGATAGAGGACCTGGAAATGAGACTCTGAGTGACCCTGGGACCGTGAATATGCCACCAGCCACTTCACATTGGCTAATGTAGGGAAAAGTGTGTCATGTAGCCCAGGCTAGACTCAAGCTCACACTGTTTCTGAGGCTGATCTTGAATTTCTGAACCCCCTAGAGTTTAGGGGCTTCATCCCCACAGCCAGTATGCACACAAGGATCAAACCCTGGAGGATACTACCAGCTGGGACACGTTCCCCACTCAGAGTCACAGAGCTTTGTAAGATTGGATCTTAGCTCCAAGTTGCTGTGTGACCTCAGGAAGGTCACTTATCTTCTGTGGCCTTAGGCTTCCATCACCTTACCTCATGACTTCTGTGTGACTCTGGTCAGAAGGGCTCTGAGTATGGCTTGTTTCTCTGTTGTTAACAGCCTGACATTCTCTGTATGCTCTGAACACAGATTTTTGTTTTGTTTTGTTTTGTTTTTCCAGACAGGGTTTCTCTGGTTTCTCTGTATAGCCCTGGCTGTCCTGGAACTCACTTTGTAGACCAGGCTGGCCTCGAACTCAGAAATCTGCCTGCCTCTGCCTCCCAAATGCTGGGATTAAAGGTGTGCGCCGCCACCACCGCCTGCCCGGCTGAACCCAGATTTTTAATTGCATGTAAGTACACAAATGTGCAAGTGCCCAGGGAGGCCAGAGGCACCAGATGCCCTGGAGCTGAGTTACAGATGGTTGTGAGCTGCTTGGGATGGGTGACTGGGAACTGACCCTCTGCAGCAGCAGTATGTCCTTTGAACCACTGGGCCTTCTCTCCAGCCCAACACAGGATTTAAAATTTTTATTTTGTTTTGCATTCCACAACTTATGTTGTGGGTCCTTGCTTGTTTTATGATAATTTTTATTGTTTGAGAATTTCATAGATATTTCACATAATGTATTCTGATCAAATCCATCCCTGTTCACTTCCTCCTTATCCCTCTCCTGGCCTACTTCTCCTTCCCAACTTCATATGCTCTTCTTTTTTTTTAACCCATTAAATCCATGTAGAGCTCCCTGTATGTGCAATGATGTAGGACAGTCTACTAGACAGTGGGGTGAATCACTTTCCTGAAGAAAACTGACTCTTCCCCAGTAGCAACCAATAGCACCTCAGCTGGGGTAGAGTCCCTCTTCCCTCTCTGCTGGGATATTGTCTGGCTTGATCTTGGCAGCTCTAGTGTGTACAGTTACAAAAGCTGCTGTGGACTCTGATTCTTTTGGTGTGTAAACTATGATTAAATAATCTCTTCTTAGAAACAGACTAGTGTGGCAGTTCCCAAGGGCTGGGGTTGTCAGCGGTGACAGGAAGATGCAGCTAGGTACAGCTGCCAACAGCCCGAGGAGTTCTTTCTCCATAGGGACCTTCACTCAAGTAAACTTGGATCCTTGACTACACTGCAGAAAAGAATCCAGGACAAGCCAGAGTCAGACTAAGTTTGTAAGTCTACTAAGTAGAGATAAGGCGCAGGGCATCCCTTCACAGTGAAACTTGGCCATCTATTGTTTATTTTTAATTTTTAAAACATTTTATTTTGCGTGCATGTGCGTGTGTGTGTGTGTGTGTGTGTGTGTGTGTGTGTGTGTGTATGGGTGAGTGTGTAGGATAGAGAACAGCTTTTGTGGGTCCTGGGGAATCAAGCTCAGGCTGTCAATTTTTCTAAAGGAGAAAAAGTCACATAAAGTGGCTTTGCAATGATTACATATATGAGTCTGTGGCTTTCTGCGTAGCTTTATCTAAAGGTGTAATTTATAACAAGGTTTAAAGATTAACATTTTAAAACTATGTAACAGTTAAAGAAAATAAAAGTTAAAGAAAGAAAGAAAGAAAGAAAGAAAGAAAGAAAGAAAGAAAGAAAGAAAGAAAGAGAAAAGAAAACTACACCCTGGCTAGTTTCGTTATCTTAAAGGGTTTCCTCTGGAAAATGGAATTGTAAGGTTGTTTATGAAGGCCACTTTTTAGATTTAGGGGTGGAGGAAGGTGTTTATACAGTTAAACTCAAGGCCACCAATACCCTGGACCTGAGTCAGCACAAGCAGTTTTACCGGTCTTGTTTGTGATGTCTTTAGGAGGGAGACCCACTGCTCTCTCTATAGGGCATCTTGGCTTTATCGGCCAAGCTGAACCTTCTTGACTCTGTGCCTGCAGGAACACTGGACAGGCTAGAGCCTAAGTGAAGGAGCACCTTTCCCTTCCATGTCTTCTTTACCTTTTCCTTTTTCTATTCTATCTCGGGGGTAGAAAGATTTTCCTTTCCCTAGGAAGGGAGAAATAAGGAAACGGGGTTCAATTTCATTTTGCAAAATGAAATTTTTCTAGTCATTTATTATACAACGTGTGTGTGTGTGTGTGTGTGTGTGTGTATGTGTGTGTGTGTGTGTGTGTGTGTGAGAGANAGAGAGAGAGAGAGAGAGAGAGAGAGAGAGAGAGAGAGAGAGAGAGAGAGAGAGAGAGACTCAGTGCCTGGCTGACCTGGAATTGGTTATGTAGACCAGGCTAGCCTGGAACTCATAGAAATCTGTCTGCTCCTGACACCTGAGTGCTGGGATTAAGTATGTATAGTACCAATCTGGTTGAACTCTACAGTTTAAATGGTTAAGATGACATACTTGATAATGTATAAAAATGATAGCAAAATAATGTCCAAAAGCAATGATGTTTAAAAAAATGACAGATTGGAGAGATGGCTCAGTCAATAAAGTATGAGGTCTGAGTTTGATCCTAGCACCCACTTAGGATAAAATATCACACACACACACACACACACACACACACACACACACACAAAGGGGATCCCTGGAGCACATTGGCCAACCTGTGTAGCTGAGTAAGCGATGCCCAGTGCCCAGGTTTACTGAGACATCCTTTGGTAAAAAGTAAAGTGGAGAGTAAGACACCCAACACCAGTCTGTGTCCTTCATACACGCATGTGACTGAAAATGAGGACGTGACTAATCCATGGGATGGCTGAGGAGAGGTTGTTATTGTAGACATGAGGGAGAATTCAGCCAGAGGCACCTAGAAGACTACACAGCAGAGAGAGGAAGAAGTATACTGAACATGACCAGCAGATACTTCCAGAGCTTGAGAGAAGAGAGATGAAGGGGGGTAGGGCAGAGACAGAGAGGGGAAGAAGCAGAGAGAGGAAGCAAAGAGAGAGGGACAAGAGAGGGGACAAGGAGCACAGAACAGAGGACCAAAGGGGACCAAGAGAGCTTGTGGCCGAAATGACAGGGAAGCTGGGGTATGGGAAGTGAAGTTTCTGGTGTGGAGAGGTTTAGGGTAGGGGTGGGGAGAGAAGAGCAGTTCTGAGTAAACCTGGCAGCCAGCATGCACTTTGGTCAGTTAGCCATTTGTCCTGCGTTTCTTTGGGACTTGACAGTGTGCACTCCTCCTGCACATGAGATCACATGAACATATGCATACAACACATCTTCCTATTGTTCTATTGAGAAACAATATAAATACATGATATTACTGACCCATATATTTTGAATGATTAAGATGACAAATTATATAAAGATTAAAATGATATTAAAATTATATTTATTTTTTTTTTAACATTTTTATTTATTTATTTTTTCGGAGGGCTCTTTGTATTTCACCACACTCCTGTGGAAGTCACAAGACAACTTCTGGGAGTCAGTTCTTTGGATTCCAGGGACTAAACTCAGGTTATCAGGCTTGGGGGCAAGTACCTTTACCCAGTGAGCCATCTCACTGGGTTCTAGTAAAATGATGTTTAAGGAAGAGAAGACAAGCAGCCCCACAAGACTGAGAGAGTTGTTAAAGCAGCTTACTGAATGCTGGGGTGCACAAGAATCCTGTAATGTTTGGGACACTCAAGTGGCCATCAATAGAAGATCTCTTTCTGAAACAGCTCTAACCTAGATAAACACCTGAGCAGCAGAGGATGGTGGCTAGGTCATTTCTCCACACCACACCTATGCCAAATACTTTTCTCTAATTTGCTTCTTAAATCATCAACCCTGGGAGCCAATCTCAGCATCATCCCCATTATGTAAACAAGGCAGCGAAGTTCAGAGAGGTGAAGTCACAGGCTTGATGTCACACAGCATGGGGTGTGCCTGGCTGGGATGAATAGTCTCTGAACCATAGACTCCATTTTACTGGCTTCCACAGGAGGCTTGAGATGTCCCATGGAGGACCCCTGAGAAGGAACACCCCATCCCCAGGGACCAAAGAGACCACAGGAAGCCTGGCCAAATGCTGGATAAGCATTCACTCTCTGCTCGCCTTTAGTCTACTGTTTTGTTTTGTTTTAAAATCTTGTCTCTGCTTTTGGATGAACTTCCCAAAGGGCACCGACCTTGTGTGTGGTGTGCCATCTGTCTGCCCTGAGGCACCTGGCAAGAGTTGTATAATTGTTGATAATTGTTTGTGAAGCCCTGAAATAACTCTTGATAAGTGGTTCTGCCTGGCTTCTCCAGCATGGAGGAGCTTGGTACATGAAAGCAAAGCTGTGGCCTTGAGACTTCCTGGTTCCCCAGCCTCCCTTAAGGCCTGGCGGCTGGGCAGCTCTATTTACAGGGACTGTGGCTTAGGTTGTGGGTGTGGCACGGCATGGCGTGACGCTACCCTGACATCCACCTTTACATACACCCCCACTCCCTGACTCTCCAGGGTTGCAGGTCCCCGCTCCACGCCTGCTGAGCCCCGCCCTCCCCCACTGCAGGTTTGCCCTCATCTTCCAGCCAACGGCAGAGTGAAAATATTTGGAGAGAAAAAAATGTATGGAACTTGCACAAACTTTTCTTCTATTGCCATTCCCTAGGGAACACGGCATAACAAATGTCTATTGAGCCCTTACCTTGGATGAGAGATTCTGAGTTGAGTTGTCTGGAATTTATTCACAGACTATGGGCAGGAGCTAGGCATTCAGTGGCTGCTGGGTGCTTGCTTGCTTGCTTAGCATGCAGGTTGATCCCTAGAAGGCAGGGATGAAACGTGTGTGTGTGTGTGTGTGTGTGTGTGTGTGTGTGTGTGTGTGTGTTCAGGTGCCCTCAGAGGCCAGAACAAGGAGGCAGCTTGCCTGGGGCTGTTGTTACAGGTGCTGGTGAGCTGCCAGATGTGGGTTGTAGGACCAAACTATGGTACTCTGCTTAGAGCAGCAAGTACCCATAACTGCTGACTCATCTCTTCGGCTCAGGAAATCGAATAAAAGTAAATAGATCATGTCTGAGCCAAGGCCGGTGACAAATGCCTGTAATCCTAGCTGTTTGGGAGGTTGAGGCAGGAGGATCTTTCAAGGGCAAGCCTGGGCAACTTAGTGGGGACCTTGTCTCAAAATTAAAAGTGAAAAGAGGGCTGGGGCTGCGGCTCAGTGGTCAGTGCTTGCCTGGAGAACAGGTAGTGCACACTGGCTGTCCATACATCAAGTGAAGGGCTTCTTGTGTATCTACAGATCTGACTATGAGGGAGGGGGTCTTGAAAACAGTTTCCTAACACTGAGGGATGAATGCATCTCATTTATATTCATAATGGTGCTGGGAGAGAGGTCACATTCTTTGTTTCCAGAAGAGGAATATGGAGTCCCCATAAGGAACACTACATACTATACTCCCCCATATGGGCCCAAGGTCCCAACAGGTAGTGATGGAGCCAGGGTTCCAATCAGTCCTCACCTTCCTGTAGGAGCTACCCCCACCCCCACCCCCTCCGTGCTTACTGGAGGCTAAACTCAAACCCTAGCCTCCTATTATCCTAGATACCTAGGTTTGGGCATCTTTCTCCATATGGGAATTAAAGAGACAGGCATGAACTTTTAACCCTAGCACTTACAGGTAGAAGCAGGCATATCTTTGTGAGTTTGAGACCAACCTGGTTTACATGGTGAGTTCCAGGACAGTGAGACCTTGTTACAAAACAAAACAAAACAAAACAAAACACAATAACAAAAATCCAACTAACCACCATCACCAACACTTCAAGACAGAGGTTGGAGGGATAGTTAAACAATTAGGAGCACTGGCTGCTCTTTTATTTTATTTATTTATTTATTTAGAGACAGAGTTTCTCTGTGTAGCCTTGGCTGTCCTGGAACTCACTGGAACTCCTGGAACCAGGCTGGCCTAGAACTCAGAAATCTGCCTGCCTCTGCCTCCCAAGTGCTGGGATTAAAGGCGTGCGCCAACACGCCCGGCACTGTCTGCTCTTTCAGAGAACCCAATTTGGTTTCCAGAATTCACACGGCAGCTTGCAACTGCTTATAATTGCAGTTTCAGTTGAGCTGATACTGGGTTCTGAGTTCCTCCGGCACCAGGTATGCAAGATATATGTTACACAGACATATATGCAGGCAAAACACCCATTCATAAAATTTAAAACAGCAACAACAAATGAAACAAACAAACAAACAAACCAAAGTCTCCAAGACAAATAAAAACAGCTGAGCCAGGGCTGGTGAGATGGCTCAATGGGTAAGAGCACCCGACTGCTCTTCCGAAGGTCCGGAGTTCAAATCCCAGCAACCACATGATGGCTCATAACCATCCGTAACAAGATCTGATGCCCTCTTCTGGAGTGTCTGAAGACAGCTACAGTGTACTTACATATAATAAATAAATAAATCTTTAAAAAACAAACAAACCAGCTGAGCCTGCTGATTCACTCACTGAGGCCATATTAGAAAGAAGAACAAAAAGAGAGATCCCATGGTCTCCGCCACAAGTCTAGTTTTGGTGAGGTGAAGGGGCATATAGCTCTAAGATGTCCCGGTCAAGGCATGGTTCTGCCCACCAATGACCCACCATCCCTGCCTTGGCTCTGGTCTGTCCTGCATGGTGGTCTGACAGGTAGACAGAATTGTATGAAGTCTCTTCCTGGGAGGCAAGTTCCTCCTCCGGGTGACACCAAGGCTTTGGCCTCCCCACCCCTCCCAGCATAGGACTCCTGGGGAAATTTTAAGACTTCAGAGTTTATTGTTTAATAGTTTGAGAGCCAAAGTGGTTGCAAGTGTCTCCTTAGAATATGTCCCCCTTCTGCCAAGATGGTTACTGTACCATGGGTTCCCAAGGCATTCAGGTTACCAGTGAGCTGTAACGACTTTCATTACAGCTTTAGGGGGCTTTAGGACACAGGGGCTAAGGACAGTGCCAAATTGCAAGGTGTGGTTATTTAGAAGACAGAGGTGAGGTGACCTAAACACTGTGCCTCATAGCATTTTGGCAGCACCACATGACCTGGGTTAGGGTTTCAGACTAGCTGGGAGGGTGACATTAAGGACAGCCATAGCTTCCTGTAGCTTCCACAGCCTGTTCCACCTGTCATTCAGGCTGATGACACAGACTGAGGACTAGGTCATAGGTAACCCTAACAGGCTCAGCCTAAGACTTGGTCTTCAGCCCAGAGGTGTCAGGAAGCGCAGTCTTCTCCTGTGAGTCAGGAAGAGGTCGACCAAAAGGAGAGGGAAGGAAGGCTGGTATCTCAGCCCGGATTCCAAACCAAGGCACAGCACTTTTTCCAAGCAGAGACGCCCATGGAGCTGGTCTTTGTATGATGTTCACAGGACTCTGACACAACCAGGAAAAAAATTCACCCCATTTCTGGGCGTGGCGGCACACACCTGAATTCCCACACTTGATGGTGGAAGATCACAAATTTGAGACCAACCTGGGTTCCATAGCAAGACTCTGTCTCAAAGAACTCAAAAATCAACTGACTAAACAAACAAAACCACACAGAATGACCACAATACGGGGTGTGAGTGCCACGACCAGTCTTAGCTCCTCCACACACTCCGCAAGGGCAATACATGAACTTGCTGCCTTTCTGTCAAGTGGAATGGAAACAATGGGCCTTATTCGAAGGCCTGTCAGGGGACCTCATAGTGTGTATTCCCCATTGAAGAGGGCCTCCATAGTGCCACTTCACAGAATTTCAGGACACCCTTAAAGCAAGTGTCGCCGTCATTAATATTTATATGTGAGATCTGAGGAGAGGCAATGCCCAAGGCCATGGTACAAGCATTTCATTTGCCAGTACACGAACACAACACACCAAACAACCCGCTCTGTCTCCAAATACTCAGATGATCTTGGTTCAGTGGCTCCCTGTTACCAGTGGCTTGGAACAATAGCAGTGTATGTTTTGCCCAGTGATGGTGGCACATGCCTTTACTCCTAACAGAGGCAGGTGGATCTCTGAGGTGGAGACCAGCCTGGTCTACAGAGTACATTCCAGGACAGCAAGAGCTACACAGAGAAACCCTGTCTCAAAAAACCAAAACTTAATACATTTTAAGAAAAGGTTTAAGAACATGTTTTGCTTTACAAAAGCAGTCAACTGTTTTCCAAGGTGGCTTCAGTTTGCACTGTCAGCGATGCCACCATTGGGGTTGAAGTGTTCCACAAGCATTTACCTATCACAGGCTTGGTGGCCAACCAAGTCTTAGAACCACTGAAAGGTGGAACCTGTAGGAGGTGGAGCCTACCGGGAGAAAGTTATGTCATGGGGGGGGGCGGGTATCATTGAAGGGGACATTGGGATTTCCAGCCTTTTCTTCTATCTAAGGTGAACAGATATCTTCTACCACATAATCTACCATGGTATACTAGGCTACCACAGACCCTCAGTCCCTGGGCCAAGCGATCACAAATGGAAACTTCTGAAACCAGAAGCTAAAAGAAACCTTTATTCTCGTTAAGTTGGTTCCCTCAAGTATTTTGTCACAGTAATAGAACAGTGAAGACACTGGCTGTACATAGGACTCCCACTTGGTCAGTTCTTGGTGTGACCAGCTTTCCCCCCCCCTTTACTATTCTTATTTTTTTTCTTATCGTGTGTGTGTGTGTGTGTGCGCGCGCGCGCGCGCGCGCGCGCGCACTCGCTATGAGGTCAGGGGACAAAGGAACATTTCGGAGTCAATTCTCTCTTTCCACCTTGTAGGTCCTGAGGATCCAGTCAAGCCATCAGCCTCGTTGGCAGGAACCTATACCAGTTGAGCTATTTGATTTGCCCCTGTTACCTATTCTAACATACACGTAGGGGCATCTCATTGTGTTACAATCTGAATTGCCTGAAAACTGTAACATTTTCATGGACTGGAGAGCTGGCTCAGCAGTTAAGAACACCAAGGAGTCTTACAGAGGACCTGGGTTCAGTCCCAGCACCCCCACGGTGGCTCATAACCAGCTGTAACTCCAGCTCCAGAGCATCTGGCACCTTCTTTTGGCTTCCTCACACATTGAATGTATACAGTACACAGACATACCTTCAGGAAAAATACTCATAAATAAAATAAATAGATCTTAGAAAAAAACAAAACAAAACAGAAGAACATGCCAGGAAAAGCAGGACTACTACATATCCACAAAACTGGCAAAAGAAAAAGACACATTTTGTAGTATGTGAATTAGGCTGTAATAATGACATTATAAGAAAGAAACAAGACAATGGAAAATAAACACATGAAAAATGATCAATTTTCTATGTCTGCCCCAGTTCCTGAATAATGACACGGAGACGATATTTACTTATAAGCTTATAACTAGACATTGTTTCCCATTAGCTTGTAACTCAATTATCCCGTTTATACTATGTAAGTTTTGCTACATGGCTGGTTAGCTATCGCTCCTTCTTTCTCAGTCTGCTTCTTCCTCAATGTCTGACTGGCTGAATCTCCCATGTCTGATTCCTTCCCAGAGTTTCTCTCCCTTTCTCTGCCCCCATCCCATCCCCAAGTCCCACCTTACTATTCTGCTTTTTGCTATAGGCCATATATTATTTTTCTTTTTCTTTTTTTTTTGGGGGGGGGGACAAGTTTTCTCTGTGTAGCCCTGGCTGGTCTGTGCTTTGTAGACCAGGCTGGCCTCCAACTCACAGAGATCTGTCTGCCTCTATCTCCTGATGGCTGGGATTAAAGTCCTGCACCACCACACCTGGCTCAAAAAGCAATCAACTTTTAAAATGATACAGGTGTTTGTCTGAACAATGTCTGTACTTCATGTACCACACACCTTCTTCTGTATATTTTGGTTTTGGTTCTGTAGGCATATTCAGTTACAACAGCTTCACTGTATATATTTATAAAAAAGAACCTCCCAGAGAAAACCACTCAAGATTAATTATTCATACAAATAGTTTAAAAGCATGGCTGATTGTGGTAGCTCATGCTAGTAGGATTTGGTGAAGGAGGCAGAGGTCAAAGGATCACTAATTTGAGACCACCCTGGGCTTCACATTCAGAACTGAACACAGTGGCACACGCCCTTAATCTTGGCACTCAGGAGACAGAGGCAGGCAGATCTTTGAGTTTAAGGCCAGCCTGGTCTACAGAGTGAGTTCCACGACAGCCAGGGCTACACAGAGAAACCCTGTCTCAAACAACCAAAAGCCAGGAGGCTGATAAGATGTCTCAGTGGTTAAGAGTACTGGCTGTTCTTCCAGAGGTTTGAGTTCAACTCCTGGCAAACATATGGTAGCTCATGATCACCTGGCTAAACAAACAAACCAACCACATGCTCTCTTCTAGCATGCAATTGCACATGCAGACAGAGCACTTATGCATAGGAAGTAAAAAGTACATTAAAAAAAAAACAATAAAAAGTGTTTATGTATTTTTTCTCTTGAAAAAAATTAGAGTGTGTGTGTTGCGAATGTGTTGTGTTTGCATGTGCTCACGAATAATATGGGTAAATGAAGAGCTTAAAATTTTGAACCAGGGGCTGGTGAGATGGCTCAGTGGGTAAGAGCACCCGACTGCTCTTCCAAAGGTCCGGAGTTCAAATCCCAGCAACCACATGGTGGCTCATAACCAT
>NC_034590.1:92523616-92535261 GCF_900095145.1 Mus pahari | reverse complement strand
ATGAGCCACCATGTGGTTGCTGGGATTTGAACTCCGGACCTTTGGAAGAGCAGTCGGGTGCTCTTACCCACTGAGCCATCTCACCAGCCCAAGAATTAACTCTTTAGTTACAGGGTTACAAAACTGGTTAGGGGGTTGGCAACAGTTTCATTCCTAGAGAGATGGTGTTTATAGCCATTGTCATCTCTTAAGTGAAAACACTGGATATTTATGAATCCTGGCTCTCTGGAACTCTCTCTGTAGCCCAGGCTGGCCTTGAATTCAGAGATCCCCCCCCCCTCCAGTACTGGGATTAAAGGTGTGTACCACCACACCCAGCTTTCACACCTGTATTCAAAAACAAAAACAAACAAACAAAAACCACCCCCCAAAACCAACCAACCAAACAAACAAACACAAATCCTACCCAGGTGGTGGTGGCTCAAGCCTTTAATCTCAGCACTGTTCAGGAGTCAGAGGCAAAGGATCTAATAGATGGAGTTCCTGGATAGCCAGGGCTCCATGGAAAAAGCCTGTCTCAACAAACAAACAAAACCACCCCCTGAGGGCTCCTGTCTGTCTGTCTATCTATCTATCTATCTATCTATCTATCTATCTATCTATCTATCTATCTATCTATCTTTTGCTACAGTGTCTTTACATAGCTTATAGCTCTGGCTGTCCTGGAACTCACTATGTAGACCAGGCTGGTCATGAAACTACAGGGCTCTACCTGTTTCTGCCAAGTGCTGGGATTAAAGACACATACCACCATGCCTAATGCCCAAATTTGTACTTTTTAATGTTTGTTTTTTTTTTAATTGTTTTGTTTTTGTTGTTTTGTTTTGTTTTTGAGATTCCCCATGGAGTTGTGGAAATGGGGCCTCCCAGGGAGCTTGGACTGGCTTATTTTGCTCTTCACTTAACCCAGCACAGCTGATGCTGAGGCAGGAGGATTGCAGGTTAGAGGCCTGATTTGCATGGTGAGTTTCAGGCCAGCCAAGGTTACACAGTGAGACCTTGTTTAAAAAAAATAATTAAAACTATTAAATGCTCTCGTCTTAGGGTTTCCATTGCTGTGAAGAGATGCCAAGACCAAAGCAACTCTTAAAAGAAAAATTTGGGGCTGGCTTATAGTTTCAGAGGTTTAGTTCACTAGCATCATGGCAGGAAGCATGACAGCATGCAGGCAGACATGGTGCTGGAGAAGGAGCTGAGAGTTCTACATCCTGATCTGTAGGTAACAGAAAGATAACACGTGTCACACTGAGTATGGCTTGGGTATAGGAGACCTCAAAGCCTGCCCCCTACAGGGACACATTTCCTCCAACAAGGCCACACCACCTAATAGGGCCCTATGGGCCAAGCACTCCCACACACGAGTCGATGGGGGCCATAGCTTCTCAAACCATCACAGGTCTCATGTGACCGACGGCTCCCATATTGGACACCCCAGAAATTCAGCCATCATTTTGCTAGGTGCGATGAAATCTTATCCTCACCCTGAGGCCCCACCTCTGTAGGATGGAGCTGACAAGGGCAACAAGAAAATGAGCCATGCCAAAGACTCTTTGGCCCTGTCTAGGTTTTGTTCTCTGAGAAATCCTCAAAGCATCTCCTATGGTGGCTGTACCACATTACAGTTCCACCCGAGATTTACCAGGACTTTAAGCTCTCTGTATTGCTGCCAACTGAACAGTACTTATTATTTTCTGTTCTTTGTTGTTTTATACTAGGCGTCTACATATGGGACATGGTATGTACTGCTATCTCATTGTAGACTTGCAATTTTTAAAATTACGTTTATTCATCGTGTGTGTGGGGGGATGGGCATACGTGTGGCCTGGGTTTATTCATCGTGTGTGTGGGGGGGATGGGCATTCGTGTGGCCTGGGTTTATTCATTGTGTGTGTGTGTGGGGGAATGAGCATACGTGTGGCCTGGGTTTATTCATTGTGTGTGTGTGGGGGGATGGGCATACGTGTGGCCTGGGTTTATTCATCGTGTGTGTGGGTGGGTGGATGGGCATATGTGTGGCCTGGCACATGTGCAGAGGTCAGGATACAGACCTGTGGGAATTCTTTTTCTCCTTCAACCGGTGAGTTCCGGGGATTGAACACGTGTCTCCAGGCTTGACTGCAGGTCCTTTCCCTGTTGAGTCATTCCATTGCTGGGACTGCTGGGATTTCATAACATTGTTGTTATGAAAAGGTTCTCAATCTGGACAGAGTTCAACTTTATCTACTTTGTTGTTGTTCTTTGTGCTTCAGTTATAACCTCTAAGAATCAGTGGGCGTGGCTGGCAAACTGGTATAAACCTGTGGACACCCTATATCTGGCTTAGCAGCTAAAGGCACTTACTGCTAGGTTGAGACCCACTTGGTTGAACAATAGATGCCACCAAGTTATTTTTTTGACCTTCATACCTACACACACACACACACACACACACTAAAAAAGAATCAACAAACAGGCCCAAGGACATAAATATTTACCCCTGTGGCTAAGAGTTTCATAGTTTTAGTTTCTTATAACTTTGGTCATTTTGAGACATTTTCTTGTGATGTGTAAAACAGGCCATGAACGTCACTCACTAGCGTGTGGATATTGAAGTGTCTCAACTTCACTGAAGATGAAGTTCTTCTCCTTACTTGATACACTTGTGAAAATCACGATACCAAGGGGCTGGAACAATGCCTCGTCAGGTAAGGGGAGCACTGACTCCAGAGGATGCAGATTCTTTTATCAGCACTCACATGGCAGCTCACAGCCATCTGTAACTCCAGTCTCTGGGAATCTGACTCCCTCTTCTGGCCCCTGTAGACACAACATGCATGAGGTACACAAACATGCAGGAAGGAAAAACAAACAGACCAAAACAAAACCCATACACGTAAAATAAAAATAAATAAATCTGGAAACAAGATTTTCAAAAAAGAACGTTGCCTCACCAGGATGTGTGGATTAACCTCTAAATTTTTGAATCCTGGTCCATGTTTTATTATCTATCTTTATATCAGTGTCCCTTGAGTGAGGTTTTTTTTTGTTTTTGTTTTTTGTTTTTTCGAGACAGGGTTTCTCTGTATAGCCCTGGCTGTCCTGGAACTCACTTTGTAGACCAGGCTGGCCTCGAACTCAGAAATCTGCCTGCCTCTGCCTCCCGAGTGCTGGGATTAAAGGCATGCGCCACCACACCTGGCTTTGAGTGAGTTTTAAAACGACAAACTTTGATTCCTCAAACTCAACTCTCCCTTTGTTTCTTCTTTTGACCTGGTCTCAGGTAGCTCAGGTTGGCCTCATGCTCACTATCTCTATATTCTTAAATATCTATAAGTAAAGGTCACTTGGATTTTGGCCCTCCTGTTTCCATCTCCTGAGTCTTGGTGTCCTAGATTTGAGCCACCATGTTCTGTTTGAGGGGTTTCTCTGTAAAGAACTTCAGTTACTCGGGTCTCTTCTCATTCCATGGAGGTTTTAGAATCAACTTTCCCACATTTGTCAAAAAAACAAAACAAACCAAACAATAAAAACACTGTGGAAGGGGCTGGTGTCGGTCCAGTAGGTATTCTGCTTGTTCTGCAAGTGTGAAGGCTGGGGTTTGGACTCCCCAGCACCCACATCAACACCACACGGGCTTGATAACCAGTTTATAACCCCAGCACTGGGGAGGCAGAGACAGGAGGTCCGCAGAGCAGGCATGTCTGGGGTCAAGTGAGAGACTGCCTGGATTGAGGAGCTGGGGAGTGACTGGCACCAGTCCTATGTGCACCAACAAATGCACATGCTTCTGTACTCGAGAAAAAAAAAACATACTCACAGTCCACTCACACAAATATGTACAGAAAGAGGTTGTTGGACTTTCGTACCTATTGCATGCTTGGGTAGCCCTGTCATGTTTTCTGTTTCACTAATGCTAGCCTTGTTTAATTTATCTCACTGACATATTAGAGTTTTCAGTGGCTGATTTTCATACCTCCTGGGTTAAATTTCTTCCAAAATGTCGGATTCAATGTGATGCTATTATAAGTGGAATTGTTTTCCTAATTGAGTTTTCAGGTTACCCATTGTTGATGTATGGAAACACAGCTGACTGTGTTTGTGTGTCCTGCTGCTACCACGTACACTTGCTGAATTTATTAGCACTAATAGTTTCTGTGGAGTGGGAATTTGCAGGATTTCCTACAGCGAGGTCACTAATGTCTAAAAATGATGATACATTTATGTAAATGAATTATTTATTCCAGCTAGGCCGAATAAAAGGTACAAAATCCCGATACTTTACAAGCTGTAAGCCTGGATTGGGCAGGCTGTGAGCTATTCTAACTTACATCCCAGTCAAATGTCCCTAGTTCCTTGCTGTTTGAGTCTCACCTGGGTTATCTCTGTTCCATCCGCCTGTCCTCAGGGTCCACCTCCTCTCATGGCAGCCTTCTGCTCTCTCTGCCTCCTTTCTCCTCCTCCTCCTGGTGTCTCCTGAAACCCCACACTCGATCCTCAAGTCCTGCCTGTCTCTCTATTGCTCACTCACAGGCTCTAGCCTTTTATTAATCAATTAATTTAAAAGTAGGGAGCAAGGTTTACATAGAGTAAAAGTTTACTTGGTGAATGTGAGGATCACGTTCTCTCTCGCTGTGGGCAACTAGATCTTGGGGGGTAGTACTTAACACTTAAAAGCGTAGCAGCACCCGACCAACCCCCAACACATTTACACTTTCGCTTTCGCTTTGATGCTTGTGTGGTAGAACTTGAGAGGCTCTGACGAGTAGCGACGGCAGGAGCTGCTGTGCCTACCCTACTTCTTTGACTGCTAATCGTCCTGCTGGGTGTGGTATTCACGAAGGTCGGTCACGTGCTTTGTACCAATCAGGAAGAGCGGCATGGGGGTTTCCCCCTCTGTTACTGTCTTGCCCTACATTTTAGTATTTGCTTTTTTAAGGAGGTCAGAAGTAAGACTTAACCGTTTCCTCTTGCGTTTCCCTGCTGACAACTGAGTCACCTGATGCAGTTAGGGTTAGAAATTTCCTGGCCTTGATCAAATGAGATACCAGGAATTCTTCAAGACGCTGCTGCTTTCTGATGTGGCAAAGTAGTGTAGGGATATTGACAGTGGCCGGAGGAGGGCTGAATCCAAGGGGGTCCTGGAATGTTCCCACACAGCCAGACAGCCATATTCTACCTCCTTCCCGTGACCAGGAAGTAATTCAAGAGAAGACTATAGGTTTCCTTTGGTTTAGGCTGCTGAAAGGACAAATTAAAGACATCTTTAAAACTAATTTCATCATCATCATCATCATCCGTGTGTGCGTGCATGTGTGTGTGTGTGTATGCGTGTGTGCGCGAGAGCACATATGCCCTACATACCACAGCACATCTGTGGAGGTCAGAGGACATTTCTGTGGAGTCATCTTTCTTCTTCCCCGGTTATCTAAATTCTGGGGATTGAAATCTGGCCAGCAGGCTTCTGTAGCAAGTGTTTTATTATCCATGGAGCCATCTCACGGGCCCCAGAAAGGATAACTTTGGAATGGACTGTGGCCATCATCAATTCCCTACCTCGGCTGGAGATGTTACTGGTGAAGTTCCCCTAGGAGCAGACACTGTAATGAAGATGCAAGGACAAGTAGTTTATGTGGCAATTAATCCAAAGAAACACTACTATGGGACCAGAGTCACATACCAGGAAGGGAGGGAGGCCCATTAGGAAGGCTTACTGAGCAGGTCGTTGTTGGGGCAACTGGGTTCCAAACACCACAGAGAACCTTGGGAGAAAGTAAGGATTACACCCTTCATAGTTATCTTATATACAGCTCTCTCTGTGTGTGTGTGTGTGTGTGTGTCTGTGTCTGTGTGTGTGTCTGTGTCTGTGTCTGTGCCTGTGCCTGTGTCTGTGTCTGGTCTGTGTCTAGCCCCCACTTCTGCTTTGTTCATGCCTTTTCATGGCTCGGACCATGATGCTATTGGACCACAACACTACCTTATTAACCCTTGAAGATGAATATTGGACTTGTCTTTACCTTTTTGTTTTTTTTGAGACAGGGTTTCTCTGTATAGTCCTGGCTGTCCTGGAACTCACTTTGTAGACCAGGCTGGCCTCAAACTCAGAAATCCACCTGCCTCTGCCTCCCAAGTGCTAGGATTAAAGGCATGTGCCACCACCGCCCGGCCATCTTTACCTTTTTGTTATCACGAACAATAGACATTTGACAGCTGTGAATACTTGTGTGTATTTTTTGTGTAGATATGTGTATGAATTTTCCTTAGATATATATAGCCAGGAGCAGAATTTCTGGGTTCTATGGTAACCCCGTGTTTTATAATTTAAGAAACTGTCAAACTTTTCCACAAAGAGGCTGCTCCTTTCTGCATCCTTCCAGCGACATAAGAAGGCTCCGGTCCAGCTTCTCTCCAGGCGCACCAGCACTTACTTGTCTTTCTTCCTGACCACGGCCTCCTGGTGAGGATGGTAAGCCACGGTGGCTTTGATTAGCAAGCCCCTAATGACCGGTGACGATGAAGCATCTTTTCCTCTGCTCGTTTGCTCATTTTTGCTTGCCTGGTGCTTTAACCCAGATTTCATGCCTGAGGGCTCTGAGCTTCTGGTGTGAAGCTCAAAGCAGGCTGGCTGGCAGAGACTGCCTCTTCACAGGTGAAACTAGCTCAGAATGGAGTTTTTCGGTGAGTCCTCTCTGCATTAGAAACATCTCCACTCTGTCTACACTGAGTAGCAGAGATCTGGGGTCTTTTTGATAATGACAACCAATTAGCTCTGCTGGGATAGTGGCACCATCCATCGTCTGTTGCTAGGCTACTGATGCTCAGAGCTCCAGGTGATCAGGCTTCCGTTTAGTGGAATGATTACGGTCTCATTCAGTAGGACTGTCTCCCCCCAAGAGAATCAGGGCCTCAAGCTGCAGGATTTAAGGTTTCAGGGAGAGAGGTGATCTGGATTCTCTAAGTGTTGGGAGTGGTGGTAGAGGTAGCATGTCTGCCTGTTAGATTTTAGGTCTCTGTATTGTGTTGGGAGGGCACTACCATATACAGGTTGTTGGCTCAGAGTGAATATCACATCTTGATGGACAGCACTTTAATCTGCAAGGCATCATTCCTGGACTGGAGTCTTGGTAGCATCATGAATGGATCACTTCAGTGTTCTATTACATAGGCATCATTATTGTGTGTCTATAAAGCAGCCTGCATACGGGGGGCCACAAGACCCATGTACTGGGGACTTGGTGGCCAGCTGATAGGCTCTGGGAAGTGAATGGCTTCTTAGGTCTCTGATGTAATGACTACATTATCCCCTTGATGGATTTGCATCATGGTGGCAATCCTGGGAAATGGTGAGAGGTAAGGAGGTGGGCTTCACTGAAGGAAGCTGGTCATCGAGAGTATCCTTGGAAGGATGTATCTGGAGGGTCCTGTGCCCCTTTGTGTCTGGCACCTCCTCTGCTGCCTATCTGTAATGAGGTCAGTTGCTTCTGCCACATGCTTCCACTGCTTCGAAGTTTTTGCCTTACCAGGAACTGAGAATCAGCAGCAACAAGGGGACACACCCCAGGGACACACCAGGATTCCTAAGACAAAGACCCCATTCCTTTATGCCCTTCCTCCGTAACATGGTTTCTGTCAGGCATTTTGTTACAGTAATGAGGCAACTTCCTGTGTGACACACAGTTGCCAAGGACCAGCCTCGCTTGGACAGGGGTGTCTGGGAGCAGTGAAGACAAAGACTCAAAGTCAAATCACGGGATCAAGCTGGTGGCCTACACTCCGCTTTCCGAGACAGCTTTCCAGTGTGTTTTCTCTCTGTTCTGCTTTCTTACTCTCTGATCTGCTTTCTCTGGAGAGCTCCAGACAGCTCTCTCTATTTTCTGCTCAAGACACTTCTTCAAGCAGTTCTCCCTTGCTATTCTAAAAAATTTCTCTGGATATCTCATCTTCTGCAGATCATAAACCCAGTCTTTTATTTTACATATCAATCCAATCATTGACTCCAGGTTCCCTTTTGATTATCTTATGAATCAGCATTTGTGGACCCCAGACCCTTAATTCTCTGGAGAGAGCAAGTACACATTTTTTTTTTAAAAAAAAAAAAGTTGCAAAAGATTTCCCCAGCCTCTGTTAAGCACAGACACTAAATTATCTGGGTGGGACCTGGTCCTGAAATTACCATTTCCACCACACCTGGGCCTAACCTTGCTCTGTCCCAGGTATACCCTGAACTCAGGAAGCTGTCTGCCTCTGTGAGCATAAAAAAAAAAAAAAACAAAAACAAAAAACCAAACAAACTTAGCTGGGTGGGATGTCCTGCCGTCACCACTTCCTAAATCTCTTTATCTCCTTCCATTGTATCTTTCTGACAAGTTGGCTCACAATGCAGTTGCTTTTGTTCTTTTAGATTCGTGAAGTCCTTCATAATTCATACAGCATCCTTTAATTTTGCATAGCTGAGAAAATATATGTTTTTGAGGCTGTCTGGCAGCAAGCCCTGGGTATCAGCTGTCTACACCTTTTAGATGTTGCAATTGCAAGCACATGGTGCCACACTAGACTTTTTTTTTTCCCTTTAAGATGTATGTATGCATGTATGTATGCATGTATGTATGTATGTATGTATGTATGTATGTATGTATGTATTCTACAGTACTCTGTCTGCTTGCCAGAAGAGGGCACCAGATCTCATTATAGGTAGTTTTGAGCTACCATGTGCATCCTAGGAATTGAACTCAGGACCTCTGGAAGAGCAACCAGTGCTGTCAACCTCTGAGCCATCTCTTCAGCCTGAGAAATTACATATTTTTGAACCCACATTTTTAGAGTTCTTTTCCACACCCTTAAGGGCTGCCCTTACCATTTTGCTGAGACATTAGCCATACCTTTGACTCCCAGACTCATGCTACCTCTGATTATTATGAAGTCATTAACATTAACAGGGAGGACATTCCTTGAAGGAGGAACATAAAATATGTACATTATTATACAAACAAGCCTTATGCCCACAGCAGCCATTGATACTTGTAGAGGCCTACACCTGCTGGCTCTGCCCCTACCAAGCCCCCAGGAACTATGTCATTCTGTCCTTACCAAGGTCTTGCTGGACCTGACATACAGTGTCATAGTCTCAGTTACTTTTCTCTTTCATAAATGTAGGCCCTGCTGGAGAAGGAGCTGATAGTTCTACATCTGGATCTGCAGGCAGCAGGAATAAAGATTGACATTGGGCCTGGCTTGAGCTTCTGACACCTCAAAGCCCACCCCCAGTGACACACTTCTTCCAACAAGGCCACACCTACTAATCCCTGTCAAGTAGTGCCACTCCCTAATGACTAAGTACTCAAATCTATGAGCCAGTGGGGGCCACTCCTATTCAAACATCCACAAACAAGTACGTGGGATCCTGTGAGTCATTAGAGAGTGGTGATACGCTACAGACAGAAAGGGAAACAAATTCCCACTTAGATTTTTGTGGTTCTCAGTAGGGGAGAGTCATTCTCAGGAGGGGAGCCTCTTACTGGGTACACATGGCTCAATGCAATCACCCTGCCACCACATTTGTGTACTGCCAGGATGTCAGGCATTAAGAATTCAGTGCCAGTATAGGAGTACAGTATGCCGAATGTTCAGTAGCTGGGGCAGTCTTGGAAGGATGGCCATGTTGTTGGACCCTTGATGAGTCTGTCTCTGCCATCAGTTAATTGCTTTAAGGACACACTGTGCCAGCACAGTAACAGCAGAGCACACGGCCACTCCCTCCGTCTTTGCGTGTGTTTTCGAGTTGGCATTGATATGAGACGTGAGGATCAGGAGAAGCTTTCCCTGCAGCTCTGTCCATCGAGATCTCTGATACCAGCTCTTGCTCCTTCCAGGATCTTGACCACCCATTTAAGCCACGCCCCTGCCTATAAGTCTTGGTACATCCTAGAAGCCTGTGGAGCTTCCCCAAGTTTGAACAGTACTGTTCCCCACTTCGAACATCTCTGTGGCAGGAGACCCGGTCAGGTCGTAGGGCCTACGTTTTTAGGACTCCTTGTTCTGAAGCTGGCCCCTAGACAAAGCTGTATTTTTCTCTGGGCCTAATTCAGAATCAGTAACAACCTTGCTGACTGGTCTTATGTCAACTTGACACACAAACTAGAGGAATTTGAAAGGAGGGCACCTTAACTGAGAAAATGACTCCATTAGATTCAGCTGTCGAGAATTTTCTTTAATTAATGATTGATGGGGGAGGGCCCATCCCATAGTGGGTGGTGCCATCCCTGGGCTGGTGGTCCTGGATTCTATAAGAAAACAGGATGAGTAAGCCTTGGAGAGTAAGCCAGTAAGCAGCATCCCTCCATGGCCTCTAGGGTATCAACTCCTGCCTCTAGGTTCCTGGCTTATTTGAGTTCCTGTCCTGACTTCTTCAATGATAACCTGTCTTTTGGTTCTGGTATTTCATTATAGCAATAGTAACCCTAACTAAGATAGCAACTAAGCAAGAAGCAACAACCTAGTTGGTGCCCCAGCTAAGGCAAGTAGTTTCAGTGTGTGTGGGGGGATACACTGTAACATTCCCAAAGAAGCTGTGAGCTGCTTTCAAAACTCCAAAGGGACCTACCAAATGCTGTTGTCTTTAGTGGCAGGAAACAAATTCTGTATTCTGTATTCTTTCCTTTGTCTTGGAGCAAGTGTCTCTAACCACTAGGCTGGAAGGAAAGCATCATCAATGTGTCAGGGGCTGAGTGTGTGTTTGTGTTATCTTTTACTCCAAAGTACCCAGAATCTCAGTGGTTGCCCACTTCTTTTTCAAGTCTCACAGTTCTAGGAGCCATCAGTATAATGAGTCTGAGTAACATCATATTGGCTGTTCAGAAGATCAAGGCTGTAAGACCTTGGAACAACGCTGACACAGGGCAGTGGAGTTAGCACTGTTCATTGCAAGACTGTGAATATGTGATAACTGTCTGTGTCATCCTAATGGGATGCTTGGATTCTCATTTCTGATGGTGATTGGGGAACCCAGCTTTCAGATCAATGACCTCATGCTCACGCCAGAGTCTTTGTGGGTAGGTTCTGAAACCCCCCAAAGAGCAAAATGTAGTCATGGAAGGTTTTGCATCAGGGGATGATGCAGTTTACTTATACAGCAAAGAGTGACCAGGTATAGATTGGAGAGGGCAGCAAGGCGTTCGATGAGGTGTTCTATTTTTGTATCTGGCACATATTTAGAGTTGTTGACTTGGTGGTCCTCATTTATTGCTATGAGGGAACAGGAGTTGACATTGGACTGATGTATATAAGTTAAGACAAAATTTGTGGGTTGCTGTAATAACAAAAATCTCACATTATAACACAGTGCAGGCTGTCAGAGGCTTTGCTATAAAATGAATTGTTGTCCCTCTCCAGTCATGCATATGTCGAAGGCCTCATGATGGAGTTAGGGGTGCTACACGGGTTCCTTTTCCTTTCTTCTACTCCAAGAATGAGATGTGAACACCTGCCAGATCAGAACAGCATCCTTCGTCAGGTGTGGTGGCACATGCATTTAATCCCAGTACTCAGGAGGCAGAGGAGAGTAGACCTCACATCTCTGAGTTCAAGGCCAGCCTGGTCTACAGAGTGAGTTCCAGGACAGTCAGGGCTACACAGAGAAACCCTGTCTCGGAAAACAACAACAACAACAACAA
>NC_034590.1:92518664-92522471 GCF_900095145.1 Mus pahari | reverse complement strand
CACACACACACACACACACACTTCTGTCCTCTAGAGAACCCTAACTACTTAATACATCTAGTGATGTTCTAGGAATTTTCTAGAATCAAATTAAATTGCATTAGAAGAGATAATTTGAATTGGTCTAAACAGTTGTGTACCAACATTCCTATGAAATGAGGGACTCCCTACAAGTTCACTCAGAAAGGAGGGACAGGTCAGTTGGGAACACAGGAAGTGACATTTGGAGAGTCCCACAGGTATGTAGATGGCTGGATAAATTCCCCGAAGGTAGTAAGGCTCAACCTATGTTGGACTCAAGGATGAGGCTTCCACTAAGTTACAGCAAGGTACTACACTCAGAAGAGATTAGAGCCTGGGATTTAGGCAGAAAGGAACAGCATTTTCAACTGTTTTTTTTTTTTTTCTTAATAATTTTAAATTTTTAATTAAAGTATAATTACATCCTTTTCTTCTTTTTCTTTCTGCCTTCAAACTCCTTCCATTTTCCCTCCCTCCTATTTCTCCCATGTCTCCCTCTTGTTCCCTCTAAATAAATGGTTTCTTTATTACTATTATTGTTACACAGACATATAAATGAACAAATATACAAATACAACCTGCTGAGTTCATTTAGTGTTGCTTGTAAATTTATGATGTCAGGGCTGTCAGTTTGGTGTTGAATAACCAGTTAGGGGCCCATCCTCTGGGAAGACAAACTCTTCCTCCCTCACCAGTAATCAGTTTCCTGTAAGCTCTTTATCTAGGGGGTGGGGTCCCAGGAGATCACCGCCTTCCATGCTAGCGTGTCTGTTAGCGTTGGTATTGTTTGAGTCTTGTTTAGGCAGCCCCAATGTTGCAGTATCACGGGTATGGCTTCAGTATCATTTCTAGTAGACACAACCTCACAGGAAACTTCCTGGTCCTTTGGGCCTTATATCCTTTCTGCCCCCTCTCCTGTGATAAGACCTAAGCCTTAAGCACAGGAGCTGGGCACAGCACAATCGGTTGTTCCTGGTATTTTGGCCACTTGGGTTTTTCTGTGATGGTCTCCATCTGCTGCAAAGAGAAACCTCTTTGATACGGGCTGAGAACTACCTTGACCTGTGGGTGTAAGGGGGGGTTATCACAGTTGGGTAGCACTGTTGACCGCTCTCACCCTGTGGCAGCTTGCATAGCACCTTCTGGTATAATGAAAGCTCGCAATTAGGGAGAGGACTTTGAGGCCAGATCCAGCTTGAATCTTCTGCATCCCGTGCCTGAAGTGCATGAGATCATCCACAGCAGAGGCTTGGCTCCACCCACCTTCTGCTGCTCCACTGGAGGAAAACGTTCTGGTGAAGAACTACTCCTTCCTGACTCCTCCCGGAGGAATGCAGTGTGAGTGGTGTTGAACACAGCCCCCTGCTTCCAGGATTGATCATGTGATCTCAGCCTGGCAGATCAGAGTCACTGTGATGCTTCAGGTGTAGACACACTGTGCCAACAAGAATCGGGCTGGGATTATTTGCTGGAACCATACAAAAGCCTCTTCTAATGCAGTTGTCTTAGTGTAGTGCTTTCCAAATCACGTGCTAATCAAACCCATTAGACAGCTCAGCAATTTAATCAAAGTATAATTTAAATACATTAGAAAACACAACACACTAGAGAGCAAAAGCAACAATGGACATTACAAGCAAATAAAAGTAAGTCTTATTGGGGGAAGATATAAAACGACATCTCTATCGACAAATGATGGAATCAAATATATTGTGGTACCATGAAATCATCCCATTTTATGATGCTGTAGCCATTTTAGTTTGTATAAGCACATTCTGTGGTACTCATGTAACACAAAGTCACCTGACAATGCGTTACTCGGTCATATTTGGTCCCAGAGTCAGTATCTTTGGAGTGTGTCTCTCTCTCTCTGTGTGTTTGTCTCTGAGTGTATAGTGGGTGTGCACATTTTTGAGTGGGTGCTCATCCCTGTGCGTATGCAAGGAGGACACAGTAGGACAACAGATGTCCTGTTCTAACTCTCTTATTCCTTCGAGACAGCCTCTCTCATTGAATCTTGAGCTAGGCCAGCAGTTAGCAAGCTACCAGTGAGCTTGCTTCCTCTCCCCACAGGCCTGGGGATACAGGCAGAGGTGTGGCCACCCTTAGCTTTTCATTTGGGGGCAGGGAGGTATAAAGAGGATAGGCAAGGATAGACTAAGGGCTTCAGCTCCTGAGCAGAAGGGTCCTAGCTCTCATCAAGGAGACCAGGCTGCTTAATGAACTGACAGAGGAGCAAGCTCTTTGGTGACTTGTCAAGTCTGGCAATCTTGAAGCCCATTAAGGACCAGGTTTAAAAACATGTTTTATTTCTTGTGTAAAAACTCCATGGCCTTGAGATTTATGGTTATAGTTGTGCTTTTTTTTTTTCAAGACAGGGTTTCTCTGTATAGCCCTGGCTGTCCTGGAACTCACTTTGTAGACCAGGCTGGCCTCGAACTCAGAAATCCGCCTGCCTCTGCCTCCCGAGTGCTGGGATTACATAGTTGTGCTTTAACTCAGGAGCTATGAACTTCCTTTGCGATTGGTGCCTTCACCTTGCAATGAACATCCTGGCCTATGGCCTGGGCTGGGCTTTGTAGTAGGGTTGAAGGACTTTTGGTGCTTGAACTATTGAAAAAAAAAAACCCACAAGGGTGGGATACAAGAAACATACAAGCTCCATCAGGCAGTAAATCAAGTTTCTGCTGTAATATGGTCTTGGGCAAAACATTTAAAAGTGATTAGCACACTGGGCACAGGGATTGGTTTGAGAGTGCTTGTCTACCATGCACGAAGCCTTGGATCCCACTCCTATCACTTATAAACTAGGTGTGATGGCGCATGCTTGTAGTAATTCTTGGGGTTGGGAGGTAAAGACAGGAGGATCAGTCTGTGTGTGCATGTGTGTGTGCATGTGTGTATTCATGCATGCATGTATGCATCCATGTGCACATTTTTGTGTGTGTGTGCAGACTTCATGGATAGCAGAGTGAAGAGCTGAGGGAGCCAAGATGACAGTTTGCTTCAACACGATTTAATGGCCAGTGTTGGTTCAAGTTTCAGGAACCTGGCTCCAAGTGGTGTATTTCCTGCATATTTAAGAACATCACACTATGGTGAAAACTATTCTGGTGATAATAAACTCAATCTCACTTGTACAACAAAGCATACAGAAATCTCCTTGAGAACAAAGTAAGCTAAATACAGATCAGATGTGACTACATGGAAACTCTTTGAAAAGTCCATGCCGATAGGTTCTGTAGATTGACTGAAGAAAAACAAATTTATAATAAGGGACTGGGGGAGGATCCAGTTCCAGGAAGGTCTCTGGCCACACAGATGGTACAAAGGTCACCAGGCTAGAAACCATGTTTGCCCCAACCTTTTGGGAAGGAAACAGTTATTGCAGTTCTTCCTTGAAGGAACAACCCTGTGTGCTTACCATTCAGGTTTCTCTAGTGCTTGTCTGTGAGCTCAAAGAAACTCTGTGCTTCCCACAGGTCAGGAGTTCAAGACCATCCTTAGCTCAAGTTCCAGGATAGGCTAGATGCATGAGACAAATAAATGAATTAGCAAATTAATAAAATAAGTTGATGAACATAGAATGAAGCAGTAGACTCGGAGCCAACAGTTAAAATAGCAAAGAGGGCAGATGCAATATGAAAACCAAGGCCAAGCCCCACTGTCCCATTTTGGTTACCTTCTGTCTTAGTCAGGGTTTCTATTCCTGCACAAACATCATGACCAAGAAGCAAGTTGTGGAGGAAAGGGTTTATTCAGCTTACACTTCCATACTGCTGTTCA
>NC_034590.1:92517129-92518653 GCF_900095145.1 Mus pahari | reverse complement strand
GCTCCCCACAGGAACCTAGACAATGGCTATTATACCTACCTATTGGAATTTTGGGAACTACGTCACTCAGTTCAGGACTCCCAACTAGTGAGCTGAAGCCAGTCAGTTAAAAGCCAGTGGAGCTAGAGGCTTTTGTGCTTGGTACCAGAGGAGAGTGATCCATTCAAAAGGGATTTCTGGGGCAGGAGAGATGGCTGGCTGTTAAGAGCAAGGGCTGCTCTTGCAGAGGACCTGAGCTGGATTCACAGCCGTCGGGAATCGCAGTTCCAGGGGCCCCTCTTCTGATCTCCACGGGCGCACAAATATACACGTAAGCAAAAACAAAACACAAAAAACAAAACCCAAGCCATCAAGTGAATGAATGAGTGAATTCAGGCAAACAAAGGATTGCCTGCATTGGTGCTCCTTCTTGTGCAAGAATTCAGTAAGTAATAAAATATACACAATAATAGCCAGGTGTGGTGGTTAGGTGTACAGAGTGAGTTCAGGGCTATACGGAGAAACCCTGTCTTGGAAAGCCAAAAAACAAAAACAAAAACAAAAAAACCCCACAAACAAACTACAAACAAACAAACAAATAAATAACACAATAAACAGATGAGCTTGCTGTAGCACTCTGCAGACTGCCTGGTACTGACCGGATCCTGAGGTCTTACCAAGATATTTTATGGTAAGAGATTTTTTTCTTCTTAAAACTTTGCCACTGGAACAGGACGGCTGAGAGGTGGCTCAGCAGTTAAGAGCACTTGCTGCTTTTCCAGAGGTCCTGAAGATTTGTTCCCAGGACTCACACTGGAGGCTCACAACACCTGTAAGTCCAACTCCAAAGGGTCCCACACCTTCCTCTGGCCTCCATAGATACCTGAATATAGGTAACACACACACACACACACACACACACACACACACACACACACGTGTACACACACATGCACACTTGTGGAAACACCAAATAAACAAAAATAAAATAAATCTTTTAAATAGTAGACATTGGTTTTGTTTACTCCTTTAAAATTTTTCATTTGATGATATCAATGATGCACCTGTGTGAGAGTGTGTGTGTACTGTGTGATGCATAGGTGGGCACACACATGCCACAGTGTGCTTGTAGGATTCAGAGAGCAACTTTCCTGAATTGGGTCTCTCCTTCCTCCTTGAACTGGGGATGAAACTCAGGTTGTTAGACCCACGTGACAAGTGCTTTGAGAGCCATTATCTTGCTGGTACAGTTTACATCTCAGCATTGAGGGATCTGCAACTTATTTGAAGTCAACTGTGTAGTCACAAGAGGCTTCTGCTCTGCAAACATTTTGGTCTTATGGCCAACTCTGGTGTTTAATGACAAATCCTTTGAGGCTCAAGGTAGAGGAAGAAGAAAACACATAGCACACTCTTAGCTGGGAACAAGAGGATGGTCCAGGGTGTATTTGCTTCTTCTTCTTCTTCTTCTTCTTCTTCTTCTTCTTCTTCTTCTTCTTCTTCTTCTTCTTCTTCTTCTTCTTCTTCTTCTTCTTCTTCCTTCTT
>NC_034590.1:92515461-92517009 GCF_900095145.1 Mus pahari | reverse complement strand
TCTTCTTCTTCTTCTTCTTCTTCTTCTTCTTCTTCTTCTTCTTCTTCTTCGGTTTTTCGAGACAGGGTTTCTCTGTGTAACCCTGGCTGTCCTGGAACTCACTTTGTAGACCAGGCTGGCCTCGAACTCAGAACTCCGCCTGCCTCTGTCTCCCGAGCGCTGGGATGAAAGGTGTGCACCAAGGTGTCAGCACTTCCCTTCTTTTTATAAAGAAAAAACGTTGCCTCATGTGACTATGTAGCTCACATAAGCCTTGACCTCACAATCTTTCTGCCTCGGCCTGCTAAGTTCTGGGACTTCAAGGATTCACCATCATGCCTGGCATATAATACATCGCTTCTTGTGGGTTGCAATGGAAAGGCTTTGAAAGACACAAAATACATCTCCTGTGGCCCTAACATTCATATCATCTAGAGTATCAGTCCAAGTTATAATAATAATAACAATAATAATCCGCAATAACCCACTCCCCTTGGTAGTGATTGGCTCCAAGGTGGATGGGTCTAAACCACTTCTGGTCAAGGAGCTGCAGAGAAAGTCTTACTAGGGGTTTCTGGAAAAGCTGTTTTGGCTCACTAAGTGCCAGGCTGAGGGTCCTGCTGAAGCCGGGAGGGAAGGACGAGGTGGCAGGAAGGTTGACCTTGGGTTGAGTCAAGGGAGATGAGGCACAGCAGCACTTCTGATCTCTACCCCAGCTTTGTCGAGCCGTGTTTTCAGTTACCAGTCTCCAAAAGCACATTTTAACGGATAGAGGCACTCACAGGTCACTAGTGGGCTCGGTTCACTGTGTCGCTTCAAGAGCAGCCAAGAGAACTGGACCTGGTGGTCCGGGCCCACTATCCAAGCTACCCAGGAGGCTAAAGCAAGTTCAAGGCCACTCAGCCACCGGTCAGGCCTACTTAGCGAAACCTCTTCTCTTCAAGGTGAGGGTTCAGGGACACTGGAAAGAATAGTTTGGTGATGGAATTTGTCTAGCACAAGAGACAGAATTGAAGCTATGGAAGACAAATTTATTTTTCCTATTCTTGTTTTTAATTCCAAGACAGGGTCTCATGTAGCCCAGGTTGGCCTCAAAGTTACAAAGTAGATGAGTGTGCTGGGTAGTTTTTATGGTGAACTTGACATAATGCAGAGTCAACCAGGAGAGAGGAGCATCAACTGAAGACTTAACCTTGATCAGATTGGCCTATGGCCATGGCTGTGAGAGGTGGTCTTGACTGGTGATTGATGCAGGCAACGTCATCTGAGGGCAGGTGGCCTGGGCTGCATAGGAAACCAGGCTGAGAATGAGCCAGGAAGCAGTATTCCTTCATGGTGTCTGCTTCAGTTCCTGGTCAAGTCTCCGTCCTTACTGTGTCAGCTGAAATAATCTCTTCCCCAGTGCATAGCAGCAGCTAGAGCGCCTTTGATGACCTTTGAGCGCCTTTGATGACCTTTGAGCACCTTTGATGACCTTTGAGCGCCTTTGATGACCTTTCACTTTCCATCCTCCTGCCTGTACCTCCTAGAGGCCAAGATTGATTACAGCTGTGTGCCACCATCCCTGGT
>NC_034590.1:92494226-92515296 GCF_900095145.1 Mus pahari | reverse complement strand
AGATCTCATTACAGATGGTTGTGAGCCACCATGTGGTTGCTGGGATTTGAACTCAGGACCTTCAGAAGAGCAGTCAGTGCTCTTAACCACTGAGCCATCTTTCCGGCCCACCATCCCTGGTTTATGTGGTGATAAGGGGTTAAACCCAGGGCTTTGTGCATGATAGACACACCATCTATCAACAGTACTATATGCCAAGCCTCTATGTGCATTTAATGGATGGACCCCCAAAGTACAGAGATCAAAAACATAACTCAAAGCTGTGAACAGCCTTCCTTTTATCTTTAAGCTAATTTCTATTGAGCATCTGCTACTTGCATCCAGAGTCCCGACTGTCGAAAGGCCGAGCCAGCAAATCTAACAGTCAAATTGCTCCTACTGTGGTGGTCTGGGCTGGTGAACAAGAAAGCCAAAAGCTACCCAAGCTCTGATACAAGCACTCTGACTCGACCTGTCCTTCGTTGACACAGACAATTGGTAGACAGAGTGTTTGAGATCAGCTGGGGAACAATTAACAGTTGGGCTGGAGCCAGGAGCTATAGGGCATCAGATACAGGGGGGATGGGTGATAGTGGATTCACATTTTTTTAATTAATTATTTTATTTATTTACATCCCAAAGGCCACCCCATCCACCCTCCCTTCGTCTTTTGTATGGGACTCTTTGTCTTAGACTAACAGAGGTGGAGTTAAAGCCCTGGGTCAGCCACTAGCAATATGGATGGTAGTGAAAGACAGATGCCCTCCCTCACCTTTCAGGACCTGGGAGGACAGAGACTTACATGTCCAGATCTCCCGGGGGTAGGGGTGGGGTGGGGGTGAGGGTCACACTCAGTGACTCATAGCAGCTACCCGAGTAGTAAAGGTGCCCCTCCTCCCACCCCTTGTCTCACTTCCTCTTATGACTAAATTGGGTTCTGAGAAGCCCACGTGTCAAAACCTGATACTTCAGAATGCAACTGTGTTTGGAAATAGGGGTCTGGAAGATGTAATTGATTTAAAAATACAAGTCTGATAGGGTATGTGCTAAGCCTGACGGAGACTGGGACACAGATGTTAGCTATGGAAGGGTGGCAGGGGAGTCTCTGTCACAGGCCAAGAAAAGAGGCATTGGGGAAAAAAGTCCTTTGACTTGATCTTGGGCTTCCAGGTCCCACGATCGTGAGACTGTTTCTGTTGCTATAGTGCCCCAGGCTCCTGTGCACTGCAGCAGTAGAACCTTTACGCACCCATTGATCTCCTAGTGCCTTTCGGGGTCACTTCCTAAACGAACTGTTGGCACCTATATTCTTGTCTCAGAAACCAAGTGTGTGCAGAACTTTATAGAGAAAGTTACAGGCCTCGATGTCAGGGGTGAGGGACACAGTAGATTGATTGATTAGAGCAGTGTGGGCTCCGAGGCCTGGTAATGTAGACCTTAAATTCTAGCCACCAGATTTCATATAATCACATTTTCCGGAAGCCGAGGCAGAAGATCACAAACTCAAGGTCTTCCTTCCTGGGCTCCAAATTGAGTTCTAAGGCAGTCTAGACAGCCTAGACTTAATCTCAAAATAAAAAAGCTGATAGTTGGGTGTTGCTAGGGCACAGGATTCTCTTTGTCGGTTCTTGGTTACATCAATAAAGAACTTAAAAATGGATTTAAGGAAAAAAAGGATGCAAAAGCAATTTGCTGAAATCAGAGAGGATCCTGCATGCCAGGATGCCATCCGGAAAGAGGTAGAAGAGGGGAAACAGAGAGAAGTGAGGGGATTAACATTGAACAAGGTGGGGCACGCCTGCCTGTTGTTCTAGCTCATTCAGGGAGGCGGAGGTGGGAGAACCAGGAATTCAACATCATCCTCAACCACATAATAAAGCCAAGGCCAGCCTGAGCTACTGGGGACCACGTCACAAAACAAACAAACAAAGGGAAAAAGACCAGAACCAGGCTCCCAGGGAGAACTGAAAGGGGCACAAAACTGCCCCAGACTTTACTCTTTCTGCCTAACAAAGGGGAAAAGATTTAATTTTAATATCCTTTGGCGTAGCCTGTAGCCAGCTGGAGTTGTTCAATGTGCTCAAGCACGCAGGATGAATCTAAGATAGAAAGAAATAATAACAAACTCGATTTCTTTTATGGTTGTCAGCATACCTTTTAGCTCTTGTGGCCAGGCAGGAATAGCACCACTGAATGCTGTCCATTTATCTTTCCGTATTGTTAGCTTTGGCCAGGGAATGCTAGCTAACTAACTGCACGTACTGTCTTCCTCTTGCACTTTATCTTTGTGGCCAGTTTAAGGCCTCTGCATTGATTCATCTTTAGCCCTGCAGTAGTTATGGCCAGCTGGGGGATCATTGCTCCTTGAGAGACCAGTGCTGGGTTATTTTAAATCTAAGTGAGATAAGGCAGTGCTTGAGAAGGAGCTACAAGGAGCTTGGAGTTTGTCTACTGTAGCACTTGAAACCTGCCTGCTTTTTAATGTTCTTATTTCCTGTTAAAATGTCTCCCGGAGGCTTCCAGGTTTGAATATTTGCTCCCCTCGTGGTGGCGATGTTCATCCTGGTAGGGGGTTCTGTGTGGAGAGTAGATGAAACCCCGAGTGAATGAGTGTTATTGGCATGAGTACGGCCATGTTATGGACCCTTCCTTTGCTCAGACATTGACATCGGGTGAAGAGTTCCAGCCACAGCTTCCTCTTCCCAGGTGACAGCAACATGGGACTGCTCTACAGAAACCCCACCTACTAAGAGTACCTAGTCCTTTCCTCCTCCTCCTTCTCATTCCACTGCATATAATAAATAGGCTGAATTTCTGGGCTGTTGATACATCTCCATACGAGTGCATACCCAGCCCACCGCAGCATTTCTGTGTATGTGTCATCTACTTCTCCATTTCCCTGTTGCCCTGGTCCAGTTGATCCCAAAGCCAGGCAGGTCTCAGCAGTTATGAAAACCGTAGGAGGTGGGCTGAGCTACAGGGAGTGGGTCACTTGGTGGGCCTTGAGGTTTACAAACTAGCCCTACTTCTGGCTGGCCTCTGCATCCTGATCCATCCAGATGTGACCAAGTTGTAGTTGCTACAGGGCATACAGTAGCCCATGCTCCAAACCTAATCATTTATGCAGCTGCTGTTAGGCACTTTGCTAAAGTACTTAAACCCGCTCCCTACTCCAACGTGCTCAGAAGCGACTGTGGGTAACTACCTCCAGGGTAGGGCCTTGGGGCATATAAAGAACCTAGCTCATTAAGGGAGCAGCGGGTCTGCCTTCTTTCTCAACTCAGTCCTCCAGCGTGTTGTATTTATCTTCACCTTTTAGCGTTTGGCTGGCCTTTTAAAAAGTTGTAAAACAGGATTTTCTCCTTATTTTAAAGACATGTTCATTCTGATTTAACGTGCCTGGGTATTTTGCTGCCTGTATGTCTGTGCACCAAATGTGTGCAGTGCTCAGAAGGGCCAGAAGAGGGCATCAGATCCCCACTGGAACTGGAGTTTCAGATCATTGCTAGCCACAAGGTGTGTGCTAGGAATTGAATTCGTGTCTCCTGGGAGTGCTCTTAATGAATGAGCCATCTCTCTAGCCCCCAGGACTTTCTCTTTAGTGCTGGAGGAATCTTGCTATAAGGCTCTTCCTCACTTGGTTCAGACACAGCAGTCACCATCTGCCCTTGTAAAAGGACTCAGTGACTGTCCTATTTGTAGAGTGTTGTCAACGTGTTACAGATCACTCACTGTGCCATTTGTCTCAGAAAACACCGACATACTGACATATTGACATTCTTGTCTCTCAAGTGGTGTCTGGGAAACAGATGTCTGCCCTTCCATGCCTTGACCTGTATCCCACCTACCAGTGGGGGTTAAATGACAGCCCACCCTAAGCTGGAAATGCATTTACTGTACCAGTTGCCGAACACCATAACTCACAAGACTGTCGAGCATTGGTTGTTATCTTCAAAAGCATGGAGCTGATCAGAGCCATGACTTCCTGCTTCTGCCTAGTGTCAGGGTCCAGTGAGCACTGTGCAGCATATTTTGTTATCTTGGGAAAGAGCCCAAATCTAAAACCTCAAATACAGTTTCTGTTGAGTATGGACCATTTTGGCATCGTCCATCCTGATGTCCAGAAGTCTGAGGGTGACTGTTGTAAGTTGGACACTGTCTGTGTCTCGGTCAGTGCTGGGCAGGTGTGGTCTTAGCCATCAGCGAATCTGTTGTGGGGTACAGAAAGTAAAGCTCTCCCTGGCTTTGCTGAATTTTAGAGCAGATGGGGAGACCAGCCACCCTCAAACAAGCTGGCATTTGTAGTGTCCATATGAAGTGATCATTGGGACAGGAAGCAGGAAGTGGAAAAATTCATATACTAACTCAACAATCTCTAAGGGCTTGTGACAGAAACACACATTGAAGGCGTAGTCAAATACACAGTGCCAGGCCCTCGAACAGCGGTTTCCAGGTTTGAAAAAAAACGAGCATTATAATGTGTTTGTGCTATTCTAGGCATACTTGTGGTGGACTTCATCAACTTGGCTGCCTCTGTGAATTAAACATGATGATTTCATAAAGGCAGGCATCAATCACGCGGTGTGGATAAACAAGAGAACTCTAAAATCAAGCAGGCTTGGTGTAAAACCCCAACTGTACCACTTAAAACTTATGTGGGCCACAGGGCTTACTTAGTGTACCTGCAGTTAAGCCTTGCTCAAGACCTCCTGGATTCAAAAACCACCCACCGGGCAAGTGGATAAACAAACTTATCCTCTTGTTTACCCTTGAGCAGCTCTTAAGTTCCCTGATGTTTTATTATTTGACCACTAGAGGTCAGGCTAACCCCAAAGTTCAACTCAGAATAATCTGGTCTCCTGTTTCTGGTATGTTTTCCAAAGGAGCCAAGCAAAGACCTCTTCACAAACCCACACAGGATGTCACACCCACTTCCCCAGAATACTTTTGCCCCCCTTCAGACTTTATCCCTTGACTAGGAAGATGGGGGATCTGCCCGAGGGTGAATACACTGAATGACTTCATTGGAAATCAGCATAACCCAGTGTCACCCCTGTTCCTTCCCCTTTCGGCAGAAGCAGACGCAAGGACAGCTTCTGAGTATAGCTGTGTTTTGGGAACGATTCTAAGACTTTTACCCATATTAACTTGAAATCTCTGTGGGGTAGTTGTTCTTCGTTTAATTTTGCAGAGGAAAAGTTAACGCAGGGACACACAGTACTGATGATCTACCAGAATCTACCTGATATTGTCCTGGGACAGAGTTCACACGAGAGCTAGCTGCTGTGATACACACGTAGGATGTAGGAGACGCTCCCAGTCCTCCCTAGGATCTGAAATTTTGGTCTTTAGGATGAATTCCCTCCCCCCACCTTTGGAACTTGCTATGATGCCCAGGCTGACTCTGACCATGGTCTCTTCCTGTCCCAGGGCTGGACTTACAGGCGTGAATCATCATGTCTAGTTTGGGGTGACTCTTTGGGGTTTATTGGGCCAACGGGCACATGCTGTCCCTCACGGCACTGCCTGTGGCTCTTTGGGGGGTCAGCCAGACCAAACTCAAATCTCCATGTTGCTGCTTGCACAGTTCTGTGGCCCAACACATACACATGTTACCCAGTCTCAGTTTCTTCCTTTTGAAAATCTCAAAACTTCCTCCTAGGCTACTCTATAACCTCTATGGCTTCTGGAGTATGAGGCCTACAGGAGATTCTTGCTTGGTTTCTACCGCTAGACAGTTCTGGATTACAGCGGGTACATAAGAAATATCTCCGGGGCCTGATATTCTATACTGAGTGTCCTTCAAAGCGTAAGAGTCCCTCTCTCTATAATCCCATGGAAAATGAGTCTAGAAAATGCCCGAGTCAAGGTACTTTTTAAGAAATGGAGGTTTGATTAGCTTATGGTTCTGGGGCCAGGGGAGTCTAAGAGTATGAGGCTGACATCAGCGGAGGGTCTTGCGGTCACAACATGTAGAAGCATCACTCAGTGAGACAGAGTCCAAATTTCCCCTTCTTATAAAGCTACTGGTGCCACCCTGGGGTCTCATCCTCAGGACCTTACCTCATGGTAGACACTTCTCCAAGGCCCATTAATATATGACTTTGGGGATTAAGTTTTCAACAGAAGAACTTTTGGGGAACACATTCCCCGTAACCATCCCCCCTTTCCTTCTTGCCCTTCCTTTGTTTTGCTGGGGACAATCAGGAGGTGCATGGGGCCATCATTCACAGCTTCAAGTCCTGGATGACATAAACTGGTAGACGCAGAGTTGAGCCCTGGCAGTTGCATTCCGGTTGGCTGTAACACCCAACAGTTGTTGGTCATTTCCTGTGCATTTTATCCTTGTCTATGTGGGAAAAGGGCTTAGTGTGGTCAGCCATGTTCTCTCTGATTCTGCAGATGGAAGGCTATGTCCATCCACCAAAACTCCAGCTTGAGTGCTATATGTACACATAGACTGCGTTTTTAGTTAATTGATTAATTAATTAATTGTGTGTGTGTGTGTGTGCCCAACTGGAGTTGAGGGGACATCTTGCAAGAATCAGTTATTTTCTTCTACCAGTGTTCCAGGAATTGACCTTGGGAGCTAGGTTGGCAACAAGTATCTTTATCCACTGAACCATGGTTTTTGCAGTTTTTTTTTTTTTAAATAAAAAATTGCAGTCAGTCATGGCGGTGCATGCCATTAATCCCAGCACTTGGGAGGTAGAGGGGGTTGGATCTCTGTGGATTTGAGTCTAGCCTAGGCTACATGATGAGTTCCAGCATAGCCAGAGCTGTGTAGACAGATCCTGTCTCAAACAAAGTAAAACAAATGTTATTATTTTAAGTTCTGTGTATGAATGTGTGTGTGTGTGTGTGTGTGTGTGTGTGTGTGAGCACAGATGTCTGCAGGTGTTGCGTCCCTCTGAGATGTGGTTATAGGTGGTTGTGAGTCATCACATAGGTGTTTGGAGTTGCACTTTGGTACTCTGGAATTTCAGTTCCTGCTCTTAATCATTAAGCCATCGCTCCAGCCCTTTATTTATCTTTTGAGACAAGAATCTGATATGGAACAGGATGGTCTCTAACTCACTATGCAGCTAAAGACGACTTAAACTTCTGATCCTTCTTCCCCCATGTCCTGAGTGTTGGGTTGAACCCAGCACCGGCTTGCTTTCATGCTAGGCCAGCGCTCTGCCAACTGAGTTAGATCCCCAGCTCCGTGCATGTAAAGTTCCCCATCCCCCAAACACACATGTGCACACTCCAGTGTGACCAGGAACACATGCTTCCCCCTGTTTGGGTCCAGCATATCTTTGAATCACATTTCTTTCATCTACTAAATGAGTCCGGAGGCAGATTGCTTTGCAAGGTATCTTTCATCTCTAACGTAGAAAGGGTTTTCACTCTTTCCCTCTGGTGTGGGCCCTGGATGTACATACAGATACGTATAGTCTTACGTGCTCACATCTGCCATCACAACATCCCCATCCATTTTCCAACCTGAACTCCAGAGAGATACATAGGAAATGGTCCCAGAAACTGAGAGTCAGTGGTACGTGAAAAAGTAACTTTTATTCGTC
Source organism: Mus pahari (assembly GCF_900095145.1). Taxonomy (NCBI): domain Eukaryota; kingdom Metazoa; phylum Chordata; class Mammalia; order Rodentia; family Muridae; genus Mus; species Mus pahari. Next base: position 92,507,749 of record NC_034590.1, on the reverse strand, counting down.
TGATGTAGCTGTCGTCTCAGAGGCTTTCTGCCACCATCTGCTAACTAACCTAGGCCTAGTCCTGGAAGCTTCTAGCCTCTATGCAATCTAAGCTAGGCCTAGAATGTCTTCAGCCTCTGAGACTTGCTGCTTAACAAGCTTACCTTTTCTAGCTCTTTCTGAGCTCTGACTGGCTGGTTCAACTCAGCTATTCTGGCTCAAACTCCTTTCCTAGCTGGCTGATTCAAACTAGCTTCTCTCAGCTTTTGACTGAATTGCTCTGCTTGGCCTCTAACTATCCCTAGCAATCTGTTCTAATCTTCTGGCTCCTTCTCATTCCCTGGCTTGTTCTGTCTTCACCTGTGTCTAGCTTGTTCTCTCTTCAACCCGTCTCTGTATAACTGTTCTATAAAAACTGTCTCTGAGCTCCACAAACTGAGCCTGCCATGATGAATTCCACTCCACTGCACTCACTGCCTCTCAACTCGCTGACTCAGCCACACTGACTAAACAGAACAGACTGCACCTCAGAGATCCGCGTGCCTCTATCTCCTGAGTGCTGGGATTAAAGGTGTGTACCACCACGCCGAGACCTAAGCTTTTCTTTACTGGAAACTAGCTCTATATCAGGCTGGCCTTGAACTCAGAAATCTGTTTGCCTCTGTCTCCCAGAATTACAGGCACATCTGTATTCCAGTTGGATCACAGAGACCTAGAAGGTCTTTGGCTGTGATCCCTTGCCAGAGCAGCCTCATTCTGAATGAAAATTCCTCTACAGGTAAGAGAGAGGGAGGCAGAGTCCCTCCAACCTGTTCCTGCTCAGACAGGACAGTTGCTATAATTGCTCACAGGAGGTTTGGCTCACATCTCTGGGAAGATGCGGGAGACCAGCTTGGTCCATCACTAGGGACAGTTCTTCTTTGAACTGGTAGGTATGGGATAGCGGTACTTCCAGGTCCTCTCTGGGCTCAGATTTACTTTCCAATCTTTACAGCACGTTCAAAGTATGTGTAAGAATATGCGGACGTGAAAATCTGAAGCAGAAGCCCAGTGTTAGACTCTGTTTTTGCTCTTTGAGAAAAATTTAGCTATCTTGACCAGGTGGGGGCGCCCCCTTTCTGTGTCCTTGATAGTGGAGAGCTGGTTCTGAATCTAGATCCCATAGTTAGGCCCGGCAGCAGCTTCCTCTCTCTCTAAGAGAGCTGGCCTTCACAGGTCATAGCTATTCGTCCCAAGTTTAAGGCTGTCTCCAACAGTTTTTGATCCACCAGAGGAGGAAGAATCTCATGTCTGCAGGAGCCCAGGAAATGCAAGTTTCTGGACTTGACTTCTTGGCCTGTGCTGGGTTCAGGTTCTCCAGAAGGGGTGACGGAAGAAATAGAGTGAAAATGGAACTGGAAGTCCATTGGTGTTGCATGAGAACCTATCCGGTTGTCAAGGCCACGCGGCTGGTGCTCTGCTGTGAAGTCTTTGCTTAGAGCCTGATGCTAGGAGCTATGAGGGCCTCTGTGTAAGCCGACGACACCCTGCTGGCCACTGGTAGTGTTTAATTCAGAGCTAAGACATAGATATGTACTGTTTTGAGCTGGGCATGATGTCATATACTCAACACTCAGGAGTCTGAGGCAGAAGTCTGATTGCTGGCAATCTTTGACATTCTTGATCTCTGCCTTCATCTTTGCCATATATCTCTTTTTAAGTTTTTAAAAAATTTATGTATTTATTATATATACAGTATATATTTATATGCACAATATAGATTTAGAATATTAATATAAGAATATAATTATATATAAACGTAATATATTATTACATATTATATATACAGTATACATTATATATACAGTCTGCTTGCATGTATGCCTGCAGGCCAGGAGAGGGCACCAGATTACATTATAGATGGTTGTGAGCCTCCATGTGGTTTCTAGGAATTGAACTGAGCACCTCTGGAAGGGCATCCAGTGCTTTTAGCCTTTGAACCACCTCTGCAGTTCTCCTATACACCTCCATTTTAACATTTCCCATTTATAAGGACAGTGGTCATACTGGCATAGACTCCCAATGACCCGTTTGTGTTAATTACTTCTAATTCTGTCTCCAAATATACTCATATTCGAAGGCAAGGGCTAAGAACTTAAGGACTTGAACTTATGTTGTTGGCTAGGGTATAGGATCAAATCCACTCCGGTCAGTTTTGCAAGACACATGTGAGCCACTAGCAGCCAGTTCTTCTGGCATCTGGAGGAGCAGACATGCTGGCTTGGGAAGGGGTTCTGGGTTTGAGATCAACAGCATTTACTTCTCAGTGGCTTTCCAAGGATGGCTGTGTCTGAGGGGGGGGGGTTGTTCACACAGTCACAAGGCTGAAGTGTTCCACGATAGGCTGACTGTTAGAAAAGAAGCTGGCATCCTAGCTTGGTTCAAGAAGCCACAAACCTCAGAATGAGGGAGGCTGATGATACAGCCCTCAGTCAAAAGTAGAGTTCCTGAGAACTCCTGAGCAGGGGGATATTGGTGTAAGCCTAAAGAATAAAACAGTAAAGAATCCGAGTATGAAGTAGGGTGGGGGCAGCAGAAACTCACTTGCCACTGATGCTGTTCTTTTTTTTTTTTTTGGGGGGGGTGTTTCGAGACAGGGTTTCTCTGTATAGTCCTGGCTGTCCTGGAACTCACTTTGTAGACCAGGCTGGCCTCGAACTCAGAAATCCGCCTGCCTCTGCCTCCCCAGTGCTGGGATTAAAGGCATGTGCCACCACCACTGATGCTGTTCTATCCCCTTGTATCCTGAGACTGATTGGATGGTGCCAGCTTACTTGAAGGCAGGTCTTTCTCAACTGCCAATCTTCTCTGGAAAAACCTTCACAGACACACCCGGAAGCAATACTTTACTAGATCTCTAAGCATCCTTCAATGTAGTCAAGTGACTCCTAGCATTAACCATGATGACTTGAGATCCTAAATACATGTATAAAACTGGTGCACCATGTCTATAAATCATAGCACCTGGGAGTCAGGAGGATCAGATGTTCAAGGGCAACCTTGACTATGCAGTGAGTTTGAGGACAGCTTGCATTAGCAAGAACCCCTGTCTCAATGACAACAAAAAGCAAATACAAAGTTCAACATAAAGCTCAATTGTCTCTGCCAGTTTGTAAGGCCTTCAGACTTGAGCTAATTAGTGGAGTGTTGCTGATGTCAGGAAGAAAAGATTATTACAAAGGGATCTTCACTGTCCTGGAGCAGAGTGTCCATCTGGTCCTCCTCCCCTGGGAATTCGGGGCATCCACTGAGAGCAGTCTCTCCTCTGGCTGGTGTCAGGTGAAGGTAGATAGGACAGATCTTAGTGTATTCACAGAGGACATGGATCTTCTCCATGAGTAGACATCCTGGCAGCTCCTGCCATCCTGACTGGACCCATCCTGTGTTCTCTTAGCCTTGACACTCCTCAGGCTCACCCAGGCATAGCAGCAAACACCTCACGTTTGCTAGAGTTCTGTCAGTGCTCAGTTTTCATACATAAATGAACTGTCATGGACGCCTTGGGTGGGTTCTGCCTCATCAGCCTCATTTTATAGAAGAAACTGAGATTGTAAAGTCCAAGGCATTGGTCTATTGTCATGTGGCTGATAAGTGGTAATGGCAGAACTTGAATCCAGGCTGGACCATGAGTTTCCAACATATGGGACCTTCTAAGGGATCTAGAGGGATGTAGGCCTAGTTCCTGGTCCACCTGTGTTCTGTCCCAGCACCGCTTTTTGATTCCACAGAAGACAAACCTTATGATAGATTTCCTGGATTGTGAGCTTTTGGATTTTGATCTTAAAAACAGAGGATTTGCTTTTTCCATTCATCTTTGCTGGCTCTGTGATGACAACTTTCTCCCCCTGGCAAATGGAGGGTGACTCATGTTTAGTTGCCTGGGGGATAGGAGTGGGGAACAGGAGAGGGTGGCAGAGAAACTAGCTTGATCCCACTTATGGACACACCTAAAATAGTCATGTCTGTAGAATCAAAACGTTGAGTGGTGGTTGCTAGGGACTTGGGGCAGAAGGAAATAGGAGCTATTAATCAACATATATATTACATTCAAGGGCGATGAATATGCTCTGGTGATCACCACGCAGCTCACTGACTGCAGCCAGCAATAAGAGGAGCCAGGCATGGTGGCACAGATTGTAACCCCAGCACTTTGGAGGTAGAGGCAAGAGGGTTGTGACTTGAGGGTCATCCTCAACTACACCGGGAGTTCAAGGCAAGCTTGAATTATATGATACGTTACCTCGACAAACCAAACTCAAAAGAACCAACCAGCCAACCTATAAAAAAACAACAGTAACAATAAAACCCCAAGACCAATGTCCTACAGACTTGATGAGAGGGTAAATCGTATGATAAGCACTCTTGCCACAATTAAAAATAGACAAATCTCCTTTTATGTCTTCTGTTTCTCATTCCCTGTGCCACCACTACCTTTTCACAAGCCTTGATATCTGAGGATGGTGTTTAGGACCCCACAGACAGTTCAGGTCTGTCCTTCCAGGATATTCTCTCCCCATAATGCAGTGCTGGCCAGAGAAATAGAATGTCAAGTCAGGTGGGACGAGGTACATCTGTAATTCCACCACTTGGGAGACTGCGGCAGGAGGAGTGTGAGTTTCAGATCAGCCTGGACTATATACCAGGATCTTGTCTCAAATAAAAAGAGAAAGGAAAAATAATGTGAAACTCTTGTATAACTGAAAATGTTCTGCTAGTCACAGTAAAAATGTAATGAACTAATAAGAACATTAAAAAAAAAATCAGAGGCATGAATCCTAGACTCAAGCTTGCTATATACTGAAGAACGGATGACCTTGAACTTCTGGTCTTCCTGCCTCTATCACCTGACCCCTGGGATTGCTGTGTGCATCTCCACGGCTGGTTCATGCTTGCTGTGTTAGACTTGAATACAGGACTTTGTGAATGCTAGGTGAGTAGTCTATCAACCGAGCCATACTCCCAACTTTAAAATCCTTAATTCTAATAATGTTTTATTTAATCCAATATGTCTATACTATTACTGAATGTTTCACCAATATGAAAATTATTATTTTAAAATACTAAATATTTAAGAATACTAGCATGTGTTTTATGCCCACAGTTATAGCCCATTTTAGAATAACCAGCTTTCAAGTGCTTCATGGTCACACATACTGAGTAGCTATCATACTGGACACTGCATTGCTAGAGCCCTGGCCCTTCATGTTCTGCAGGGATGTAATCGTCGTCTCTCATGTCAGAGCATCCTCTTGATTTGAGCTTCTAAGATCAAGACTATATCTAGCTGCAATTTAACCTACTCTGGAGAAATGAGCCTTGTTTTCTTTTAAAGCAGAATCTGTGGCTGGTACTGTCATGGATTCCTTCTGGAAGGAAGCTGTTAAGCAAGTGCTGACCCATATCCACCCAATGCAAGGAGCTCTGGATGACATGATTTACATAACAATTCACTTTTGAATATGCCACAAGTCCAAGAGCCTGTCTAAACACCATTCAGTGCTCTGGGGTTATGGGAATAAATTCTCAGTTTTTAAGTTCAAAAGCCAAGATGGGGCATATCAAATTCCTCTCCCTCAGAACTTCTAATCCATAGTGTCTTTGGAGGTTCAAATCCGAGATGGTCCTCTTGGTTTGGTCTTGGTGATGGCAACTGATGGAAGTACATCATAGGTGAGCTCACACAGGAGCCAACAGTTCCATCTCACACCAGGGAGCAAAGGGAAGTGTGTGGGGCCATGCTCGGGCTTCCATGACAATGCTCTTTGAAGAAGTATTAAGGAGAATTACCTTCTACAACGGTGCCTTCGATGGCCTAAAGATCTTTCATTCGGTCCCCATCTCTCAGAGGGCCTGTCACCTGCCTACAGTGGCACTCTATGGAGCAAGACATCAGTTAAGATGAACCCTTAGAGGATACTCAGATCACCCCCAAATCATGATATAAGGAGAGCGACAGGGAGGACAGGGAGTGAAAGCGAGGGCTGAGGGTAGTGAGCAGGGTGATGAGCGAAAACCCCAGAACAAACAACACAGTAGGACTGTCAGTGACTGAACAGAAGGAACTGAAGACTTTATACGTGGGTTGACAGTGTTGGGGGATGAGGGATGGCCCCGGAGTCAGGCTTCCTGGGTTCACAACTTGCTCCTGAGTCTTCAGTTTCCATCCACGAGAGGAATGGGGGCCAGGTTTATTCCCTTACTGAAAACGGCTCGAGCACCTGCTGATAGTTGTGCAACAGTAGGCTTGCACGTGGTTTACAGTGATTGTGACAAATTACATGATTGTCACAGGCCTCGATGTAGAGAGGAGAAAGCCCAAACACAGCTGAGGTATTCTTGAGTCGAGCGTTTGGGGAGGCTACAGGAGGTGAGTCACAGAGAGAGAGAACTTTGTGCGTCTTCAGAGAGCTGAGCTTTTAGCAGAGTGTTGGTCAGCATGTGAGGGAGCCACAGGGGGACAAGAAGGGCCACTGAGAAGGACTAGGTGGAGTTACAGAGGATTGGAATGAGTCTCACCAGACAGAAAGAAAAGACCTCTGTTGTGGCTAATATTGACTGTCAATCTGATTGTGTTAGGAAAAGCCTAGGAGATTCACAGAACACACCACAAGAGTGTGTCTAGTGACAGGTCATGGTGGGTCTGACCTAATGAATGGCTTAATACCTCAATGGTTCCTAACACAACCTTTGTGGGGTGTGTTAACTAGTAAGAGCTGGACTCTAGGGGAGGAGGCATGTCATTGGCCGTAGGCATATTCTTGGAGCTATATCTTTTTGTGATTCCTTCCTTTTTTTTTTTGTTTTGTTTTGTTTTGTTTTGTTTTGTTTTAAATCTGCTTCTTGAAACCCTGACCTGGGTATCTGTTCTCTACCACATCTTCCTGGCTGTGGTCAGTTAAACCTGAAACTGTGAGCAAGACACACCCTCCTCTCAAGTTGTTTGCATTAGGAATTGCTTTTTTTTTTTTTGGTTTTTCCAAGACAGGGTTTCTCTGTGTAGCCCTGACTGTCCTGGAACTCACTTTGTAGACCAGGCTGGCCTCGAACTCAGAAATCCGCCTGCCTCTGCCTCCCGAGAGCTGGGATTAAAGGCGTGTGCCACCACCGCCCGGCTAGGAATTGCTTTGTAGCAACACAAAACTAACATATATCCTGTGGATACAAAGGAGGGATCTCCCGAGCAGAACCCTGAAAATGATTTTGCCTCCACAGTGGCCAAATTAGCCCCAGATTAAAGGTTAGTCTGGATATGCCTCATCATTTTGAAAACAAGCCTCCACAACTCAAATTCTTCCAAGTAACTTAACTGCATGTTAAAGCAAAGTCAGAAAACAATGGAAGAATATAAAAGACTTAGCACCCAGTGATGAAAAATTCACAGTGCTTGACAACAACCATGCAAGGAAGGAGAAAATGAGGCCACAAAGGAGACAACCCAGCCAACGGCAGCAGACCCAGCACCATCCCAGATGAGAGCAGAGTAGTCAAACCTCACCAAACCGGTTGTAAGAAAACTACTTGATGGGCATCAGGAGGCAGAGGGAAGCAGGCACGTTCCTGAGAAGTCTGGGAGATGTGGGATAGGCCAAATGGATGATGAAGAGTTCAGTGGGTGAATGAAGAGCAGGCCAGGTGCCGAGAAACACTGGGGTGAACCTCAAGACACACACAATGGGAGAATCCAGCAAAAGATAAAAGACTTAAAGGAACTGAGGTCAACACCCACATGAGCACCATAATATTGAAGAATGGGAGTCCCTGAAGGAGAGCTGAGAAGAGATAGTGGGACTGGAAATGAATTTGATAAAAGGCATTGAGTGAACATTCCAAATCTGATAGCAACCAATAAACTCACAGACTTCAAGGAAAACCAGCAAACCTTGGCTCAGCAACTGCTGTAACTGGGTGAGTTGTAATACCTGTTTGCACCTGTTTTCCTCTATCATGAAAATATCTAACATACGGAACATTTTTCCTGTGACGGACACTGTCCCCAGAGCTGTACACAAGAAAGCTCTGTGGGGGCTGTCACTCCTGTGCCCATTTCACAGATGTGGACACAGGAGATAGTCTGATGTCCAGGAGACTGCACGGAGGCTTCCCTCGTTCTCTATCTTTTCTCTTAAACTGTAAGATGAGGCGATAGCAACGTTTACCCCATCGGCTCTTTGTGAGGTCTATACAAAAGAACAAGAGAGTAGATGTGTCGACTTGGCACACTGTTCATTCAAAGGATTTCACAGAATGGCTGGAAGACACAGGGCTAATGAAAAGTACTGCCCCCCTTTACCTACCAGTGGGGCAGAGAGGCGGCAGGACAGAAGGCCCTTTGTGTCCTCTCTTGTGTCCTTTGGGTCCCTGTGTCTTTTCCAACACCCCCAGCTACCTTTTCTGTGGGAAGAGAATGAAACTGTGAAGAGGATTGTAGCAATAGCCTTCCTGTCCGCCCTACACCCCTCTCCGGTGAGGCCGGGGAAAGGCAGCCAGGAGTTGATTTAATGGCTCCTTCTGGCTCTTTGTCTTTGTCTGAGTCACTCAAATGACATGGTTTCTGTTTAGTTTAAAGATATTGTCAGCTCTTAAACACACACACACACACACACACACACACACACACACACACACACACACGCGCGCGCGCGCACACACACACAGACGCAGTCAAAGATTCGGTATAATTTTGGCTTCTAATGTATTCTGTGTTGCATCCTGGGAGATCTAATCTGCTCTGTATCAGGCCAGTTTGAACTCTCGTCACCCACGCCATGTGGCCATTCCTTATCCAGAACTATCTGTGAGACCAAGTGTTGGCAAGAGCTAAGCACACAACTCAGTAAGCAGAGAATGTCGCTCCTGCATTATTATGTGTGTTTTGTATCATCACAGGTGGAATGAGCTTTTATATAACTATGTGTTTGCATATGTTTTTGTCAAAGCTAAGCTGACATCAGCGTTACACCAATTCTGTTTCTTTTTATTATATCTTAGCATAAAAATAACACGTGTTCCCTCTGAAGCATTTGGAACTCTGGGTAAAGAACCAGAAGAAACAGAAAGTTATTAGCAATCCCTACAGCACATTTTAAATTCTGCTGTGTGTTGTTTCCAGTGTTTTAAAACGTCTATTGATGAGAGTCGGGTCACACTTTGAGAAATTGATTTGTTGTGGACGTCTCTCTTAGTTGTTGCTTATTCTTCCATGTCATAAGTTTCTGTGTGCCTCCATAATAAATATACATTCAATGCAAATTTGAATTACATAGTTTGAGATAGTAGGATATAAAATATTAATTAAATCTTGCTTTATGGTTAGAGTTGAAATAATGTGGCTCCTGCTTCCCACTTTCTTCCCTGCGGGAAGTTTAATCTTGTATAATGTAAGGTTTGCCTTGAGCAAGGTCTTCATCGATTCAGTGTCTTATGTAAACCATGCCTGTCCTCTATGGCCGTTTGCTTAGCCAGTCCTCTGCTGATGGTCACTTAATACTGCAAGGAGCTTTTCTGAAGGTAAATCCTTGCACTCCTTCCCAAAGAACAAAGTGTTATGTGCACAAAATTGCCAGGCCAATGCTTTTTAATTTATTTATCAAATCTCTCTGTCTCTGTCTCTGTCTCTGTCTCTGTCTCTGTCTCTGTCTCTGTCTCTGTCTCTGTCTCTGTCTCTCTTTCATGTGTGTGTGTTCCTGCATGCTGTGGCATGTGTGTGGAGCTCACAGGATAACTTAAGGGGGGTTGGTTTTCTTCTGTTTTGAAGGTCCTGGGATTGAACTCCAGTTCCTGGTAGGTGCCTTTATTGTGGAAATATCTCACCAGCCCTGTGACAGAGTGTTTGATGCACATTATCAAACTTCTGTCCTGAAGATGGTTTCAACATTTAAAAGAATTTTTTGTTTTGTTTTGTTTTGTTTTGTTTTGTTTTGTTTTGAGACAGGGTTTCTCTTTGTAGCTCTGGCTATCCTGTCTGTCTGTCTGTCTATTTATTTATGTGTGTGCGTGTGTGTGTGTATGTGTATGTGCAGGTACCTTTGGAGAGGAGGCATCATGTACCCTGGAGTTGTTGGAGTACAGGTGATTGCAAGCATCCTAGGAACCAGACACAGGTCCTCTTGAAGAGCACCCAGCACTTCTATTCACTCAGCCACCTTGCTGGCCCTGGGCCAATGCTTTTGATGCACATTGTCAAACTCCTGTCCTGAAAGATGATGCCAACATTAATGTAACACACCCTGTGGTTCTCGGTGCATGGCATGCAGTATGGTAGGAATATGGTATCTTACAAGTATAATTGCACACATGAGGCTGAGCTAGCCTCCAGGTGTGTCCAGGTTTCACCACAGTGGGGGGTGGACCTGGCTCCTCTGTACTGCCCAGAGCAATGGAGAGTGGCAGCTCTCTCCTGCTCCTCTTTCTTCAACAAAAGCTCTTTATGTGTCAAGGGATCACAACTTTACTATTTACTCAAGGGAAACCAATTACCAAAAGGTGATTTCTGAGCACACTTTGACTATGGGAGATAGAAAAGAAGTTCTGGGGGCTGCTGAGATGGCTCATTTGGTGAAAGAACCTGCTGCCAAGCCTGGTGACGTGAGTTCAATGCCCAGGGCCCACACAGGGAGAGAAAACTAGCAAGTGGCAGATACACACATAAACACTCAGACACACACACAGACACATAGACACACACACAGATAGACAGGAAGACACATACACAGACACTCACACATGTATAAAGACACACAGACAGACATGCACACATAGACACAGATACACAGACACATATACATAGTCACATACACACACACACAGACACACACATAGAAACACACAGAGACACTCACATAGACACACATGCCTAGACATACTTGGACACTCATACATAGACACACACAGAAACACACAGATATACAAATACAGACATACACAGATATACACAGACAATAAAATGTGATAAAAAAGCTTTAAAGATAAAATAAGTTCTAATCATGGTCTGCCAGTGTTACTGGCCCATTTGATTGAAGTTTTTTTCCCTTATTTTATTTATTTATTTTTTATTTACATTTATTTTGTGTGTGCACATATGTGTCATAGAGTGTGTGTGCAGCTCTGAGGAAATATATGAGAGTCGTTTTTCTCTTTCTACCTTGTGAGTTTGGGTCCTCAGGCTTGGCAGCAAGCGTCTTTACCAGACAAACCATCTTGCTGGTTCATGGTTATTTTTTTTTTCAAGAAACGCCAATGTTATAATTTCATGCATGTGGCCACCACTCCAAATTCACACATTGAAACCCTGTAATGTATTTGGCAACAGGATCCTTTGGATGTGATTGGGTCATGAGGTTGGAGCCCTTTTGTTACATTAATGCTTTATAAGAAGAGACACGAACGAGTTCTTTCTTGCTTGCTCATTCAGAACCCGAGAAAGCCTGTCTGTGGATCAGAGAGTGAGCTCCCTCTGCACACGGCATCTGTCTGCACTTTGTACTTGAATTCCCAAGCCGCTGCAACTGAATAAATAAGTATTTGTTGATTTAATCACCATCCTGTGATAAGATGGCATCTTGTTATAACTTACTACAGCTACCTGCACACACCGAGACATCTATCAAGATACACTTTTCTAAAGCTCTTCCTTGGCAGAGAGTCTTCTCATCTTTGGTCTTTATGTAACCGGTGTTTCTGGGTTGTACTGGTTCTCCCTAAGGCTCTTCTCGTCGACTCAAAAACTCAGGAACTGCTCCTGAGCTGTGTGCTGCATTGCTTTTTCTGTCTGAAGTAGATGACCACTCCATGCTATAAGGTCACTGCAGCTTGCTTTAGTTCCTGATTCAAGCTGCTTTAGGCATCCGTATAGTGAGCATCAGACAGAAAGATGGAAAGATGATCAAGGAGACATATAATTTTGTCGCTGTCTCTTCTTCCTCTTCTCGTAGACAACTTGGTTTAGATACTGTACCTATGCCGCCCAATGCTTCCCCATGATCTGTAGACTCTTGTCTTATGATAAAAATGTTAAAATGCCATAACAAAAATATTCAACTATGTATGGTCTAAAGAAAAAAGTAGTTTAGTCTTTCTCATGTAGCATTCTGAGTGAGCAGTTGGGATCCCTGGGTCAAATCTCCAATCCACATGGTCTTTCAGAATCCAGGTTCTTTCTGCCTTATGTGAAAATATTAATGTTATCTACATGGTTAGGGGGAGGAACACCGAGGATTCATGCCCATTGCATGGATTTAGGTACACATCATTTCTAATTGGATTTCATTGGCCAGAACTTAATCACATAGCAACATCTAGCTGCAAGGTAGTCTGGGAAATGTAGTCCAACCATACAGTCAGGAAAAATAAAATGGATTCTGGTGAGAGGTGCTAGTTTTGTCCAGTAGATCCTTCACGCAGAGGATAAATGAGAATCTGCATATATAATTGAGTTATCATGGTCTTTATCCCCTCTCCCCACCCTTCCTGTATCATTACAGTATGTGAAGTTAAAAACAAAGTATTTTAGGTCTCTGGGCTGAGAGACCAGACCAACTCCATCTTGGATTCGGGTTCCATCTTAGAGAACCTGATCTAAGGTTGAACTCAAACCAACAAGCCTGCATCTAGCACCAGTTTCCAGGTTACTCTCTACCAACCCGTACCTGGCACTCCCTAACAACCACCATTCGGGAGAAAAGCAGAAGTTAAGCTTATGGTTTGGCTCTCAGCACTGGCCAATTATCTTAAAGGACAAAATCCCATAATAGCCAGGCTTACTCGTTTGCCTCCCTCTATAAATGCTTGCCTGAAACTGGACTCAGGGCTTCACTCTCCCATCCTGCGGTGTTAGGGTTGGCTGAGCCTGAGCTCGAGCTTGAAGAGAAAGACCCTAGTGCCATTGCATCGGAATCGGCTCCTTGGTGGTCTTTTGGCATTTGTGAATGCTAACAACAAGGCCTGGGGTTGCAGCTTAGTGGTAGATGACTTGCTTAGTACAATAAGGTCCTGTGTTTAATTCTCCGCATTACAAAACAAAACACAGCAAAATCATTCAATAAATGAATCAATCAAAGAAAACAAGGGCTACAAAATCTGAAAGTAAATTTATTCAGACGAAGCATAGCAGCCCCATAGAAGCTTACTCTTAAAAGCAGCTAGTGGTTTTGCTTTGTTATCAAATTAACTCAGTTTAAAGTTAGAGAAATACATAAAGGATTTAGGGATGAAAGAGTTGCTGAGACAGAATTCCAGCGCCACCATTTGTATATCTTTGCTGTGACTTTGGGCACATCACCTATGCTCTGAGCTGGCTTGCTGTGGGGAGATGTGATGGTTTGAATGAGGAATGTGCTCTATTGGCTCAGGCATTTGAACACTTGATTCTCTAGTGGTTAGCTTCCTGAAGGAGGAAGGCTTTGAGAACTTCAGTGTACTTTCCTTTCCTTTCCTTTCCTTTCCTTTCCTTTCCTTTCCTTTCCTTTCCTTTCCTTTCCTTTCCTTTCCTTTCCTTTCCTTTCCTTTCC
>NC_034590.1:92484690-92493896 GCF_900095145.1 Mus pahari | reverse complement strand
CGAGGCAACTTCTAAGGACTCAGGGGAATGCTGGGAACCCTTCTTTGTATTTAAGCCAGTCCTGACAATAAAGATAAGGGCTTTGATCAGACACGTGCCAAGGCCCCATATTTTCCTTTGCAGCCCTGTTCCTTCACAGGAGTTCTCATCCTCCAGTTCGGATCCACAGTGGGTTCTGCAGGCAGGAGTGCGAACCACCCCAAGGTGTTCTGCCCATGCAGACAAGGCGCCGGTCTGCGTGCAGGCAGGAACACCACACCCTTTCCTAGTTTACCCTCCGAAAATCCCCTATCCCCTCCCCTGTCCCCTGCTCCCCAACCCACCCACTCCTGCTTCCTGGCTCTGGCATTCCCCTATACTGGGGGATAGGACTTCACAGGACCAAAGGCCTCTCCTTCCATTGATGACCGATTAGACCATCCTCTGCTACATATGCAGCTAGAGTCATAAGTCCCACCGTGTGCTTTCTTTGATTGGTGGTTTAGGGAGCTCTGGGGGTACTGGTTAGTTCATACTATTGCAATATGAACTATGGGGTTTCAGTCCCCTTCAGCTCCTTGGGTCCTTTCTCTGGCTCTTTCATTGAGGACACAGTGCTCTGTCCAATGGATGGATGTGAGCAACCACTTCTGTATTTGTCAGGCACTGGCAGAGCCTCTCAGCAGACAGCTATATCAGGCTCCTGTCAGCAAGCTCTTGTTGGTATCCACAATAGTGTCTGGATTTGGTGGTTGTTTATGGGATGGATCCCCAGGTAGGGCAGTCTCTGGATGGTCATTCCTTCAGTCTCTGCTATGAAATGTGTAGCCCAGGCTGGCCTCGAACTCATCATCCTCCTGCCTCTGCCTTCTCCAGCAAATCCTACCGCGTGCACCACCACCACTGGCTTCAGCGTATTTTCTATTTCCTGACAAGTGTCTCTCAGCTCCCTGTCCCTGTGGTCACTGCCACTTGCTGCCAGGCCCTCCTGCTGTGATGTATTCTTACCCCCTGGAACTCTCAGTAAAATAACTTCTTTTTTCTCCCCATAAATCACTCTGAGTCATGATCTTTCATCACAACAGAAACTTAACTAAGGCAGAGGGTTATCCAAGTGGACAGGGTGTTTAACAGCCAGGGTTTTGGTGTCCATGAAAACTGGCTACACATCTGTGATTCTAGACAATTCTCTTAATTGGCTAAGTACCCAGATACCTGTGGAATGGGATGACACTCTCCCTTTCACTGGGTTGTAGATGTGTCTCGAGCTTCTAGGCTGGCGTCTCTTAGGACTAGAAATCGGGTAGGTAATCTGTCCTCCAGACTCTGGCAGCCTGACCACCTTGTCTCACTGCTGCAGGTTCTTTCTACATGTCTCAAGGAGACTGCAATAGTGGAAGATCAAAGCGTATCGTCTAGGTAACCCCATGAATCTCATGTATACTGGTAGGAATGTGCCCTTGAATTGTGGCTTGGGTGACCCTGTCAACTGCTTGGCTTAAAACAATTGAGATCCACTCCTAGACCTAGAGATGGGTCACTCCCAAACAAAATGGCAGTCACGGGGTGGGGGGGGAGGGGTTGCTCCTCCAGAGGGAAGTTGGCTTGTAATTACCAGAATGGCAGCCAAAGCAGCAGATGTCCATGATGGAGAATGTGTTTGAAGGATGAGTTAATTGGACCTAATTATGACCCAATTTTTATTTTTATTTATTTATTTATTTTTTTAAAAATGATGAGCTGATTCTTTCTAATGATAGATGAAGTAATTATGGTCGCTTGTATTTTTTCATTTCTCTCTCGGTTGACCCTTAGGCTTGCCTTTTGTTGTTTTGCTCTGCTAATGAATGCTCCCTCAGTAGCATCTTTGGTGTCTTTATGACCCACAGGTTCATGTCTCAGGTATAAACAGTATCTGAGGTGATCTGCCCCATACCCAGCAGCGGCACAGGAGGTGAACCATTGGAAGCCACATATACTCAATTTGCAGTACTTGTCTTTGAAAAAGCAGTGGTTTCTCTCTCTCTCTCTCTCTCTCTCTCTCTGTCTCTGTCTCTGTCTCTGTTTCTCTCTCTCTCTCTCTCTCTCTCACACACACACACACTTCGATCTCAGCTTCTTATTTGTAAAACATCAAGGAAATACGTACGATTTCCCTTCATTTCAACATGAAACTGCTTCAGAGACTGCAAAGCACTGATTGTGTTGAAGTGTTGAATATATATATACTGGCTGGTTTTGTGTGTCAACCTGACACAGGCTGGAGTTAGCAGAGAA
The DNA here is from genome assembly GCF_900095145.1 of Mus pahari. Taxonomy (NCBI): domain Eukaryota; kingdom Metazoa; phylum Chordata; class Mammalia; order Rodentia; family Muridae; genus Mus; species Mus pahari. The sequence continues at coordinate 92,491,640 of NC_034590.1, read as the reverse complement.
AGGAGCTTCAGCTGAGGAAATGCCTCCATGTTATCCAGCTGTTGGGTATTTTCTTAATTAGTGATCAAGGTGGGAGGGCCCCTTGTGGGTGGTGCCACCCTTGGGCTGGTAGTCTTGGTTCTATAAGAGAGCAAGCCAGGAGAAGCAAGCCAGTAAAGAACATCCCTCCATGGCCTCTGCATTAGCTCCTGCTTGGTGACCTGCTTGAGTTCCAGTCCTGCCTTCCTTTGGTGATGAACAGCAATGTGGAAGTGTAAGCTGAATAAACCCTTTCCTTCCCAACTTGCTTCTTGGTCATGATGTTTATACAGGAATAGAAACCCTGACTAAGACAAATTGTTTTATTTATTTACATTGCAAATGTGCTCCCCTTTCCTAGTCCCCCCTCCAAGAGTTCTTCACCCTATTCCCTTTGCTCAACTCCCAACTCCTATTTCCCACCTTGCCCCACCATATTCCTCTTCCCTGGGGCTTCAGGTCTCTACAGGATTAGGCACATCCTCTCCTACTGAGGCCAAACAAAGCAATCCTCTGCTACATATGTGCTGGGGGCCACAGACCAGCCCATGTATGCTCTTTGGTTGGTGGCTTAGTCTCTGGGAGCCCCGGGGGTCCTGATTAGTTGATACTGTTGGTCTTCTTATGGGGTTGCCACCCCCTTCAGCTCCTTCAATCCTTCCCCTAACTCTTCCACAGGAATCCCTGACATCAGTCCAATGGTTGGCTGTAAATATCTGCATCTGTCTCAGTCAGCTGCTGGTAGAGCCTCTCAGAGGACAGCCATGCTAGGCTCCTGTCTGCAAGTACAACATGGCATCAATAATAGTGTCAGGGTTTGGTGCCCTCTTATGGGATGGATCCCAAGTTGAGCCAGTCACTGGATGGCCATTCCTTCAATATCTGCTCCACTTTTGTCCCTGTATTTTTTTAGACAGGAACAATTCTGGGTTAAAAATTTTGAAAGTAGGTTGACGACCCTATCCCTCTACTGGGGGCCCTGTCAATCTACTGGAGGTGGTCTCTTCAGGTTCCATCTCCCTACTGTTGGGTATTCCAGCTAAGGCCATCCCCATTGAGTCCTGGGACCCTCTTACCTCCTGGGTCCCTGATACTTTCTAGAGGGTCTCCTCACCTCCCATACCCCGCAGCTGTATGTTTCCATTCATTCTCTTGACCCTCTGGTCTTCTCTCCTGTTTTTTTTCCCATACCTGATCCTGCTTCCCATATCCCCTCCCCTCTTCCAATCAAGTTCCTTCCTCCCATGACTATTTTGTTCCCCCTTTTAAGTGGGATTGAAGCAGCCTCACTTGGGCCTTCCTTCTTATTAAACGTCTTATGGCTTGTGGGTTGTATTATGGGTATTCTGTATTTTTTGGCTAATATCCACTTATCAGTGAGTACATATCATGCATGTCCTTTTGGTTCTGGGTTACCTCACTCAGGATAATATTTTCTAGTTCCATCCATTTGCCTGCAAGATTCATGATGTCCTCATTTTTAATAGCTGAATAGTATTCCATTGTATAAATGAACCACATTTTCTGTATGCATACTTCAGTTGAGAGACATCTGGGTTTCTAGCTTCTGGCTATTATGAATTAGTCTGCTATGAACATAATGGAACACATGTCCTTGTGGTATGGTGTAGCATCTTTTGTGTATAGCTGGGTCTTCAGCTAGAACTGTTTCCAATTTTCTGAAGAACAGCCAAATTAATTTCAAGAGTGGTTGTACCAGTTTGCAATCCCACCAGTAATGGAAGAATGTTCCTCTTTCCCCATACCCTCACCAGCATCTGCTGTCACTTGAGTTTTTGATCTTAGTCATTCTGATTGGTGTAAGGTGGAATCTCAGGGTCCTTTTGATTTGCATTTTCCTCATGACTAAGGATGTTGAACATTTCTTTAAGTGCTTCTCAGCCATTCAAGATTCCTCTGTTGAGAATTCTCTGTTTAGGTCTGTACCCCATTTTTTTTTTTTAAAAGATTTATTTATTTATTGTGAGTACACTATTGCTGTCTTCAGACACACCAGAAGAGGGCATCGGATTCCATTACTGATGGTTATGAGCCACCATGTGGTTGCTGGGAATTGAACTCAGGACCTCTGGAAGAGCAGTCAGTGCTCTTAACCACTGAGCCATCTTTCCAGCCCTGTACCCCATTTTTTAATTGGGTTATTTGGGTTTTTGGAGTCTAACTTCATATATATTTTGGACATTAGCCCTCTATCAGATGTAGGACTAATGAAGATCTTTTCCCATTTTGTAGGCTGCCATTTTGTCATATTGACAGTGTCCTTTGCCTTACAGAAGCTTTTCAATTCTATGAGGTCCCATTTGTCAATTGTTGATTTTAGAGCCTGAGCCATTGGCTCTCTGTTCAGGAATTTCCCCCTGAACCAATGCATTTGAGGCTATTGTCCATTTTCTCTTATATTAGATTTAATGTATCTGGTTTTATGTTGAGGTCCTCGATCCACTTGGATTTGAGATTTGTACAAGGTGATAAATATGGATCAATTTGCATTTTTCTACATTCAGGCTGACAGTTATACCAGGACCATTTGTTGAAAATGCTTTCTTTTCCCCACTGTATGGTTTTGACTTCTTTGCCAAAGATCAAGTGTCCGTAGATGTGTGTGTTTATTTCTGGATCTTCAGTTCTATTCCATTGATTGACCTGTCTGTCTCTGTACCAATATCAAATATATATCTATCTATATCTATATCTATATCTATATCTATATCTATATCTATATCTATATCTATATATAAAATCACTATTGCTTTGTAGTACAGCTCGAGGTCAGGGATGGTGATTCCCCAAGAAGTTCTTTTATTGTTGAGAATTGTTTTTGCTATCCTGGGTTTTTTGTTTTTCCACATGAAGTTGAGAATTGCTCTTTCCATGTCTGTGAAGAGTTGAGTTGGAATTTTGATGAGGATTGCATTGAATCTGTAGATTGCTTTTGGTAAGATGGCCATTTTTACTATGTTAATCCTATAGATCTCTGAACATGGGAGATCTTTCCATCTTATTGAGGTCTTCTTCGATTTCTTTCTTCAGGGACTTAAAGTTTTTGTCATACAGATCTTTCACTATTTGCAAATGATATGATAGTATACATAATCGACCCCAAAAATTCTACCAGAGAACTCCTACAGCTGATAAACAATTTTAGCAAAGTGGCTGGATATAAAATTAACTCAAACCAATCAGTAGCCTTTCCTTATACAAATGATAAATGGGCTGAGAAAGAGATTAGAGAAATAGCACCCTTCACAATAGCCACAAATAATATAAAGTATCTTGGTGTAACTCTAACCAAACAAGTGAAAGACTGTGTTGGATCTTAATCTTAGAATGATGGTACCTGAGGTTGGGGGCTTTAGAAGGTGAGGAGGTCATAAGAATGGAGCCTATAGAGTCAGTGTCTTTATCAAGACGCGTCTTTATTAAGGACAGCAATACATGAACCAGAAAGCATGTCCTTATAAGAGATGGACTCAGCGAGTACCTCGATCTTGGATTTTCCAGACTTCAGAACTATAAGAGATAAATCTCTGTTGTTTATAAATCATCCAGCTAGCCAGGCTTGGTGGCGCAGGCCTTTAATCCCAGCACTCGGGAGGCAGAGGCAGGCGGATTTCTGAGTTTGAGGCCAGCCTGGTCTACCAAGTGAATTCCAGGACAGCCAGGGCTATACAGAGAAACCCTGTCTCGAAAAACCAAAAAAAAAAAAAAAAAAAAAGTCATCCAGCTTATGGGATCTTTGTTATAGTAGCCTCAAGATAGTTAAGATGAGAGACAGCATTACACAGTACAAGGGCCAAAATGTAGTACTCTGTTGATACTGCCCAATGCTTTAATAGACAAAATATTTTATCTCCTTAAATCTTGAATATCCATAGGCCATATGAATCATTATTATTCCCTTTTAGAGAGCACTGAAGATTAAAAAGGTCATTTAACTTGCTCAGGGTCAAACAATAGATGGTGCTGGGAACTGGAGCCCAGACTGATGAGATTCAGGACTTTAATCTCCCTTTTGAAATTAGAATATATTAATTAGGGGCTGGAGAGATTGCTTAGTGGTTATAAATATTGATGTTCTTTCTTCCAGAGGATTGGGGTTTGAAGTGCAGCACCTAGGAATCTGATGCCCCCTTCTGGCTTCTGTGGGCACTGCACACATGTGGCAGTCGGACAAACATGCAGGAAAGCATCCATACACATAAAAATGAAATAGAAGAAGAGTATAGTAATTACACATAGCCATAGTTTCATCGTATAACATGTTTCATTCATATAACATTTGATCACATCTCCCGCATTACCTTCTTGTGTTCCCTCTCCACGCTTGCTGAACACTTTCCCCTTCCAAACTACCCTGTCTCCTTTCCTGTCTTTTTGTTGGCATTATCTGGTGAGCTTCATCTAACGTGGGTTACTTACAGGAGCAAGGATGAGTTCTGTGCAGGAACAGAGGCAACTTGCCAGTGGCTACACAATTGAAAAAAAAATGTCAATCCCCCTGGGAACTAGTGTCTACAGGTCCTTGGGGGAGGGGTGGGCCTCCTGAGACTCTCCTCCTTGGCTCTGGTTTCTTAACTTTGTTCTGCTGCCACTGCGGCATCCACGGGGGGGGGGAGGGGGGGAAGGCTCATAGTAGGGAGTCACAAAGACTCGAACTTGAGTCCAGGAGTCTGAATGGATTTACTGCTGTGTGATGACAGGAACATCTGCTTACTTCTCTGAACTCTGCTAAAATGCACAATGAAGAAACGAATGCTGGCCTTACAGATTGGGTTGAGAATTCAATTAATTTTATGAATAGATGTGGAAATTTGGCATGCAGTAGGTGCTTAATAAAGGATATGTAATGATCCACTAATCTGATATAATTGGTGGTACACTGCTCACAGTCATACAAGGACTCTGGGAATCAATCCCAGGCTGCTTTGAGTGCCCATCACAGTAAGTGTGTTTGTGAAAGTAATTGTCTTTAGCAAAACTTTAGCCTCTTTGAAGTAGAAAACATGTTTGGCTCAGATAATTGAAATGATAGAGGGAGGATAACGTTAAAAGAGAAATACCCATATCATTGACCACAGTTGTGTGGAGGAGTGTTTCCTCCTTTGGCAATCTGTATCTTTTTTTTTTTTTCTCTATTAAGAGAACCCACTTTCTGTATGATGTCTAGGTATTGAGATTTATTTCCTCAAGAAAGAGGTGGTTTTAAACACTTTCTAGAACACAGAAGGACATCAGATAGAAATGAAAAAAATCTGATGTATAGAAAATCCTGAATAGATAGAAAGGAAAGGCAGACCAAGTTGTCAGAGTAGGAGGGAAAGAGGAAGGTGGGGTCAGGTGTGTGTGTGTGTGTGTGTGTGTGTGTGTGTGTGTGTGAGAGAGAGAGAGAGAGAGAGAGAGAGAGAGAGAGAGAGAGAGAGAGAGAGAGNGAGAGAGAGAGAGAGAGAGAGAGAGAGAGAGAGAGAGAGAGAGAGAGAGAGAGCACTTCTTTCCCTCTGCACCCAAGCTCCTGCTGGGCATTGGAGGGAGTATTTTAGGAACAACTAGGGAGCTTGGTGGAAGGGCAAAGCAGTGGGCAGTGCATTCCAATCCTTCCTAGAGACTCAGTGAAACTGAATCAGAGAGCTCAACATAGAGCGGATGTATGAGAGCATTAGCGGGACGCCGTGTTTACGCAACCAGCACAAGTCTGGTGCCCTGCATCTCTGTTCATTCCCCCATTGCCTGAGAACATCCTACCATTGTCTCCCAAATGGTACAAATAGCAACGGCACATTCTAGTTTTTTTAAATTATAACTGCAAAACTTCAGGCACTATGGATAAATTGCCTGGGTCAGGCAGAGGGCAGAAGCACAACCAAGTCTAAGAGGGATTTACAGAACAACCTAAAACTCAAGGTTGGATCTACTGAGTACAGGATGCAGGCTCAGACACCCAGGTGTCAACCCAAGTGGTAGAACTGATCCTAAGCTCTAGCAGCTGTGCCAGTCAGCAGCAGCGTCCAGACCAGCTCCAGTGATCAGGAGAGACAAAGGACATCCCTGTGAAGGGGAGTGCAGACTCAGGTCTCAGCATGATGAAGAGTGGAAGACTGTGGGGACAGAGAAAGGTAGGCCTTCCCCTGTACCTAGATGTCACCCAAGCAGGACAATGCAGAGTCAACACTTGCAAAGAGAGACCTGCTCTGGTAGGAGGAGAATTAAACTTAGAATCAGTTAAAAATTCATCCAGAGGAAATGGAGGCAGTTTGAGAATATCTTTTTCTTCTAGAAATGAACAAATTAATCAATTTAGATTTTTCTCTATTTGCCATTGGTGTGATGGGAGCTCATGGATAAGAAACTTAGACAAACAGGGCTGGGCAGTGGTGGCGCATGCCTGTAATCCCAGCACTTGGGAGGCAGAGGCAGGCAGATTTCTGAGTTCAAGGCTAGCATGGTCTACAGAGTGAGTTCCAGGACAGCCAGGGCTATACAGAGAAACCCTGTCTCAAAAGACAAAAAACAAACAAACAAACAAAAAAAAAACAAAAAAAAAAAAAAAAAAAAAAAAAAAAAAAAAAAAAAAAAAAAAAAAAAAAGAAAGAAAGAAAGTAAAAAAGAAAAAAGAAACTTAGACAAATAGGAAAGCTCATGTCTTGCATACCTGAGTTGCATAACAGTAGCTACAGAAGATGTAGGATCCCCTCGAGCTGGAGGCACAGACAGCTGGGAGCTGAAAGGTAGGTGGTGGTGAACCATGGCCCTGTAGGAGCTAGTGACCTTAACTGCTGAGCCATCTCTTCAGCCCCTCCTTTTTTATGTCTGCCTGCTTATCTATCTATCTATCTATCTATCTATCTATCTATCTATCTATCTATCTATCTATCTATCTATCTATCTATCTATCTATCTGTTATCTTATCTTCCTT
>NC_034590.1:92481103-92484632 GCF_900095145.1 Mus pahari | reverse complement strand
CCTCCCTCCCTCCCTCCCTCCCTCCCTTCCTTCTTCCCTCCCTCTTTCCTTCTAGCATCTATAGATCTATCTACTTATCTTTCTTTCTAGCATCTATGATCTATCTGCCGGGAGCCATGGCCTCAGTCATGGCCTTGTGGAAATTTTCTAGCTTACATAAACAATCCTGAGAGAACATTCGTGGTCATAACAGTAAGAATGTTTGTGGGTAAAGAGGACACTGTGACCATTGGTTCCAGGAGCTGAAGATTGCCACCTAACCTTCGGAGAGCCCCTGGGCTCTTCCCCCCTCCCTTGGAGCCTCCTCTTACTTATGCTTATATTGCCACTCCTGAATAAAGTTTTTCAGAGCTTGATCAGTATGATTGACTTGCTCTCATTCTTCGTGTCTCTTTCCTTCCCACTCTCTCACTCCCTTGCTCTGGGTCCCATCTGATTATCCCTGCAGGTTGGGGCATCTATCTATCTATCTATCTATCTATCTATCTATCTATCTATCTATCTACATACGCATGCATGTATGCATGCATGCATGCACGTGTAAGAGGATAGTTTGTGGGAACTGGTTCTCTCCTTCCACCATGTGTGCTCCAGTGATCAAACCAAGGTCCTCAGGCTTGGTTGCAGTGCCTTTACTTGAAGAGCATCTTGCTGCTCTATTAATGCAGTTTCTCTTTCTTTCTTTCTTTCTTTCTTTCTTTCTTTCTTTCTTTCTTTCTTTCTTTCTTTCCTTTCTTTATTTCACATTTATTTATTTATTTATTTATTTATTTATTTATTTATTTATTTATTTGCTCTTATGTGCATGTGGCGGTAAGAGGGCATCTTTCAGAAGACAGTTCTCTCCTATTATGTAGGTTTGTGGGACTGAATTTAGAACTCAGGTCATCAGACACATCTACCTATTAAGCTGGCTCTTATTATTTGTAATTTTTTTTTTCTGAGACAGGGTTTCTCTGTGTAGCCCTAGCTGTCCTGGAACTTGCTCTGACGACCAAGCTGGCTGTGAGTTCATAGAGGTACGCTTCTCAAGTGTTGGGATTAAAGGGGTACACCACCAACACCTGGCTTGTTGTTACATTTTTATATCATTTTTATTTTTAAAATATTTTATTTACCCTTTGACTCTTTCCTACGTGTATATAATACTTTTTTTTTTTTTTTTTTTAAATTTGAGACAGGGTCTCTCTGTGTAGCCCTGGCTTTCCTGGAACCTGCTATGTAAGCCAGAGTGACCTTAAGCCCACAGAAATCTGCTTGCCTCTGCCACTCCCAGTTTACATAATGTATTTTAATAACATTAACCATATTGACCTTCTTCTTCCCAGCACGTCCACCTTCTATTTTCCTGTCTTAAAAAAAAAAAATCCAACGACTTGAATTAGACTTGCTTGCATGTGTGTGTGTAGAGTTCATTGAAATATTTTAGTGAAAATACAAAATAATGAGTTTCTTTATGACATTTTCATTCACAAATATTGTATTGCTCATTTGCCGTCATAGTCACCTTCTCCTGTTCTCCCTTCTTGCTTTTCCTCCCCTTTCTGGTCTTCTTCCCCCTGCTTCTCCCCCCCCCCCCCAGTTCAAGTTGGAACCTGCCAGTGATGGATTTAGCAAAAGCATCTCCTTAATTTAAATTCACCTGATGGATGTCTGTTACTTGTGGCACAAAGCATCCTAAATCAGGCAGAGGAATAACAGCCTTGCTGCTTTTGCTTCATGATTGTGTCTACAGGAAAAGAAGTGGTGCATTCACTAATGTTGAAAAGCACGTCGGATCACGTTCTTCCTGTAAGCTGTCCCCAGACCACTGGATCCCCTGAGTTTGACAGCAGTAACTACTTCTCAAGTAGCATCTCAACCCGTGTGCCTTCAATGTATTTTCTAAGGTGCTTTGATTTTGGCCAGAATGTGCTCCACGGGCTCCCATGCTTGATCACCTGGTCTCCAGGTGGTGGTGCTGTTTAAGTAAGGGTAGAACCTTTGAGACATGGGACTGTCTGGCTGAAATGACAATGTTAGTAGCACAGGTTTGCCTTTGATGCTATTCTCCGAACTGTTATACCACTCACCACACTCCTGCATCACAAATGCAGCTGATCCATCTGCCAATCTCCCCACCACGACAGACTGGCATGTCTCTAAAACTCCCAAGCCAAGACAAACTGCCCCGTCCTTACACTATCTCTATGAGGCCTTTGGTCACAGCAGTGGCAAATGTAACTAACGGAGGAGAGGTGCTGAAGACCCTTGCTAATTCTTCTGGAATATAATTGATTTACTTACAGTTTCTAGCACTGCTTATGAAACACCATGGCCAAAAAGCAAGTTGGGGAAGAAAAGATTTATTCCATTTACACTTCCAGATCCATCATTGTAAGAAGTTAGGACAGAAACTCAAGCAGGGATGGGACCTGGAGGCAGGAGCTGATGCAGAGGCCATGGAAAGGTGCTGCTTATTGGCTGGCTTCCTGTGGCTTGCTCAGCTTGCTTTCTTATAGAACCCAGGACTGCCAGCCCAGGGATGGCACCACCCACCATGGACTGGGCCCTCCTCCACTGACAAAATGCCTTATAGCTGGATCTTATGGAGGCATTTTGTCAATTGAGGGTGCTTCCTCCCTGATGACTCTGACTTATGTTGAGTCGACACATAAAACCAGCCAGAACAATAAAACAAAGAGATTGTTTTATTTCCCTTTGAAAATGCATTATTAATGGGCTAGGCCATGGCTCAGCAGGCAGAGGCACTCACTGTCAAGCCTGATAATCTGAGTTAGACTCAGAGACTCACATGATGCAAAGAGAGAAATTGATTTCTGTGGGTTGTCCTCTGACTTCCACACTCTCACAGTGGGGTATGCAGATCCATAATCCATATATATATATATATATATATATATATATATATATATATATATATATTAAACACATACATACACAGAAAAACTGATTTTTTTTTAAATAAAAAGAACTTCACTAAAATGTAAAAAGAATACTCTCCTCGAGCCACTGGAAAGTGAGCCATCACAGCAAACACCACACGCACAGCAGTGCTCTGGCTTTAACTGGACTCACTTTTGCCTTTTCCTATGCAGGAGATGATGTCTTAGAACTTAAAAGGGTTTCAAGAAGCGCATTTCAACAGCGGAGGTGACCAGAAATAAAGGCTCACACTGACTAGAGCTGGGTAATTTGTCTGTCTTTTCAACACTTAGAGTTCGTTCTGACTCTACAAAATTGCATCCACTTTGGTAAGCTCATTCCCCCAACCCCAATCAAATGATATTTCTTGGAATTCACTCCACACGTGCTTACTTACTTCATGGAAATTATTCCAACTAATTTACTGGATGGAGGAGAGGACAGGGGAGAGAGAGGAGGAGGGGAAGACAGAGACAGGAAAGAAAGAAGGAAGGGCATAGGAAGAGAGAGAGAGAGAGAGAGAGAGAGAGAGAGAGAGAGAGAGAGAGAGAGAGAGAGAGTGTGTGTGTGTGGGATAAATTGTGCCTTCCAAAATTCACATGTT
>NC_034590.1:92477961-92481065 GCF_900095145.1 Mus pahari | reverse complement strand
GTGTGTGTGTGTGTGTGTGTGTGTGTGTGAGAGAGAGAGAGAGAGAGAGAGAGAGAGAGAGAGAGATCATTGTGATGGGATAAATTGTGCCTTCCAAAATTCACATGTTGGCTTTCCATGTTCATGAAGGAACAGTGGTAAAACTACCTTGGGCCTGATACAGTCTGACTGTTGTCTTTATAAGAAGAGATTTCTGACACTCAAGGAGACACCAGGGATGCCTGTATAGAGGAGAGATCCTGTGAGGACATTGAGGGAACAAGGAGAGAGGCTCCAGGAGAAGCTCTGCCTGCTGACATCCTGGCCTAGGACCTCTAGCCTTCATACCTGTGAGAAAAATGCATATTTTTCTTGCTTAACCACCCAGTTGGTGATATTTTGTTATGAAAAAGTCAGTTGATTTTTGTCACTGCTGTGACAGGATACTTGACAAAGAGCCATTTAAGAAAGGCAGGGATTATTTTGGCTTATAGTTGAAGAAAGGACATAAACTGTGGTGAGGGTGAGGGTGGGGGTGGGGGTGGGGGTAGGGAGTCCTGGCAGCAGGAGCTGGTCACATTGCTCCTACAATCAGGAAGTTAAGCGAAGGTGGCCGCCGCTGCTCTGTTCTCTTTCCCTTTTTATTAACGTCAAGACCCCTCCCATGACATACTGCTGCCCACATTCAAAGCAGCTCTTTCCCCACTAGTTAAATCTTTCTGGAAACATCTTTGCGTGTTTCCATGGTGATTCTAAATCACGTCAAGTTGACAACCAAGATTAACCATGACAAAGCCTTAGCAAACTAATACATTACCTGGTTCTTTGAATATGCTTTGTCCCCTCCAAAACTCAAGTTGGATTTCAATGACCACTGTGAAGTGCTAGGTTAGGAGAGTAGAAACTTAAGCATTAGGGTGATTTCCATGTTTAAATACTGGTGGCTGTGTAAGATCATAAAATAACATACACACACACACACACACACACACACACACACACACACACACTCTGTCTCTGCCCCACTAGGACCTATAACAACCATCTCCTTGGGTCCTAGAATTTTCTGCTTCAAAAGAGAAGAAAGAGGGGGAGATTAGGCGGACCCATATGTGAAGTTTTATGAGTCAGGTAAGAAGGGTGAACACTGTTTCCATGCACATACACTGTCAGAACTTGGTCATATGGTGCTCCTAACCAGAAATGGGGCTTGGGACTGCCATCCTGTGAAGAGCCACAACACCCCTCAGGTGGTAAAGAAAGCATGAACTTGGGTGGCATTAAGGTAGTACATAGATTGCCATTGTGGTAATACAGAAAAGGGCTCAGCCAAATGACATGTGTTATGCAGAATTGTCCTGGGGAGCTTGTGTTAGGCAAGAACTGGAGTATATGTATACATGCCTTTATTGAGTGTTATATTGTGGATGAAACTCTGTGATACACTAGAGAGGAATTCTCTTTCATTGCTTTTCCTTGACAACTTCATATACATATGCATTGACCTTATTCATCCTTGTTCCCCCCCACGTCCCCCTCCATGTCCCAGATGCCTTTCTATCTTCTTTTTTCTTTTTCCTTTCTTCCCTTTCTGAGGGTGGTGGTAGAAACTGGCCGAGTTCAATTAGTGCTGGCTTTTGGAATGTTGACTTGATCTTGTGCAGGTGACCATAACGGAAATGCAACCAGAAGCGAAATGGGCTTGACAATGACAGAAGTGTTTGGAGGCACTCCTCCCATTCACCCCCTCTTCCCAGATGTCCCCTGATCCTTGAGAGGGTTGATGTAGTTATCCAGTTTAGGGCTGTGTGGAGGCCAGAAAGCTGTACAACTGGGGGAGCTGGTCAGAGCAAGAGTGAGGTCGAGATGTGTCTAAATACGGAAACTCTCAGCCTGAGTCTGGCAGGAATAAGACTGCTTCCTCCTTGCTCTGGGCTACATGTTCCTGTGCACATGGCCTTCCAATCCCCACCTCTGCCACCCTGAGGTAGCCACATAGCCTGGTGGCCAGGTTACAGGTTTAACTTCCTCGTTCCTTATAAGGACACGTTCAACAAACATCTAGAATTCCTCTCCTATGAATGAAGCATTCCCAGCATGTATGTTCACCCCCCAAACTCCTACCCACTTGCTGAGGCTTCTATAGCCCTGTTCCCCTCCAATAAAGAGAACTGTTTCACTGAAAACTGTCTCTGAAGAAGCTGTTTCTCCCTCCCTCACGCCTAACCCACCCACTCTGGCTAAGCTTCCCGCTCTCCAGTCCAGCCTGGTGTGCAATGCTCAATAGTTACTTTTCAGAACTTTGATCAATTATGAGTCTTTGCTTTAACTTCTGCCTACCGTAGAAGTGTCTTTGGCTAAAGTTAAGAACAACATTAATTTCTCGGTACAAAAACATATTTAAAAGGCTGTTTGACAACATGATTATTTAATAAAACAACAATGGTAGATTTCCTGTTAGGGCCTATGACCTTCTGAGTTGTATGAAGTTGACTGCTTTTACAGAATCCGGGATTAATTTAGTCCTGTGGAGCAAGCCTCAAATCCAACGAGAAATCAGCACATAGCCTTGTGGCACTATTGCATTAGTAGGTACACCCTGCTGGAAAGTCAGTATTGTGGCATTCAGAGTTCACTGACAGGTGACACCGTTGGTCCCCCTCCTCCCCTCCATGGTCTGCATAGCATCTTCTAGCACAATGAAATCTAGCCACAGAAAGCAAGTTTTCAGGTCAGTTCCACCTTGATTTTTCTGTGTCCTGTAACCAAACTGTGTTGTGTCTTCAGTAATAGGGTCTAACCATTTAGTTAGGGTGGGAACCAAGAGCAATGGAAGTAGCCTGTGTTATTTTGGGGACTTCTGGAAGCCCTTAATCAACAAGAAATAGAGAAGTATGCCACATCTGGCACTGAGATTTTCATTTAATAATTTATATCTTCTTAGGGGGAAACATTTTTCACTCAGGCAGCAAATCTGTGTTCAAACTCATTTTTAATAAAAAATATATTTTTCCGGGCATGGTGGCACATGCCTTTAATCCCAGCACTCAGGAGGCAGAGGCAGGCGGATTTCTGAGTTCGAGGCCAGCCTGGTCTACAAAGTGAGTTCCAGGACAGCCAGGGCT
>NC_034590.1:92441195-92477771 GCF_900095145.1 Mus pahari | reverse complement strand
AGGGATGTCACAGGGGTGTGCTTTGGGGAGGTTTCAACAGCCCACACCACGCCCAGTCTCTCTCTCTCTCTCTCTCTCTCTCTCTCTCTCTCTCTTTCTCTCTCTCTCTCTCTCTCCCTCTTTCTCTCTCCCTCCCTCTCTCTCTCTGCTCACTCTTAGTGGATCAAGATGTAAAGCTCTCAGCTATGTCTCCAGCACCATGCCTACCTGCATGCTGCCATTTCTTTGTTGTGATGATAATAGACTAACCCTCTGAAACTGCAAGCAAGTTCCCACTTGTTTTTTTCAAGAAGTTTGCCTTGGTCAGGGTGTTCTTATAGCAATAGAACAACTAAGACAGCTTATAAAGTAGTGCATTTCTATTAGTTTGCCATATGTTTAAATAGACTGATGTGTTTGAATGCTTGGTTCACAGGAAGTGGCATTATTAAGAGGTATTGTTGGAGGAAGTGTGTCACTGTGGGGGTGGGCTTTGAAGTTTCTTACGTTCAAGCTCTGCCCAGTGTAGACTTCCAGTCTTCTCTTGACTATCCTTAGATAAAGCTTCAGAACCCTCAGCTCCTTCTCCAGTACCGTGTCTACCTGCATGCTGTCACGCTCCCTGCCATGATGATAATGGACTAAACCTCTGAAACTATAAGCCAGCCTCGATTAAATGTTTTCCTTTATAAGAGTTGCCTTGGTCATGATGTCTCTTTATAGCAATAAAACCCTAAATAAGACTCCATCTTTAGTTTTGGTTGACCCATGACTAAATCCCCTCCTCTCAATGAGAGTGATTTTAATAGACATTTTTTGAGGTACCAAGTTTTCAGTTTTCATTGATGAGGTTCAGATGTTCCTCTGAAGATGGATGTGCTGATTAGGTTTTTGTCATCTTGACACATGCTAGGATCATCTGGGAAGCAGGAACTTATATTGAGAAAGTGCTTCCATTGGATTGGCCTGTAGGAAAGTCTACGGTGACTTTTTTGACATGGGAGGGCCGAGAGCATCCCTGAGCTATTGGTCCTGGATCACAGAAGAAAGCAGTTTGAGCAACCCAAGAGGAGTAAGCTGCTAAGCAAAGTTCCTCCATGGCCCCTGTATCAGCTCCTGCTTCTAGGTCTTGCCCTGACTGAGTTCCTGCCTTGGCTTCCCTCGAGAGGATGGACGCGTGATTGAGACATGCAAGCCAAGTAAACACTATTCTCCTCAAGCTGCTTTTGTCATGATCTTGTTTTCAGCAGTGGAAACAAAGCAAGAGGCTAGCCTCTGCTATTCCTATTTCAGTTGGTCAAATAGACTCAGAGAAACTTTAGATAGCTTCTGTTATGTCTGGCATTAGAAGTTGGGAGAGCCCAAATTTCCTGAGAACTGTATCTAGACTTTTTACATTGGGGTTATTGGTGTGAATGAATAGGAAAGTGTTTTGCTGGGAGGAGAATCAGGACTATTCTGTCAGTCCCAGGTAGAAACCTTATTAGTTGCTTAATAAGGAAATATAACACAAAGCACCATTAAATAGAAACTAGGTGTGGCGAGGCATGTCTGTAAGTTCTAGAAATCAGAAGTTCAAGGTTATCTCAAATACACAGTGAGTTCGAGGGCAACCTGGGATGCTCAAGACTGTCTCACAAAAACAAACAACTAACAAGCAAGATGATAACCAGGTAACTAAAATTGCATGAAGACAGTATTGATTTATCAGAGAGGAAGCAGTTGAAGGGAATTTCAGTGCCCCTAGTTTGGGGGAAATAATGATAAAATGGAAGTAACATGTGGAGACAGGTACTCAGGGCACACTGATGATGGTTAGGTTTTTATGCAAGGGCTGGGACTGAAGAAAAATGCACTGGGGCTGTCTTCCCAGGACAGTTTCCAGCTGCAGACTGGCATCAGCTGGTATCGTGGGAGGAAGAATCAGGAGACAGGAAACATTGCTAGGATGCTCAGGAGAAGAGAAAGAGCCTGCTCCTTTTGCAGCCCCAGTCACCCTCTAATGCCCTAGGAGAACAGAACCTAGCAGGAAGCAGATAGAAATGCAGAGATGTGCTCTTCCAGTTGCTGGCTCCTGGATCACAAGACTTCAGTGTTGAGTTTGGGGCTGAGAGATAACAGCTTAACAACTGGCACAGGGCCAGCTTGGCCAGAACCTCATATCACTTCCCTGGGGATAAGAATTCTGGTGGGATGAAGGAAAGTGCCCTTGAGCTCATGGGCTTTAGGCATGTGAGTAGTCCTAGGGAAGAGGTACCACCTTTTGGGGGCTCCTGAAGGCTCATACAGGATCCCAGGGATAGCCAGAATTGGGAGCTACAAGGTGGGTGAAAGGAGGATTGTGACAGCAAGAGATGAGAAGATGCTGGCACTGCCTTCCTTCCTATTACTCTTTACAGAGCCTACAAACATGGAGGAGAGTGGGAAAACAAGAAGAAGGTGTGTGTGTGTGTGTGTGTGTGTGTGTGTGTGTGTGTGTGTATGTGGGGGGGTGGGGTAGCACAAAATATAAGTCTCCCAGTTAAATGTGAATGTCATGGAAGTCATGGAAATAATTTCTTAGCAATGTCTCACTGTGAGTGTGTGTGTGTGAAAGAGAGAAAGATGGGGAGAGGGAGAGGGATTGAGAGAGGGAGAGGGAGAGGGAGAGGGAGAGGGAGAGGAAGAGGAGAGATCACTCAAGGGATTTGTGTTTTTATTTTGACTATTTGCAATCAGAAATACGACTTCAGTTCTTGGCCATGAAGGACCATAAGAACTGTACAGTGTAAGCCTGGAGTTAGCTGAATATCACATTATCATTTTAATGCTAAGTCTGTGAGTGATTACTGGTTAGAAACTTGAATTTGGATACTGTTGGAGACTTTGGGGGAAGTAACATTCACTCTTTAGTCTGGTGCTCCATGTTACAATTAAATACCAGTTCAAATGATGAAAATACATTGATGTCATAAATACTTACCGAGTATCTACTGTGCATAGGTCTTGTGCTAGACTGACAACCCTGAATGAGATGCAAGCCTTGAAGGAGCCTTTGGAACATTTGCATTCTAGAACAGGGAATAAAGCAGTCACAGGAATTAGCAATCTGTGTAGCTAGCCACTTGACAGGGATGGGCCCTTGTTCTCAGAGTTGGTCAGATGAGGGATTCTATACCTGGGGGAGATGTCACAGACAAGGTGAGATATCATTTAGATATTAAAGGATTATCAGGATTTAGGCACTCCTAAGGGCAGAAACCATTCATTACTCCTCAGAACAGCCACTCTGGAGGAAGAAGTGCATCATCTTTCTTTGTGCTTCTGGAAACAAAGCTAGAGATCTTACCGGACAAGATATTAAGACTTAATACAAAGATCTCCTTAAAAACGTGTGACATGTGAACCAGAGCCAACAAAATGAGCCATTGATCAAAGGGCTGCGCCTGGAAACAGGCATCATCAGGGTGACTCAGCAGAGCCATAGAAAAGGACAGTGTTCTCATAAACAGTGCTGGGACAATAGGGGACCAGGACAGAGAAAACATAAAATTAGACCCTTACATCATACCTGCACAAAATCTATTCCAATAGCATTATGGATCTAACTTTTAGAAGGCAAATAATAAAGCTTTTAGGAGATAATATGAAAGAATGCTTTCCTGACCTCAGGAGAAAATTCTTAAGTAAGATACAAATCACCAGCTATGGATTTGGTTCTGCTCAAATAAGAACTTCTCTTTATTAAAAGGCATTAGTAAGGGCTAGGGCTAGGGCTCAGTGGTAGAGTTTTCCACAGGCCCTGAATTTGATCTTGAACACCAAAGGGAAGCTTCATTAATAAGAAAGACTTCATTAAAAGGTGAAAAGATGAGCCCCACGTGGGAAAAGAGTTGTAATGCAGAATAAAAGGGGTCTGATCTAGAATACAAGTACCCTTCAAGCCAAGTGTTCAGATACACAGATAATGCTACCAATGCGGAGGCTGAGGCAGGGGGATCACAGGTTTGATGTCAAACTGGGATGCCTAGAGAAACCTTGACTCTAAACAATTAAAACAAAAGTACTATAAATCACTAAGAAAAGTATAAACCAGCAAGAAAAAAAAAACCAACAAAGTACTCACAAACCTCATAGCCAATACAAATGTAAACATCTTCAACATATGAGCAATCAACTTTAAGTAAACTGAAGCAATGGCGAGTGGTAAGCAGCCTTCAGGATGGACCTGAATGGTCCTCATGCCCCAGTGTTTGTAGTCTCCCATGTGGTATCAGAGCTAGTGTGTATGATCAACAGAAAATGATGATATGCTGCTCCCGAGTTTAGTTTATGAAAGGCACGTGGAGCTCCATCTGGGTGTCTCCCCTCCATTAGTTTGCTTGAGGAAGCCTGCTGTTCTGTCATAAGCAGTTCCCCGAGGACACTGTGGTCCAACCAATGGAGGCCCCCAGCCACCAGCTGTATCAGGGAGCTGGAAACGGATCTCCCTGCTCAGTTCAACTTCCGAATGCCTGTGGCTCTGGATAACATCTTGACCTCAGACTCTTGAGAGACTCAGAACCATCCAACTAAGCCATCTCTGGATTCTTAACCCAAGATCAGGTGTGAGATAATGCCTACTGTCTTGTGAGTTCTGAAGGCCGTATATTATTCTGCAGCAATAGCCAACAGAGACAGGGAAGGGTACCAGACAGGAAGCTCAGTGTTGGTACAGATGCAGAACCATGGGAACGCTTTCATGCTGCGGCACACACGGAGAGTGACAGAATCACTTTGCAAAGCCAGGTGTCTTCACCTATAATTTTAGAGCTTTGTTATTTGACTTGGCGTTTTTTTTTACTCCTAGACACATATGTACTTTACAGAAGTGTGCCGTCTTGGGTACCAGGAATCACGCACAGTGTTCATGGAGGCAATGTCTGGGATAGCCTCGTATTGGGAGTCACCCACATGACCATTCAAAAGGGAATGGATAAATGAATTCGGATGTATTGTTATGCATGTTATTAATAGGCTTCGGGGCTGTGTGGCTCCATGCTACATGGCAGTAAACAGGCCTGATCGTGTTTTGATGCAGCTTGTTTAGGACACAGCTGCCACGACCTTTGACTTTCTGATCTCTGCTCTGTGGATTGTTCTGGGGCATTTTATGTGGTGAAACTATGAGCCCAAACAAGGAATTGATCCTTTTTTTTCTGATTATTTATTTATTTTTATTTTATTTGCATTGGTGTTTTGCTTTCATATATATGTCTGTGTGAGGGTGTTGGATTGCCTTGAACAGGAGTCACAGAGAGTTGTGAGCTGCCGTGTGTGTGTGTGTGTGTGTTTTGCTTTCATATATATGTCTGTGTGAGGGTGTTGGATTGCCTTGAACAGGAGTCACAGAGAGTTGTGAGCTGCCGTGTGTGTGTGTGTGTGTGTGTGTGTGTGTGTGTGTGTGTTGGTTCTCTGGAAAAGCCGTCAATGCCCTTAACCACTGAGTATTCTCTCCAGCTCCAAGGAATTGATTTTTTTAAAAAGGCCTAGTGGACCTTTTTTTTTTTTGTTTGTTTGGGGTTTTTTGTTTGGTTGGTTTTTTTAAAGACAGGGTTTCACTGTGTATTCCTGAATGTCCTGTATAGACCAGGCTGGCTTTCAATTCAGAGATCTACCTGCCTCTGCCTCCTGGGTGCTGGGATCGGAGCCATGTGCTAGCACTCCCTGGCAGGAATTGATTCTTGAAAGGGTAGGGTTGTGGTTACTCTTGGAAGTGAGTATAATTAGGAGGGGACTTGGGGTCTGATCAGAATTTTTTTTTTTTAATTTTTAAATTTTTTTGAGAGAGGGTCTCACCATGTGGTCTTGGCTGGCCTAGAACTCAGTATGTAAATGAGGCTGTCCTCACATTCACAGAGATCCATTTGTTCTTCCTCCTGAGTGCTGGGATGAAAAGCATGTGCCACTATGCCCAGCTGAGAATTCTGTTTCTTGGTCTGGCTGGACTCTCCTAGGTGGTATGTAGCCTCCTGAAGGAGACACCAGGAAGCTGAGGAACCTTAGGGGCTCAGGAGGCTCAGAGACTCACAGGCTTTACAAGGCCTTTCTCCAAGGTATACATGAAAAGCACACAATTGCTGGGGAGAGAAGACTGCCTGCACACTGGGTCGGGAGAGCCAGGGATGCAGGTTTTGATAGTCACCCATGCTGGGGTGGGCTTTCCAGCGATGATGCAACTATCTTTGTGTCATCCATGGTGCTGTTTGTAACCCCTCACCCTTGCTCCTGTAACCTCTCACCCTTGCTCCTGTGACCTCTCACCCTTGCTCCTGTTTGTAACCTCTCACCCTTGCTGCTGTGACCTCTCACCCTTGCTCCTGTAACCCCTCACCCTTGCTGCTGTGACCTCTCACCCTTGCTCCTGTGACCTCTCACCCTTGCTCCTGTGACCTCTCACCCTTGCTCCTGTAACCTCTCACCCTTGCTCCTGTAACCTCTCACCCTTGCTCCTGTGACCTCTCACCCTTGCTGCTGTGACCTCTCACCCTTGCTCCTGTAAGCGGCCTCTGTAAACCCATTGGCTCACAAAGCTAGATTTGGGTGGAATCTCGTCTCTGGTCTGTTGCTGGTGCCCTATGTGGTGTGAGCAGACAATTGCTCATATCTCCCTCTATGGTGACACAACAGGTGCTCACTATACACATTTTCCTAAGTTATGTATTTGTGCTTTCTAAATGTAGATGCTGTCTATTTCTCAATAACATGTCAAAACACAATGAGCGGATTAAGAACCATGCATCACAGACTGAGAGAACATGCTCTGTTTAATAAACACTAACATGATTTAGTTAGAGCTGGGGATGGACTGAATGGAAGACGAACAGAGCCTGGAGAAGGGTACATGAAGATGAATGTAGGAGGGACTAGAGGGCTGGGTCAGTGGTTAAGGGCACTTTGTAGAGGACCTGGGTTCAGTTTCCATTACCCATATCAGGTGGCTTGCAACTGTCTATGTAATTCCGGGGGAATCTATGTACATTCAGGTGCCTGTGGAGACCAGAAGAGGGCACTGGATTCCCTGGACCTGGAGGTGCAAGTGGTTGTAGAACTGCTTCATGTGGGTGCTGGGACCTGAACCCAACTCCTCTATAGGAGTAGCAAGTACTCTTCACTGCTGAACCATCTCTTCAGCTTCAACTATTCTTCTCTTCACAGAGTGGGGTTTGTTTGTTTGTTTGTTTTTTATTTTTAGTCACTTCTTTGCTTTAGGACACATGGACCCAGATACTTCGGCAGGTGTCCCAGGACTCAGGTTCATACCTATAACAATAGAACCAAGGGTTTTGCAAGTGTAAAGCATTCCCTGTACTCCCAGCTCCATGATCACTCTCTAAGTTTCCTTTCATGTTCATAGCGGACTTTGGAGTTTGGTCCTAGGTGCTCAGCTCAGCAGAGCCTCTGGCAGAGAGCTTCTTAAACACCTTACAGTGGATCCTGTCAGACTTTGATTCAGCAGGTCCAGCCTGAAGCATGCAGACCATCATGGGGCAGGGGAGGGGACAGGCAGCCTCTGGTGGAAACTGGAAGCCACCCGCCGCGTCTAGCTTGTCGCTATGACTGAACAACTTATTTCCTCTAGTCACCCACTTTGCCCAGTGTTTACCCAGACTGACAAGCTCAGCATCTTATAAAATGTAATTACATTTGCCTCCAAGTCAGTTTCTCTTTGAGTGGGAAAGCCAGGTCCTATTCAAGGTGTTATCTCATCTGACTTGCTTTCCATGTGCCTATTCACCGCTGAGCCACAGTGCCTTACCCGCCTTTTAAATGCCCACCGGTTCCTTACTTTAAGGCAAATGTTTGTTCTCAGCTTCTTGCAGCCCACCCCCCTCACCTCTCTCTCTCTCTCTCTTTTTTTTTCTTCAGCACTGCAGCAAGCTTGCCACACACCCCAGATAACTGCCTGTTTACCCATCGCCTTTGTTTCTGGGCTCTAAGTCCCTTCCTATCATCAGGAAACATTCTCTCCATCCTCTGGTGACTCGTCTTTATCTGCCTTTCCGGGAGAACGTTATCAATGGCATTTTGAACAGCTATGTAAATTAAATCTGTTCCTCTCATCCGAACTCTTTATTTATGGCTTCTCTACTAACTTCCTCTTGGAGTAAGCGGTGCACTTTCCCCCCTAACAAATAAATGGAAGACAGCTTTTTTCATTTGAAGATACTCTCCTGTTAAATCTAGTGCGACCAGAAGGCTCTATGTGCACCGGACAGACTGTTTTATGCCTGGTAATCATTAATGGCATCCCTTTCTTCTTGAAAACTAAAGTAGCCTGCTTTGGATGATGAGTTTATGGCCAGCTTGCTAAAAGTCTATGTAGTCTAGATGAATGACGGCTGCATGATTTGTCATGTGGACTGACATTCCCACAGAGACAAGCACTAGCTATGTGGGTTTGATGCTCATGAACCTTCATCCCCCAAGTCTGATCTCCGGGTCACCCCAGGAACTTGTTAGAGACCTCGAGTCTCAGCCCACCCCAGATCTACTGGTGACAGGACCCTCGGGTGACTATCTTGCAGATTATTGTACCCTAAACCCCACAGGTTGGTTTTATTAAAGAAATAAAAGCTTGCTAGCCTTTCCATAGCATTAAAAGTAAGCAATGCAGAAGCGGAGGCAATACTCTGTCAGTGGCCATGGCACCAGAGGACATGAGACCGGAAGCCATGGGAAAGCTGGGCATGGGGAGCTGGGGGATCCCCGAGGCTCACTCACTAGCAAGTCTTGCATAATCAGAAGCTTTGGGTTCTGTGAGAGACCTTGTCTCAAGAAAATAAGGAGCCGGGCGTGGTGGCGCATGCCTTTAATCCCAGCACTTGGGAAGCAGAGGCAGGTGAATTTCTGAGTTCGAGGCCAGCCTGGTCTACAGAGTGAGTTCCAGGACAGCCAGAGCTATACAGAAAAACACTGTCTCGAAAAACCAAAAAAAAAAGAAAATAAGGCAGAGAGAGAATGATTAAAGAAGACAACTGACCTTGACCTCTAACTTTCATATGAACATGTACCCATGCATGCTCATGTACACACACACACACACACACACACCCCCCATATACATATGCTCACAAATATACCATACACATATGCATACAAAGGTATTCACTATATACACTCACATGTACACACATACCCACATACCAAACACCACACAAACACATGCACACAAATATACCATACACATATACCATACACACATGCACAAAGATATTCACTATGCACACACATATGCTACACACAAATATACTCAATACATGCACCGTATACCACACATGCACACAAATATACCATATACACATGCACACATGTACAAACATACTCAACACACACATACTCACATACACACATGCACACAAATATACCATATACACATACAAACATATTCACTATACACATACACATATACACACACACTCACTCACTCACATGCACCCAAATATACCATGTATACATACAAACATATTCACTACAAACACATACACACACACACTCAAACTTACACTCACATGCAGACATGCATGCAGACACTCATGTGTGTGTGTACAACACACATACAGGAGAAATACTTCAAGGTTGGGAATAGAGTTTCTGCTTAGCATATGTAGGTTACTGGGTTCCCTACCTAGTAACAAAATGAATGAATGAATGAGTAAATATACCATTCAGTGCATTTTTATAGCAAACTGCAGAAACAACAGATAAGTACATAGAACAATACATTTGCAATCAGGATAACTTTCCTTTAAAAAGTGGACAAATGTGTAAGTGAGCATGATGAAACCTCATTTAGCTGCCACTAATAAAAACATCCTTCTTTAAAACAGTCCAAAGGCTGACACGGTCTAGGGAAAGAACCTAAATTGTTCTATTTATGATTATTATGGAGTTGTTGGCTAAATATTGTGACTTGCATGAATGCTTCATGTCCGCGTTTTGCATTAAAAATGTACTCTCAAAGGAAAATGGAAAGAAAAAAAGAGCCTTGTCATTATTACTGGTTCCTGTTTCCATTCTTTGTTGTACGCCAAGCTTGAGTTCACTCTCTTGGAGGAAAAAATAGTACTGAATTCATATTTCCAATAACAACCCTCCTCTGTCATAGGTATTTATTTTTGCTCATGAGGAACATGCTCTTGCTAAACTATAACTTAGTTCCTATGGTGCTGTGGTTGGCATGAGTATCCCATGGCACTGTGGTTGGGACGAGTGCCCATGGCACTGGGTTTGGCATGAGTGTCCTATGGCACTGTGGTTGGGATGGGTGCCCCATGGTACTATGGATTGGATGGGTGCCCCATGGCACTGGGTTTGGCATGAGTGTCTTATGACACTGTGGTTGGGATGAGTGCCCATGGCACTGGGTTTGGCATGAGTGTCCCATGGTACTATGGATTGGATGGGTGCCCCATGGCACTGTGGTTGGCATGAGTATCCTATGGCACTGTGGTTGGGATGAGTGCCCCATGGTACTATGGATTGGATGGGTGCCCCATGGCACTGTGGTTGGCATGAGTGTCCCTTTCCCTGTGTTTAACTGCTTGTTCCCCGGACCATGGTGCTTTTGAGAGGTGAGGCCTAGTAGAAGGAGTTAGATCAATAAGGAATATGACCATGAAGGGGATTCTGGGACCCTTGCTGCTTCTTCCTCTCTGCCTCCCAGTTGCCATGAGACAAGTGGCTTTCATTCAGCACATCCTGAGGTTTCAGCTAAAACTTCCAGGGCACGAAGCCAAAGTAAACCTCCTCTTTTTATAGCTTAATTACCGCAGGTATTTTGATATAATAATATGAAGCTAAATGTCAGGCGACATCTAAGTACATTTTTGGCCAGAGGAAGATGTGACTGACATCTAATACAGAGGCCAGGGACGCTGTTACACATCCACGACAGACATTGCTCCTGAGTCTGGAGCAAGGACAGTGTTCCAAGGTTGAGGAACTGCATCTGGAGAGGGGAAATACGGGGCATCAGCAGGCTGGAAACTGGTGCAGAGGTCCCCAAGAGGAGTTACAGAAGCCAGAAGTGTCCAAGTTTTGGAAGGGTTTGTCACACTAAGGACACCTCAGGCAGCAAGAAGCCCTGAGAGGATATTTTTTGAAAAAGAAAAGTAACATGTGCTCTTAACTAGACCAGAAAGGATGGCTTCTCACTTCTTTTCGGTTCTATTTACTGGCCTATCTTTCCTAAATATGATATAGTGTGTATGCATTTGTCACAAACACTGCTTTTATACAGAAATGTTATTAATTTTAATTTATTCAAAAGTGACAATCATAAAAATGAAACCATAAAAGAACTCTGATACAGGATAATTTCATCAGCTCCAGGGGCGGGGACGGCATCATGAAGCACAGCAGCGAGCTCCCCCAAACAAACGGGGTTGCCCTGGGTTGTAATACATAAAAATTCAAATTGGTGTTTAGAAAAATTACAAGGAAACAAGAAGAGCCCAGCTGAGCACAAAATAATAGAAAAATTCATGAAGGAAATGATAGATTTTTCTGCATTATTCTTCAATTGCCTGTGCATTCTGGACTAAATAAAATGAGAATGCAAAGCGCTCTTTAAACAAAACAAAACAAAACAAAACAAGAACACAAAGCCACCAACCTCTTGACTTCAAAGGCCACCTTGAAGGCCAATGGTGCCAACGGTGACCCCAGCTCCCGGGGCTCAAGAGGCTGAGGCAGACAGAACTTGAGCTCAGAAGCTGAGTTACAAGTGAGACCTATTTCAACAATAATGACCTGTGATATGCGTCATCAGGAATGTGGGATGTGGGGTGTGTGTGTGTGTGCAAGTTCAATCCCCAGAACCCACAGTGATAGGAGAGAATTGACTCCCCCAAGGTGTTCTCCTACCTCCACACATGTGCCATGCACATCTCCCTTCCATCATACGCACGTGCACAAACATACACACACACACACTCACGCATGCATGCACTAAAAATAACAAACCCCATAATATAACAACAACAAAAAAAATGAGAGTGCAAAGTGCTCTTTAAAAAAACAAAATAAACAAAACCAACAAGAACACAAAGCCACCAACCTCTTGAGATCAGTGGTAAGAAAAGCCTGTTTGTGTGAAATCAAGTGGAGGGGCTGGAAAGATAGATCAGTGGTTGAGAGTTTGTGCAGCTCTTCCCGAGGACCTCAGAGGAGTTCCCAGCACTTGAGCTGTAGTGTAGTGTAGTTGGAGCTGTAACTCCAACTCCTGGGCATCTGCACTCGTGTGAACCCACCCACAATACATATAACTAAAAAGAAAATGAATCTTAAAAATAAAAATGAAGTAAAATTACTTTAAAAGGCATTATAAAGCACATGATCGATAGAGAACATAAATTTTTGGACAAATATTTGAAAACAGGGGAGACATGCTCTTGTTATACTACTAAGAAAACCACATAAAATGTTTTTATTTTGAGGACATTTATTTTATTTATGTGTATCTGTGTGAGCGCTTTCGACTGATGAGACAGCTCTCTCTAGCTCCCAAAATATGTTGTCTTGTCTGATCCCAAACATCATGAGCGATTGTGAGTGTGGTACACATCTTTAATCATTTCCACTTGTGTTTTTCACCTGTTATCCCCTCTGGTGCTCCTTGCTTCCTCTTGGGTGTCTTGCACGCCTTAAATAATCCCCTTCACTTTTACATCTTAGAACCATTCAGATTCTACAGATGAGAGAAAGCATGGTATTTGTCTTTCTGAGTTTGGCTTATTTTGCTTAAAATGAGGATTCCTAGTTCCATCTATTTTCCTGCCATTCTCCCATGACATGAGATTCCCTCCTTTTTTAATGGCTAAATAATCTACCATTGTGCCTGTATGTGCCGCTTATATGCTCACACACATGTACACACGCTCACACACACACACACATGCACAGGCTCACATGCATGCACACACACATACCTCATCATGTTTTCTTTATGACATGTTGTGGGTGTCTAGGCTGGTTCTTTTACTTTGCTGTTGTGAGCAATGCAGCCATAAACACGGATGTGCAGGTGTCCGTGCTGCGCTGACTTGGGCTCCTTTGGGTGTGTACCTAGAGCGGCATAGCTGGTTTGTATGCGAGTAGTATTTTTAGCTTTCTTGAGGAACCTCCACACTAATTTCCATAGTGGCTGTACCAGTTTGCATTCCCATCAGCGTTAAATAAGTCTCCCTCCATCCCGGTCCCCACTGGCATTTATTGCCACTTGTTTTCTTGATGACAGTCATTCCAAGACACTCGAATGAGAATGGAATCTCAATGTAGTTTTGATTTGCATTCTCCTTATGGGTGAGGACGTGGAACACAGCCTTCATGAATTACTGGACCATCGTCGTGTAAACGCCTGCATATTGAAGGTGTGTCCACATCACCCAGAGCAAGAAAGGGACAGGTGGTTGGCAGGAAGCTTCACAGTGGCACTGGTGAAGAGTGGACAGGCACCACACGGGCACTGAGCAGTGTGTCAACAGCTCAACAGTGGCCGAAAAGGAAATGGGGACTGGTGAGGACTGTAGCTGTTGTGGGAGAGATGACCAGACTGCACTCAGGAATCCTAAACTGTAAGATACTCATTCTGAGAACTTTTGGAAGCACATAGGAGAGAAGCGTGTTTATTTAATACCTGGTGCTAGCCATCCAGTGAATGACAGAAAATCTAGGAAGAAGGAGCCCTGGGGGCTAATTACATTATAAAGACTCCTTCCAGCAGCCTTTGAATTCGAACACGGAGGCTAACCTCTGGGCTAGCATAGTTTGGAGTCTTCTCTTTATTCTGGTCAATAAGTCACTGGCTTGATGGTACCCATCGGTAGCCCTTTCATGTCCTTGCTGGCTTTGGGGATACCTCAAAGAAAGAGAAAACATCAGAAAGGCAGGGATTGTATTCTCATGAGTCTCCCAAGTGAAAGAAGAGGAGGGTGGGGGTGGGGAGTGGGGGTGGGGTGGGAGAGGAGACAGTAGAAAGCCTCCAAAGCAGCTTAAGCCTGGGAGCACTCACAGCCAGAGATGAACTGTGAATGTGAGTGTAAGGAGAATCCTCCCCTCTTGCCTGCCTGCCTCCTTCCCTCCTTCCCTCTCTCTCTTTTCTTCCTTCCCTTATCTGTCTTTCTTCTTATCTTCTTTGTTTCTTTGTATGTGTGCATGCATGAGCATGTGTGTGTGTGTGTGTGTGTGTGTGTGTGGTAGTGGGGTCACATACACATGTGTTTGGGTCTGTGTGAAGGTCCAGGGACAACCTTGGGTGTCATTAGTCACCACCTTCTGCTTTTTGTTGAAAGGGTTTCTAATTAGACGGGAACTTCACCAAATAGGTTAGGTCTAGCTATATACGGAGCTCCAGTAATCTCCCCAGGCTCTGCCTCTGTCTTGCCACTGCTGGACTGCTGGGATTATAAGTGTTCACCACTGAACCTGGCTGGGTTTTTTTTTTTTTTTGGTTTTTCGAGACAGGGTTTCTCTGTGTAGTCCTGGCTGTCCTGGAACTCACTCTGTAGACCAGGCTGGCCTCGAACTCTGAGATCCACCTGCCTCTGCCTCCCGAGTGCTGGTTTACCACGAGTTCTGAATATCCAAGTCAGAGTCTCACACTTAAAGGCAAGTTGTTTGACTAAATGAGCCAACTTCCAATTCCCAAAAGATTTCCCTATCACAGTAGACAGAATCCAAACAAATTGGCCTAAAAACATGCTGTGGGGTTGAGGTTGTGGCTTGGAGGTAGACTGACTGCCTAGCATGCGTGAGGCTCTGGGTTTGATCCTTAGGCACACAAAGCCCCAAAACAACACATAAGATGGTGGCTCGGGGAGGATCGCAGCATCCATAGGTCCAGACCTTTCCTGCACTGGCTAGCCTGTCTTACTCATTAGTGTTGCTCTTAGCTGTGGCCTGGGCCTTAGAGCGTACTGATCAGCCTTAGCTGGGGTCGGGCTGGAGGTGGGAAGACGGCAGGCAGTCCCTGGTCTCTTACTGTCCATTTGGCCATTTTTAGCATTCTCTATCATCTCAATTTATTTTGGAAAAAAAAAAGTCATCTCTGTTACATTGTTCTGGAAACCTTGAATTGGTGTCTTTAAATAAAGGGAACAGGAACTGCAGGCAGCCTGCTGTAATGTTCGTCACCTTTAATCCCAGAACTCAAGAACCAGAAACATGTGGACATCTGTGACTTTAAGGCTAGCCTAGTCTAAATATTGAGTTTCAACCCAGCTAGAGTTATATAGTGAGACTTCTGGAGGAAGGGAAGGGAAGGGAAGGGAGAGAGGTGGGGCTTCTTGTGCTTAGCGCTGTCTTGACTATGATCCCAAGAAGGATGATCCCTATCTTACTTAGTGTCATGGACATGCATTTGAGTGAAATCTAATCTTCTGTCCCAATGAAAGAATTCAACAGATCCTCAAGATGGATCTGCTCCTCAAAACCTTCGAAGGCATACAACAGAAAAAAATGTCAGTAGGAGAATGTGTGATCCCCAAACTCAGCCTGATAGAAAGAAAGAAAAAGAAAAAAAAAAAAAAAGAAAAAAGCAGCCAGAGCTTGGCACGATGGCTCAGCAGGTGAAGGCATTTGCTACCAAGCCAGAGAGCCAGAGTTCAGTTATTCCCTGAGAACCACATGGTGGAAGGAGAAAACTGACTTCTGCAAATTTTCCTCTGACTTCCACATGTGTGCTATGGTGCAAACACACACACACACACACACACACACACACACACACACACACTCCCCCAGACACAAATACTACTCATGCATATCACACACGCACATACACACACACAGAAACACCCCCAGACACAAATACCACTCATGCATATCACACACACACACACACACACACACACATACATACCCCTCCAGACATAAATACCACACATGCATATAACACACATACACACACAGAAACACTCCCCAGACACAAATACCATACATGCATATATCATACATACACAGACACCCCCCCAGACACAAATACCACACATGCATACATCACACACATACACCACACACAGACACACAGACACATAGACACACACACACACAGACACACAGACACACAGACACACACACACACACACACACACACACACACACACCCATGTCCCTGGACAGAGGATCTTGAGTTAACACAGCCTCTTCCACACAGCTGCTGAGTGCTATTGACAGGACTGTCATGTTACATTCCTCACTCTTGAAAGAGGGAACTTGTCTGGATCAGAATTTGGCTCCTCCCTGCTCTAATAAGGGTGAGCGGTGTCCTGAGGGGACCCTTCAGCTCGGTTGTGCTAACATAGGTGTTGAGTGCATCTTGTAGATGAAAGAGCTACAGTGGACCCTGTGTTCACACACAGGCTCTGAAAAAGTTCAGCAGGTGACAGGGTACAGGGACGTGAGGTGAAGGGAGACAGGGCCCAGGGCTCGGAAGCCAGACAAAACCAGTGTTCTCCAATGGCAGCTGGTAGCTTCCAGCATCTGCCTTCCTCCACCCTCTGTTTTGAACTTTGGCCTTTGTTCCCCCTGCCCCGTTCCTCACAGTTCTATCTTTTGCAGCTCACTTTGTGAGTTTTTTTTTTTTTTTTTTTACTTTGAATGTATGATTGTTATAACTTCTTTGCATTGATTTTCATTCTTTTCTTTCAAATCGCATCTATTTTTGTCTTTTTATCTCAGCCTTGTTTTATGGGAATTTAAACAAAAGAATTATTTCATCTTAAGTGTCTAGTCTTTTAATTCTCTCTCCTCCTCATGTTTTAGCATTTTTATTATCCACATTAAACTTTTAATAGACTTATGTAAATGCAGATGTGCACAAGATGAAGAAAACTCCTCTCAGCCTGTTCCTTAGAGGTAACTGCTGCAAACATCTGGTCGTCCACTCTGATCTTATTTCTCTGTAAACGGATACATCACCTCAGCACATTCACTTTTATAGAACAAGCTCATGCAGTTCACATGTTCTTGTTCCCATTACAAACCTCATTTGCTTCCTTTGTTTTTCCCTCTCTAAGGACATGGACTAAAACTCATCACTTTGGGGCAGGCAAGATGGTTTAGCAGGTAGAGGTGCTTGGGTTAAGCTAAGTTCAAGACCCCAGCGCCACATTGAAGGAAAGAACCGACTTCCACAAGTTGTCTTCTGACCTTTCCAGGTGCATGACCACACACACACACACACACACACACACACACACACACACACATGGAAAATCATCGACTCAACTTATGATGGGGATAGAACCCAGGGCATCAGACCCGTTAGCTAAGGCTGGACCACTGAGCTCACCCCCAGCTAGGGTTTCAGTATTGACTCCAAGTCTTATACTTTGATTATTTGTGCAGTGGTGAGATGGGCTGCCTGCTTGGTTGACATACTTTCTGAGTGGTTTCTCTTTGTTTCCTCCCTGCATGGTGATCTGATCTCAGTTGGCCCATCAGAATGAAGCACCTGTCCTAAGAAAGAAGAATCCAGGAGAGCTTTTGGGCTTCTAGACAGAGGCCATGGTCTGTATAATTGAGGCTTATCTGCTTAGCCACAGTTCCCTGTTGTTGGGGGTGGGGACATGGAGCCTAGAGTAGACTCTAAGGGTGGGAAGGAAGGAAAGTGTAAGAATGAAACAGAGTGTAGGCCTCTGAGACAGGAAGGACCACACTGTGGATCATGTCCCCTGTGATGGTGGGAATTGAAGTGTCCCCTTCAGGCTCACAGCTTGAATGCTTTGTTCTCAGCTGGCAGTGGAGACTGCAGACCATTCAGGATGTAGGACATGGCTGGTAGAAGTAAGTCACTAGCAGTGCATCTTTGCAAGTTAAACCTTCCCTGGTTCCTACTTTGCTCTCTGCCATCCGTCCTTGCCCTGCCATGCATCTCAGCCCAGCCTCTAGGTGATTCTGATGCCTTCCTTGTCCACAGTATGAAGCCCTGACCTAGTATAATTTTTCTCAAACAAAAACTCACAGGACCCAATGACTCAGGCCACAGAGTAAGTCAGTAGCAGAGCTGGACTCGGGGATGTGTTTTTCCTAGAACAGAAAGAAGCCTGTGCCCTTCATGCTTGGACCAATCCCACAGATACTGTTGGAGATTAGAGGAATGCAAGGCTCTAACTGGTCAGGTATGGCAGTTAACCATGATTGTCAGCTTGATAGAATTAAGAGACACCATGGGGGAGCAGTGTCTCGGCTGTGTCCTTTGGTTGCTCTCAAAGAGGCTTGAAGTATAGGAGAACATTGCAGTGTGGAAGATATGGTACAAATGTGGGCATTCGTCTATAGTAGCAGTTCTCAATCTGTGGGCCGTGACCCCTTGTGGGGGGGGTCGAATGACCCTTTCACAGGGGTCACCTAAGACTGTTGGAAAACACAGATATTTACATTACAATTCATAACAGTAGCAAAGTTGTAGTTATGAAGTAGCAGCAAAAAATAATTTTATGGTTGGGGGAGGGGCCACCACAACATGAGGGTTGCGGCTTTAGGAATGTTGAAAACCACTGTTCTAGATTAGAGTCCAGAAGTCACTATCTTAGAGACCTGTCCTAGAATGACATTTTCCACCATTACTCTCTCTTTCTATTCTCCATATTGCTGCTCAGAATCCAAAAAGCTATGATCATAGGGTGAACTATTACTTATCTTGACTCTGTAACCTCAAGTAACAGATGAAACAAAAGAAGAAGCAGGTACAGGTGAATTCCACTCTCCCTGAGATTGTCCAATGTTGTTGCTGCACTCGGACATCAGGCTTTAGGTTTTTTTTTTTTGTTTGTTTGTTTTCTTCATCCTGGTGACTCTTCAGAGAGCTTTCAGGCCTTCAGGTTCCAACTGGGGCTGTATCATCCGTGCCCTCATCCTGAGGCTTCCAGGACAAGTAGCTACTTGGTTCTTTGCAGCATATAGGTAGAGTGTTATTGTCTGATTATTAGCCTAGAACCCCATAGGGCAAGCCAATAAATCTTCACATGCAAGCTACTGTTCTGTTTCTTTAGCGCACAGTTATTAAACTGCACACAAACCATTACGGGCTAACTGCACACAGGGGTTATGAAAACTTCAGTAACAGTAAAAGGTTTCTGTTTGCTCAATGACTAAAAAATCCAATTCAAATCCATCAAATTTGCAATGTCCCCTGGTGTCCCTGGGGGTGCTTGCCTGGGTTGCATCATGACTTCAGCGCCTGTTCTGAACACAGAAGCACGTTGTAGGGCGAATGCTGTCAAGTCTCACTGGGCTGCCGAATGCTGCCCGAGCTTCCTCAGCTCAGATCTGAGATGGTTTTATTTATGAGCTGCGGTGTTTTTACTGTATTTGCAAAACTTTCAGCTCTTATAGGAACTTAACGATCTAATTATGGAAAACAGGCTTTTAATACTTTCCCACAGTCAGCAGGTGGGCATCAAATCCATATATCTCTGGAGTATATCTTGTTAGAATGTTTGATTTTAGAAATTGCTGTTTGAATTGTTAACTTACATCTCATAAAAATTTTCAATAAATTTGGGCTTGGGGTTAGGACAGAATTTCTTTCTTTCTTTTTTTGTTTTTGTTTTTTTGTTGTTGTTGTTATTTATGTATTTATTTATTTCAAGACAGAGTTTCTCTGTGCAGCCTTGGCTTTCCTGGAACTTACTTTGTCGACCAGGCTGGCCTTAAACTCAAGGATCTGTCTGCTTCTGTCTTCCAAGTGCTGAGATTAAAGGTGTGCACAACCACCGCCCAGCCCCCCAAATGCAATTTTTAATATTAAAAGCAGTGATTTCTTTAACAAATGGTAAAATTATATGTATATCAAATAATTTTTTTTGAGACAGGGTCTCATGTAGTTCGGGCTGGTCTCAAACTAGTTGGGTATTTGAGGGTGACCTTGAATTCTTTTACTTGTGTATGTTGTATGTGTGTTGTATGTGTATGTTGTGTGTGGGCGTATGCCCATTTGTTCATAGGAGGATTTCAGGTCGCCTGTTTTATGATAACTCTCAGACAGGGTCTCTCACTGAACCTCAAGCTAGGCAGTCAGTCAGTGAGATTGTCCTTTCTCCAACCCTTCTCCACAGTGCTAGTTACAGGCAGCCTCATCATTCCTGGCTTCTTATACAGGTTCTGGGGATTCAAACTCAGGACCTCAAGTTTGCTTAGCAAGTGCTCTGACCCACGAAGGCATTTCTTATATTTTTGGCTGTGAGCCTAGCCTTCAATGACTGGAGCCATCTTTCCAGCCCTATGAAGGCATTTCTTTTATTCTTTTTTTTTTTTTTAAAAAAAAACAATTTTTATTAGATATTTTCTTCATTTACATTTCAAATGCTATGAAGGCATTTCTTTAGCCCATGACCATGAACTCTTAATTTTTAAAAATTACATTTAATTATTTATTTGTGTGTGTAGGTGTGGGCATGCTATGGTGAACATGTGGAGGTCATAGGACAACTTGCACCTTGTGCTTCCACAGTGTGGGTCCCAGGTCATTATGCTCTACAACAAGCACCATAATTTACCTGCTGAGTCCTGAGTCTCATGGTTCTGAGGGTGGAGGTGAGCTGGCTCTGTCAGAATTGCATGTCCTTAAAGTTCCCTCCATTAAGTTTGAACTCTGGTTTACAAGATGAGTTGGGCTTTCCCCGCTGTGTACCAACTCTTCAGCATTAGTAGAGTCTTCCACAGTTTAATTCAAAATTGATAGCATGTATGAGGAGTTAAAAGCTTAGACTGTCTTGTCTCATTCCCACAAGACTTCCAGATGCTGCAGTGCATCCAACTCCACGAGCCACAGGGCTTAAGGTTGTTGTTGTCTTAATGAAAGTTTCATTATGTAGGCATGATCAATTAAGTCATAAGCCATTGGTGACTAACACAATTTCAGCCTTTCCTTCTTCAGGGCCTGAAGATTCTGGCTAACTGTTCTCCATCTTGAAGCTGTCTAGGGGCCCTCTAAAAGACTCCTCATTAATTAGTATAAATTTAGTGTGTTTAGAAGGGGCTTATGAATAATAAATGGAAATTCAACTTAGGGAATTTTAAGGGTTCAGGAGCTCTGGTGATGAAGACTGGAAATGAAGAGCAAGCTTGTACTATGTCACAGTTCTTTACCAGAAAACAAACAGAAGGGCAGATGGTTGCAAGGGGCTTCAAACTGCATTCTTTTGGGAGCCAGATGCTGCCATGAAAGCCTGTTACCTCAGAGGCAGAGAAAGCACCCAGCAGACCTTCTTCCTCAGCTGACCTCCCACTAGCAATGCCCCTCTCTCACACAGGCTCAAAACCCTCCTTCAAACTGAATCTCCCTCCCTTCTGCTTCCTGAGTGCCTCTCTGTCCTCCTGACTTCCTCTTACTCTCTATGTTTTTTTCTTAATAATCCTTTGTTCACTTCCTGTCAACTGGTTGCTTGCTCTGCCTCTTGACCTATGGTTGACTTTATTTAATCCTATTTACATACTCGACCAGAAAGCTCTTGGATTAAAGGAGTGTGCTAAGGCTGAGCCATAACACAATTAAAAACAGGGTTTTCCAGTAAATAACACAATCTCGAGGTTCACAGTGTAATCAAATATCCTCCAACACTTCTGTAGGCCAAACTTTCCTGAGGAGAATGCAATGAGCTCCTTAGATAAAACCATAGACTCTGAGGGGTGGATTCAGGTTTAAATGCTCATCTGCTATGTGAAACTGGCAATGTTATGTAGCCCCAGCTATAAAAGGAGGGTACTGACTCCACAGTACTGGCCCCACAGGGCCATTATAAAGACTGGGAGAGATGGTGGCCACAGGCAAAGTCCCAAGCTCAGCATCTGTCATGTTCAAGAGTTCACAAAAATGCATCTTCTCCATCTTGGAATGTGGCGAGAGGATGTGCATTCCTGACCCCAGCCCCAACCAGCTGACTGCATGTGATAGCACTCACCCTACATGATGGGGTGCCAACTTCATCCTCAAAGTTTTACAGCACGGGTTCAAAGATGCAGTGTGGCCCTAGGACGAAGTCCTGGAGTAGTCATGAGGAAGAAGTTTGGGAGAAAGGCTTTCTTTGGGAACAGATCTCTTTCCCTCCATTGGTTGCATTTAAGTGTGTAAATTAGCCATGGAGTCCAGAAGCACACAGCAGACACAGACTGGCTTTCTGCTTCCAGGTTTGGAAAGGATCTTCCCCTTAGATCTGAATTTGAAGATTCAGCCTACTATGCCTCAATCCCATGGGCACTCCTTTCATTAGGATACGTATCACTTAGCCCTAATCCAATTCAACAAATGTACAAGTTTTGGAGATACTGAAGAAATTCAGGAAATGTTGTCCATAAATGTGTTACTTTGGACTTCAAACTAGGGTTCCTCCAGGAAAGGGCTTTCTATGACGTCTGACAAAAGATGAAGTGGGTCCTTGGAGCTACTCGCCCACTCCTTCCTTTGATTCCATTTAGTGGCAGCCACCTTATCCCCACTGACTACTGTTTCTGAGCAGCAAGGGCTGGGGTGGGGCCCAGGGAGTCACAGGGACCTTCTGAAGGGATGTTCCCGTTCAGTTTGGAAGGGTGGGTGAGACTAAAAATACCACCTTTGTGACATATTTACTCTGCTCTGGTTAATGCCCCAGAGAGATTGCCAAGAGTCACTACCACTAAACCTGTGATTAAACCATAATAACCACTTTCATGTTTATAAATTTTGTCCTTGATATCAGAGAAGAGTATTTTTAGGCTAGAACTTGGAGCTAACAAATCCCAAAGCAGGCATGTGGATTTAAGCAAGCTTAGGCTTCCTTCCTTGCACAAGGCAATAAGGCAGGAGGGATCAAACTGGGAGCGTGTGTGTGTGTGTGTGTGTGTGTGTATCACATATCATGCCCCAGTCCCAAGGGATCTTTCCAACCTTCCCTTTGGGTGTTTTGATGCTGATGCTGCCTCCACACATGTGGAAGGTCCATGGGTAGTGATGGAGCTCATGAGTATCTCCCTAAAATATGCCGCTCAGACCTCAAGCTGAGGGTGCTTTGGGGAGCAGTGTGTGCAAAGAGGGGCCTTCTAGAACTTCTTTCATATGCCTAAGGACACTCGGTGGCCGTGAATCCCCTCTGTAGGAAGGCCATCCGCCAGGGAGCGTTAACTTCATCCCAGGAGATGAGACTGGACTTTGTTACCGTGCCTGATACTCTCACCTGATCTTCTGAGACTCTTTTCTTCTTTTCTTTTTTTTTTTTTCCAAATAGTTTACTTTCTCCTAAGCTGTTCTAGTCATCAAGAGGATACAGAAGCTTCTAGGTTCTACTAGGTTTGGGGGTGCTGTCTTTCCAGTGTTGTCTCTATGCATGTAAACATACACACACACACACACACACACACACTATCTATTCTCCTGCTACTTTGTCTACTGTCAATTTATTTCAGAGAGTCAAGTAATAAACCTTCAGTCAACAGGGGGAAAATTTCCCTCTCTATCAATATCTGTTTCTGTTTTTTCATTCTCACAGGGCTATCCATCCATCCATCCATCCATGAAGTTATTCAAAATATATTTAATGAGCATTAAGTGTACCTGTCAGCTTTAACAAATACTACTTAAAAGGAGGAAAGAGTTATTTTATTTTGGCTGACGGTTTCAGTGATCTCTGTTTCAGTGACTGTGGTCAGCTCCATTGTTTCTGGGCCTGTCCTGGGTTTTGTCCTATTGCATGCTGATCAAAAGCAACGTATGAGGAAAACGGGTTTCTTTCATCTTATGCCTTAAAGTCCATCATCTATGGAAGTCAAGGCAGGAACCTGGTGTGGGAAGGCCATGGAGGAACACCACCTACTGGCTTGCTCTCCATGGCTTGTTCAATCTTGTGTTCTAATTCACCCGGGGCCACCTTCTCAATGACTGTCTCTGGTGGGCTGAGCACTCCCACATCAGTCACTAGTCAAGAAAATGCTCCACAGAATTGTTCACAGGCTAATGTGATGGAAGCCAATTCCTCAGTTGTGGTTTACTTTTCCAAAATGATGCTGGCTTGTGTCAAGTTAACATAAACCTAGCCAGTGTCAGACCATAGTGAGGCAAAGTGTCACCACAGGCAGAATGTGAAGGAACTAAGATGCTTACCTCATGACATCCAGGAAGCAGAGGAGGAGGAAAGGCGAGAAGATAGACAGACAGACAGACAGACACACACAGAGTGGAAAGCCAGATATCGCTACCAAGGACATGCCTCCAGTGGCCTACTTCCTTCATTGAGCCCCTGACTCCTAAAGTGTCTATCATCTTCCAAAATAATGGGACATGTGAGCCTGCAGGGGACATTTTATATTCAAACCACAATATGGATGACATGCCAGGTGCTGGGGACAAGGAAGTGAGCAAGTAGACATGGCCCCTGCTCTCTCAGAATTTACATTCTGATGGTGGCAGCGAGAACAGACTATGAATTAAAAACATGTACTATCATGGTGATAACTAGGGATGGGTAGGACCTGGGATGGTGGGGCTACTTGTGATGGTGAAATCTGAGAAGGAGTCAGCCACCCGAGGAGCCAAACTTCTGCTCTGCTGACCCAAGCCTTGACCATTCCCTCTCCCAACCCTTCTCATTGGCCCCAGTGCCAAGACACTCAGATTCAGTCAGCTAAGACTCCCCTTGAAGGAGATTGCTTCCTTGTGTAGATCTTTCAAACAGAGGTGTGTCCTAGGTTCTTTGTCTGCTGCTGTGATAAAATATCTTGATGTAAATAACCTGATGCCAGGCGTGGTTGTGCACGCCTTTAAATCCCAGTACTTGGGAGGCAGAGGCAGGGGGACTTCTGAGTTCAAGACCAGCCTGGTCTACAGAGTGAGTTCCAGGACAGACAGGGCCACAGAGAAACCCTGTCTTGGAAAAAAGAAAGAAAGAAAGAAAGAAAGAAAGAAAGAAAGAAAGAAAGAAAGAAAGAAAGAAAAAAGAAAAAATCTTGACAAATGCAACTTCAGGGCTTATTCTTAATATTTATAATTCAAGGCTACAGTTCATTATGGTGGGGAAGTCGAGAGCAGGAGCTGAAAGTAGGCAGTGATGAAGAGAGTGGCTAACTGCTAGTGCTCAGCAGTTATCCTTCACAGGTGTGGCTGGAGGCTTGTCCTCTAGGTGATTGTAGGTCCTGTCAAGTTGACACACTAATCACCACAGGGCTTTTAATGCTCCATCTTATTCTAGGACAGAGATTGGACAGCTGGAACCCTTGGTTCTAGTGACCACAACCACTCAGACCCCTCGGTTGCATCCCACCCTTCTCACTGCCATCATTTACATAATCCTGGATACTGCTCTTTGTTTATTGCAGATTCTGGCCCTTAGTCCAGTGGTCTTCCTTTTTCTCCTCCCTTCCCTTTCTCCTTCTCGCTCCTGCCCCCGCCTGCTCCCGGCCCTCCCGGCTTGCTCCTGGCCCCGCTTGCTCCAGCTCCATGGTCTTTCTTTTTAAAGTAAATATGAATGATGTTTTCGTGACTCATTTAATGCTCTAGCATCATAGTCCTTTGACCTTCTTGCTTCTTGACTTTTACCAGGCCAGAGGTTGATGTCTTGTGTCTTTTTTTATTGCTTCCATCTTACTTCTTTGATGAGGTCTCTTCACTGAATCTGGACTCAGTGGTTTGGCTAGGGAGGCTGGCCAGTGAACTGTCTGTCTCCCCATAGCTGGGCTCACACATGGATGCTGCTATGTCTAGCTTTATTCTTGGATGCTGGGGTTCTGCCTTGGTCCCTTGTGCCTGTGAAACAGGCACCTTACCTATTGAGCAATCTCCTTAGCCTGAAAACAAAAGACTCTTGACAGATGGAATTAGTGACCTTAAGCTTAGAGAAAGTGCTAAGGGGAAGAGAAAGGAGAGAGAAAAAGCTCACTGTAAATGGACAGTTGGGAAGAGGGAAGAGGTCTTTGCACCACCACCATGTTGTGGGTATAAGCGTGTACAAGTGTGTGTATAAGCCTGCATGTTCACCACATTCTTGCAGTGTCCACAGAGGCCAAATAAGGGTACCGGATCCCCAGGAACTGGAGTTAAAGATAGTTGTGAGATGCCATGTGGGTGCCAGGAGTTGAACCTGAGTCCTCTGCAAGAGCAGCCAGGATTCTTAGCTTCAAAGTTATCTCTTTTCTCCCCGCAAAGAAAGAGTTTCAGATTCTCTAGACTTAAGATACTGGGGACAAGCCTCCTAGCCTGGGGAGAACAGGTAGGTCTCTCAGGGAACGTTCTGGAAGGCAGCTGAGGAGAGCAGTTCTGTCCTCTTCCTGCCTTTGCTCCAGCTCCCCCTTAGGAAAGCAGAACTCCAATGGTTTGAAATGGACAATCAGAAGCTGCTAACAGCTGCAGCCCCAGAACTTCGGTTCTTGGCAAAAGGAGCCTGACACAAAAGTATTTCTTTGTGGAAAATTATGCATTCATCGGGCTCATTTGAAACAAAATATGATTTGCATCTTAACTTCCTGTAAGAAGCTCTGCTCTGCTGCGGGTTTCATAATGTCTGGTTTTGTTGGACCAGATTGGTGGGGCACATGCTTTCCCAAACAGTTGAAATTCAAGCCCAGGTTTTTCTTATTTTAAATAGCAACAGCTGCTAAGCATGATAATTATCGTAGTTCATCAAAATAAACTCACTAAGTTGCTTCTGAATAGTCCCTGGAGCTTCTCTCTGGGGTCTCTGGAAGCTGGGGCCTCTGGGGCTGGGGCCTCCTCAGGGCTGTCCAAGAAGGCACAAAGCTTGGCTCTGTCAAGTGCAGGGCACAGAGCTCCCAACTCCTTGAGGAGGTTGGATGGACCATCTCGTGATAAAGAGAAAAACATCACTTGTAGGAGGCAGATCTAATGGATGCTTGTCTCTCAATAGCAGTGTGTTCACTTGAACAGTAAGAGCAATTCTAGATGCTAAGAGTTGTCAGGATTCAGGGAGGAGTAGAGGGAGACACTAGGTAGCAACTAAGTGCTATGCCGAAGGAGTCTTGTATCCAATGTGGCAGCCAGAGTGATCCCTGACCCCTGTCCAAGGCCTGGCTGCGAAGCTCAGGCTGGCCTGAAACCCAGGATCCTTAGCCTCTCAAATGTCAGTATTACAGGGTGGACCACCACACCCAGCTGACAGTGATTTTAAAAGGAATTCAGGTCTTGTATATCTCTTTAAGACATTTAAAAATTACATGTATATGTATGTATGTATTTGCATGTGTGCATGTGTATGTGTGTATACACATAAACATATATGTGGAGGCCAAAAAGCAGCTTTCTGGGCTTGGTTCTTTTCTCTTTTTCTGTTATTGTGGGTCCAGGGGATTGAACTCAGGTCATCAGGTTTGGCAGCAAGCTGTCTTAGGATTTGTAGGGTTGTGATAAAACACCATTGATCAAAATCAACTTGTGGAGGAAAGGCTTTATGTCATTTTATACTTCCAGGTTCATCACTGAAGGAAGTCAGGAAAGAGCTAAGCAGTGCAGGAAGCTGGAGGCAGAAGCTGATGCAGAGGCCATGGAGGGATGCTATTAACTGGCTTGCTCTTCCTGGCTTGCTCAGTTTGTTTCCTCATATACTCCAGGACCACATGTTTAGGGGTGCCATTTCCCACAGTGAGCTGGGCCCTCCCACATCAACCTTCAGTCAAGAAAATGCCCTACCACACTTGCCTCCTGGCCAGTCCTGTGGCAGCATTTTCTTTAAGATTTCCTTCTTCCCAGATGACCCTACCTTGGGTCAAGTTGGCATAAAAAGTAGCCAGCACACTGGGTGTAAACACCAAGCAGACAGTGTGGGGGCATTCCCCTCTCCCTGTTCCTGACTATGGTAAGGTGACCCGCTGTCTCAAGCTCCCATCTCTGTGATGTTCCTGCAATGATGGACTGTAGCCTGGCACTGTAGCGAAAACAAACCCTTGCCTCCCCTAAGTTGCTTTTCGTAAGGTTATCTGTCACAGCTACAGAATGAGACTGGAGTAGGATGTGTGCCACCGTGCTGGCTTGAGGTTATCTTTCTTGTCTTTTAGCTCTTTAGTGCGTGTAGAATATTTTAAGTGTCCTGCCAAGCCTCTGATCCCATGAGATACTTCTTTCTTGTGCTTTAGCCTTAAGTAATTTTCCAGCCCGGTTCTCACCTCTCGATTCTCTTCGGACTCATCCCATTTCCTGTGTTTGATATATCTCTTTTTCTAGAACCATCTGAAATTTCTCTTGCTGTGTTTTCCTTCTGGTCCTCTTTTATCAGACTTACCATTTCAGGTCTCCAAAAAGACCTCTGTGTCCATGCAACCTTGAACTTGACCCTTATTACTTTCCTGCATATGTATTGTTATTCAGCTTAACTTGTATCTGTCTCTTTGTTCTTTGTCAACCTCTGAGAAGAACTCCAGGAGAGCTGAGACCCTGTGTGTGTTATCCACTGCTGTCTTCTCAGCGCTTGGTAGCCACAAGATGTCCAGTAGATATTTGTTAGCTGAAAGAGCGAGAAAATGGGAGGCCACTTGATAAATATTGGTTGATTGAAAGGATGATCTCATTTGCCACATAGCATCATCTTGTAGATGCCTTGTCAGGGCCAGAGGTTAAATATCTTTTCCAAGGTTACACACAGCAGCAGGAGTTTGTAAGCTCTCTGCTATTGGAGGAAGAGTGGGTAGCTGGAGGAGGAGGAGAACCCAGACATTCTTCTTTCAGACTATGGGTTTTGGTGGACTCTGCCATTACTCTAATTGGCAAGAATATGTAATTAGGTTTTAATCGTGGGCTTCAAAAAGAACTATTTTAGAACCACATCTGGGGTAGCCGTTGGTGGAATCTGGCCTTCTGACCTTCAAAGCGGGGTGATGGGAAGGCAGTTCTGCTGACTTGAAAACTAAGGGGGACTTCAATACTTAGGGGTGGCATGCTCTTGGCATGCCCAAAAGATCTGGGGGTGGGAATGGAGCAGGTCTTAGAGTCTCAGGGACTTCCCTGCTATTGACTCATCCCAGTTGTCAGAGGCATCTCTGAGCTCCATACCCCGCATAGAAACCAGCAACAGCGTGAATCACACAGCAATGGTCTCCATAGCCACCAGCCACCATGGCAGAGCTGGAAAGGAATGCCAATTATGGACTCTGCTGCACAGTAGGTCTGGGAGCCTCTGTCAGCATTGAAATCCAAGGTCTCCTTCATCTTACCTTTTCATCTGGATTTTGCAATAACAATGGCAAGTGATATATGAATTTGCTATGCTTCCATACATACTTCCACAGTTTGGGTGGCTTAAAAAAACAGAGACTCACTTTTCTGAAGTTTTGGGGGCTCTTAGGGGTCTCAGTGCTATGAAGAGACATCATGACCATGGCAACTCTTATAAAGGACAA
This sequence comes from Mus pahari, assembly GCF_900095145.1. Lineage (NCBI taxonomy): Eukaryota > Metazoa > Chordata > Mammalia > Rodentia > Muridae > Mus > Mus pahari. The sequence goes on along the minus strand of NC_034590.1, from coordinate 92,448,461 downwards.
TATTTAATTGGGGCTGGCTTTCTGTTTCAGAGGCTTAGTCCACTATCATCATGGCAGGAGACATAGCAGCATGCAGGCAGACATGATGCTGGAGGAACCGACTTTCACAACTTGATCTTAAGCAGCAAAAGGAGACTGGATTCCACATTGGGCAGAGCTTGAGCATAGGAGACTTCAAAGCCCACAGGAACAGACTTCCTCCAACAAGATCACACCTCCAAATAGTGCCACTCCCTGTGGCCAAGCATTCAAACACCTGAATCTATGGGGTCCATCCCTACCTAAACCACCACAGAGGCTGAAGACCAAGATCAAGATGGAAACGATTTGGTTTCTCCTGAAGCCTCTCTGAAGCCTGTGGAGAGAGGGTTGACTTTTTTTTTTTTTTTTTTTTTTTGGTTTTTCAAGACAGGGTTTCTCTGTGTAGTATTGGCTGTCCTGGAATTCACTCTGTAGACCAGGCTGGTCTTGAACTCAGAAATCCGACTGCCTCTGTCTCCCAAGTGCTGGGATTAAAGGTGTTCGCCACCCAGCCTGGCTCAAGGGTTGACTTCTTGTTTCAGCCTCACATGCTGGATCTCACAAGATCCAGGGGATCTTGGTGTCCCAACCCCTTCTTATGAAGGCAATATTTGGAATGTATCAGGAGCCACCATAGTGACCTCATTTTAACTTCATTGTCTCTTTGAAGGCACCATCTCTAAAATTTTAAATAATATATTTACTTATTTTTGTGTGCATATGTTCATGAAGGGGGCACAAGCGATGCAAGCAACAGCACTCGTGTGGAGGTAAAAGGAAACGTAGGAGATGGTTCTTTTCTATTATGTGGTTCCCAAGGATCAAACTCAAGTCATCAGCTTGACAGCAAGCACCTTTACCCAATGAGCCATCTCACTGGCCCAGAGGCATTATCTTCAAATACTGTGACACTCTAGATCATGATTCTCAATCTTCCCGGTGCTGTGTGCAACTCTTTAAGACAGTTCCTCATGTGGCGACCCCTAACCATAAAATTATTTTTGATACTTCTTTATGACTAATTTTGCTACTGTTATGACTCATAATGTAATTATGAATGTTTTCAAATATTCCTAGGTGACACCTGTGAAAGGGATATTTAATCCCAAAGAGGTCATGACCCACAGGTTGCGACCCACTGATCTAAGGTCTTGTTTGGATTTCAACCTAGGAATCTGGAGGGAACATGATTCAGCCACTAACAAAGGACATTGATTGAGTGCTTGTTAAAACTTTGTGCAAATTATTTTACAACCATCACCTCACACAACTTTCCTAAGGAGTTAATAGTATAACAATTGCCCACTCAATAAAATTAAGTAACTAACGCAGAAAGGCCAAGGAGATTTCTAGAGTTGACACAGCAAGTCATGCCAGAGCTCCAAGTCCAAGCTGGGTTTCTTTGATTCTGAGTCTGTTCTCTGACAACCTAGGCTGAGGTGCTGAAGGCTACCATTTTGGTGTCTCAGATCCTGCCTTTGGGGATTCTCAACACACACTTTTTGTTTTTGGATGCCACCTATCTATTCTTTATGTCTCATTTCTTTTCTCATAACTCTTACCTCTTTATTCTAAGATAAAGAGATTCCAGGAGATCTTTCCTGAGTTCCTCCTTTAACTCACTGCCTTATTTATGTCTCCTGTAACCAACCTACTCTCTGTGGCTTCTGTTTGCATTAAACATTTAAGATTGGTTCTTCTCTCCTGAAGGTCATTTTCCTATTCTTGGCATTTCTTCTGCGTGGCAGTCTCTTCTTGCTTTTGTCATACTTTTCTGCCTCAAGTGAGTGAGTATTAGGTAGGTCCTGTGGAAATAAACAAAAAGATCGTGTCTCTAGACTTTCAGGAAAGAAGAGATGATGGCTCCTTGTGGAAATCACCTTTGAAGGAAACTAAAACCTGACCCCCAAAAAACAGTAACTTCTTGAGGGAACTGCATGCATACACCTGCCATAGGAAGTATGGGGCAGTCAGAGGACAACTGCCTGAACTGAGTTGATTTTTTGTTCACCACATGGGTCTTGAACTCTAGTCCTTGGACTTGATGGCAAGCACCATTACCTACTGAGCTGTCTCACCAGCAACCCATTAAACGTACTAACATTATTTAAATGGTATGTTAGTTTGCATTCTGTTATGATAAACACCATGGCCAAAAGCAACTTCCAGGAGGAAAGAATATATTTGGTGTCTTAGTTTAGGGTTTTACTGCTGTGAACAGACACCATGACCAGTGAAACTCTTATAAAGGACAACATTTAATTGGGGCTGGCTTACAGGTTCAGAGGTTCAGTCCATTAACATCAAGGCAGGAGCATGGCTCCCTGCGCTGAGCATATACACACCATTACATTTGGCTTACATTTCAATGTCAAGCCCATCCTTGAGGAAAATCAGGGCATGGACTCAGACAGAGACCTTGAAAGAATGCTGTTTCCTGGCTTGCTTACTGGCTCATGATCAGCCAACTCTTTTCTATGTCTTCCTCTTCTTCTCTCCCTCTTTCCCCCTTCTTTTCCTCTTCTAATAATACCTAACAACTTTTTTTTTTTTTTTTTTTTTTTTTTGGTTTTTCGAGACAGGGTTTCTTTGTTTAGCCCTGGCTGTCCTGGAAGTCACTTTGTAGACCAGGCTGGCCTCGAACTCAGAAATCCACCTGCCTCTGCCTCCCGAGTGCTGGGATTAAAGGCGTGTGCCACCATGCCCGGCTCATCTAACAGCTTTTCAAGATTATAATATAATGACATCATTTCCTCCTTCCTTTTCTTCCCTCCAAACTCTCCTAAGTACCCTATCCCTTGCTCTCTTTAAAATTCATAGCTTCTTTTTCTTCAATTGATGTTATATACACTCTCTCCTGCTGAACTGCTAAGTCCACATAATATTACTGTAACTAAGCATTTGGTATTGGATAACCAATTAAAGTGCGCTCCTCCCTTTTAGCATTTTTATACCTGTAGTATTTTGTCTAGGACTGGGGCCTCATGACCTTTCATCATTCCACATTAGCACGTCTACTGATGTCCCCCTTGTTCAGATCATGTTTAGGCAGCTGTGTTGGTGAGACTTCATGGGTGCATCAGCTAGCTCTCTTATTTCTTTCTTTATTTACTTATTTATTTATTATCTACTTACTTTATGTTATGAATGTTTTGCTCACACCTGAGCACCATGTGGATACCTGGTGCCTAAAGAGGTCTGGAGGACATCAAATCCCCTGGGACTGGAGCTATGGATAGTTGGGAGCCACTATGTAGGTTCTGGGAATCAAACCTGGGTCCTTTGCAAGAACAAATGCTCTTAGCCACTGAGCAATCTCTCCAGCCCAGCTAACTTTCTTATATGGGTCAGACCCACAATGGGCTAGGCCTTCCTACATCAATGATCAATCAAGACTGACTCACAGGCCAATCTGATGGAGGCAAGTCTTCCACTTGTCTTCCCTTTTCCTGTGTTTGTCGAGCGCACCACCGAGATCAGGCACCACAAATGGTAAGTTTGTTGTGTTCTCATGTTTTTAAGATGGGGAATTTTGTGTTTTATGTATTTTACTATGATAACAGAAATTGAAACAGAGTTCCTTACAAGAATGGAAGCGTTTGGTAGCCTGGGGATGCAGCACGCAGAAGCTGCCCGTATGTGTTGATTGTTTCAAGGGACTCAGAGGGTACTCAGCAGATGCTGAAGAGTCTCAGCTTTGGTGTCTCCTTGTCTGCTTAAAGCCCAGCTCAGTGAGGGGAGAAAACCATTACCTCAGAGCTTCCATTAAGCTCATTTCACAGGAGGAAAGGCAGAAGTCTGTCAACACACTTGGACAGACTTTCGTCACGCACAATTGTCTTTTATTTCGGTCCCATTAAATACTCCTAAGAGATTCACTTATCTTCCATGCTTCTGTGTTCACACTTTGTCCTGGCATGTTTTTCCAAGTTCTCTGGATTCCCCCAAACATAATTCAGTCTCCCTCAAATGAATTCTACTCCCCTCCTCTCAGAGAGGTTGTTTAAGCTCTGACCATCTGATCTTTGCTGTGGGACTCAAAATTTGTAGATCTGCACACTGTGATTTTCCCCGTCCCTTCCCCTGACTGCATTAATCACTGTATACCTCTTGCCTCCTATTTAATGTCTAGTTGGTTCCTTCCAGAAAGTTTTCTGAAGGTGAAGGACAAAAGCCTTTCCTCTGCTCCTACTGGGATAAGAAAGAAATAGAGCATTATGCCGAGATTTAAGCTTCAGGATGAGGATTTAAGGCTCTGAGTAACCTTGAACATGAAGCCACAGTATGTCATCAAAGACGACTGCCATTGCCCTTCCTTGAGACTCCCACTTGTCTGTCCTGCAGGAGGGCAGGGCTGACATATGGGGGAACTTCTATTTTGTCTTCTCTGAAGTCCCAAACAGGGGGGGGGGAGGAAAGGGATTTTAGTTCTTTATTTGAGGGAAGAGGGCAGCGGAGGCTGATGCAGGTCTCAGAGCTAAGTGCTCAGGCTGCCACTAGCATCCTTCTGGCTGGCTCCCAAGTCTTCCCTCTCAAGCCAGCTCCCACAGACATTTCTGGCCTCTGCTTCCCCACCCCTGTGTATTTGCTTAGATTCATTATAGATATTTGTTGCTGCCTCTGTGTAAAGATTCAAAATCCTCCAAACCACAGGAGCAAATCTCAAATGCATCTACCCCTCTGAGTAGGGCTACCTCTGGTTAAGCGGTGGGTGGGTGGGGCCATTTTTGATGGCACAATGAAGGTTGATGCCTTGGTGCTTTGTCATTGGTGAGGGGTTCAAATCACTGTTTGAATACTCAAGTGAGACAGGAGAACCCCCGGCAACCCCAAAGGTGGTTTGGGTGTGGGACGACTTTCTAGCCCCATCATCCCAGTCCCGGCAACCTACTCTGTGGACTTCTCACATTGCTCCTGCTGGCCCTGGAGTTTTCTCTTCAGCCCTCTTCTCTGAACAAGACAATTTTTTTTTTTTTTTGGTTGACATTTACAACTCACCTGTTCTGATGAAGATGTCTCTTGTTCTCACAATTAATTTTTTTCTCATCTGCATTTGGTTAGCACTGTGTACACATCTTTTATTCATGTACTCAATGAATATTTATTTACCAGTTACTGCATTGCTGGCCTGTTGTCAGGCAATGGAGATGGAGCGATGTACAGAAGATACCAGCATTCCTGTTACTTAATTCCCTGCACAACAGATAGACCAAAATGGCTGGCTCTCTTCCTAGGTTGTGAACCCTATGGTCACACTAATTGCCTTGGTTACCCCCCCTTTCTACCCTCCATCTTTGTCTTTTGTGTATGTGTGACTGTGCTTGTTGCTTTTTTTGCCAACCTGACACAAACCAAGACATATGTGGGAAGTGAGAAGCTCAACTGAGTAATTGCCTTTGTCAGATTGGCCTGTAGTCAAGGCTGAGGTACATTTCCTTGACTGATGGTTAATGTGCAAGCGTACGTCCCATTGTGGGTGGTATCATCTCTGAGCAGGTGATTCTGGGTTGTAATAAGAAAGAAAGCTGGAAAAAACATGGGGAACAAGACAGTAAGCGGCATTCCTCCATGAACTCTGCATCCGTTCCAGCCTCCAGACTTCTGCGTTGAGTTACTGACCTGACTTCTCTCGGTGATGAAGCATGACTTGACAGTTGTTAGCTGAAATAAACCCTTTCATCCACAAACTACTTTTTTGTTTGCTTGCTTGCTTTTAGTTTTTAAGAGACAGGGTTTCTCTTTGTAGCCCTGGCTGGCCTAGAGCTTGCTCTGTAGACCAGGCTGGCTTCAAGCTCAGAGATCCGCCTGCTTCTGCCTCCCACATGCTGAGCTTAAAGGCAGGTACCACCATTCCCCAGCTTACTTTTGGTTATTATATTTATTTCAACAATAGAAATCAAGCCAAGACATTGGTGGTGCTGAGGATTCAACCTAGGTCCTCATGCATAGTAAGCAATGATTCTACCATGGGGCTATATTACATCCCTAGCCCCTATTCTTCATTTTAGCAAACCCTATATAGTACTTGTTGAGTGAGTGCCTGGATCTTCATGCATTGTGTTAACTTGCTCAAGACAGACACTTTTCAATTCTATACTAGCCCACAGCCTATCATGTGGTTGCTACTCAGCCCATCTTTTTTGAACACACATCACATGGACTATTTTTTTTTAAAGTATAAAACAAACAATTTTATTAGATGAACTCACTTATTTGACACATTAAGTTATGCAAAGAAAAATATATGCAACTGCACAAAAGGAATCATGTTTTCATATTATTAAACACAGCAGTGGCTGAAAATAATGAATTGTAGAATGGACCCCAGGATTTAATGCAAAAAACCATCCCGTACAAAAAAATGTCAGGCTTCTGGCTTCACAGAATCCAGCACTACACGGGCTTCTTTATACTCCTCAGTTTCTTCCAAGTCTTTTTCACTTTCTAATATCTGCTGAAGATCAGGATATGCAGCTTCTAACCGACACTGGCAATCTAGGCTCATCATCTGGGACTCTTACATGGTCTCTGCCTGCTTCTTAATGGCGCCGTTTACTCCATCTTCAGCCTTCATTTTTTCAATCGTTTCTTCTTGCTGCTTTGCTTCTTTTTCAAACATCACTCTTTCTTTGACCAATCACTTCATTACTCCAGTCTTGACCTTGATCTGCCTCACTCGGGGATTGGCCATGGTCCCTAAGGTGCCGCAGGAAAGAGAAAGATGGACTAACTTTTAAAAAGCCAGAGTAATGACATTAATTGCAAGGATATTTGAATAGAGAAGACACCATTTTTCTTGTTTTTCTAACTCACATCTTATAAAACACATTGAAATATACACATGGGCTCTAATTAGGAAAATGGTAATTTCTTGAGACGTTGGTATATAGGCAATGGCAAGTGATGGTAGATTTGCAAATGAAGACAGAACTTGTTATTAGTCATAAAGAAATGAGCTGATTTCCTTACCCTTTGAATCCAAGGAGGGTTGATGAGGACATCCTTTGGAAGGAAATAATGTGCAGACTCTGAGTATGAGTCCTATACTAGTCAGTTTTCTATGCTCTGACAAAACTCTGAAAGAAGCCACTTGAAGAAAGAAAAAAACTCAGTCTGGCTCATAGTTTCAGAGGTTTTTAATTCATGGTCACTTGACCCATGTGTGTCACTTTGGGTCTTTAATGAGGGAAACTATCATAAATATCCTAGAGGGAGGATGTGGAGAAGTGTAGTAGAGGTGGGAGG
>NC_034590.1:92438200-92441135 GCF_900095145.1 Mus pahari | reverse complement strand
GGGAGGATGTGGAGAAGTGTAGTAGAGGTGGGAGGGTGTGGAGAAGTGTAGCAGAGGTGCTCAGCTTATGATGGCTAGGAAGGAGAGAGGTCACAGCCTTCATAGGCTGGCCCTCTACTTCCTCTAACAAGGCTGTACCTCATAGAAGCCCACTCAGCTGTGAGCTCATAAATGAATTAGTGTACTGATGGAGTTAGCATCCTCACATTCCAATCAGTTCTCAGTAGTACTTCCAGCTGGGAACCAAGCCTTCAAACACACGGACCTTCGGGAATATTTTACATCCAAACTATAACAGGCCTCAAGAGATTCTTCCCCCCCCTCACCTCCTTCTTATTTTCAACCAGCTACCAACTGAATATGCCTGGATCAGACTGTTGCAAGATGAGAGACACATGGACCTACCATTGGCCCAGATGACAGGCAGCTAGCTCCCCAAACAGAGTCCCCTGAGGACTTGGCTGCAAATTGCTAAGATCAACAGAATAAAGGCCCAGCTGATCCCAGCCTAAATCACTATTATATGAATTGTGAGCTACATGCCAATGATGGTTTTAAGATATATTTGGGTGGTACCTTTGTCTCATAGCAAAAGTAAACTGATACATGAAATCTAGGGATTAGCATTAGCAGGCAGTCAGTGTAGAGACAAAGAGATAGCATATGCCCAGATCCTGCTGTAATTAACTAGATCTTCTAAAGAAAGGGAACTAGAGCAGGCACAGAGGAGATGGGTGGGGGAAGCTGTTGAATGGAGCAAGGATAGGGGAAAGACCTTGGCTTCTATCTTTAGGGGATCTAAAGCCTGGGTGTAGCATCCTGGAGACAGAGTTTCTACAACATGGAGTAGAACAGAAGACCTGTACAACAGTCATTCATACATCAGATTATTGATGGAGTGTGTGTCTTTGTGTCTGTGTATACATATGCAAAGGGAAAACGAGGTCTTCAGGTGTTTTCCCCTATCCATTGAGACAAGTCTATCACTGAACCTGAAACTATGCTGACAACCTTCAAGCCCCTGGGATTCTTTTGGCCTTGTTTCCCAGCACTGAGGTTGGAGGTTGTGGTAGTTTGAATAAAATGGTTCCCTATAGGGTCATAGGGAGTAGCACTACTAGGTGGTTTGGTCTTATTGGAGGAAGTATGTCACTGGGGGTGGGCTTTGAGGTTTTAGATGCTCAAGCCAGGCCCAGTGTCACTCTCTCTTCCTGCTGCCTGCTGATCCAGATGTAGAACTCTCAGCTACCTCTCCAGCACCATGTCTGCCTGCATGCTACCATGTTTACTGCCATGATGATGAGGGACTAAATCTCTGAACTGTAAGCCAGCTCCAATAAAACTCTTTATAAGACTTGCCATTGTCATGGTGTCTCTTTGCAGCAGTAGAACTTTAACTAAGACATAGTGCAGGCCGTGCTTAGCTTTTTATGTTAGCCTTGGGGCTCTGAGCTCAGACCCTCTTGCTTGCACAGTAAGTGCTCTTACCCATGGACTCAGCTCCTTAGTCCATTCTGATATGACTTTCAGAACAACAAACTGTATTCCCATATGCATGGTTTGTCTTCTATTCAGGAATTTAGCCTAAACTAAAAACAAATTCTGGCTATTGGAAAACTGATTGCAAGTGTCTCAACTTCTCAGAAAACCTTCAATCAAATTGTATTAGTCTATTTACAAAATGTCTCATTCATCTTGGCCCATTGAAAACACACACAAAAAATTAAAATAGCCTAGATAATACTATGGTTGGCTCACACAATATGCAAGACCCAGTACACTCTTTTAGTTTTGATTCATTCAGTAAGGATTAAAATGTGGATGGAAACAGATGCATAGATCCACAGCCAAGCAGAGCTTAAGGAGTCTTCTGGAAGAGTTGGGGATAGAATTAAGTAAACTGGAGGGGTTAAGGACACTGTAAGAAGACTTACAGAGTCAACAAACTTGGACCCATGGGGGTCATGGAGACTGAACCACTAACCAAAGAGCATGAAGAGGCTGGACCTAGAACTCCTACACATTTGTAGCAGATGCACAGCTTTGTCTTTATGTAGGTCCCCTAACAGTTGGAATAGGGTCTGTCTCTGACTCCTTTGTCTGTCACTGGGTCCCCTTAGCCTAACTGGACTGCCTGGTTGGATCTCAGAGGGTGAGGGTGTGCTTAGTCCTGCTGGAACTAGATGTCCCAGGGAGGGGTGTTACCCAAGGGAGGCCTCAGAGTGGGGGAGAGAGTAATGGGGGGATGAATTTGTAAGTGTGGGACTGGGAGGAGGAGGAGGCTGAACATTGGGATATAAAGTGAATAAATACATTAATGAAAAAAATCTTTCTGCATTCCAACCAAGCTCAAAGATGTGGGATACCACAGACACATGTGCACTTATACATACAGGAAATTATAGTATGATTCACATGTCAGTGTGGTATTAGAGGGTAGGTGGGTCTTTAGGATAAGTTTGAGTTTATGGGGGCAGATAGAAAAGGTACAATTTTCAGGAGGAGGGTGCAGAAGTCCAGATGTCAAACACAAGATGCTGTTTTAAGAATCGCCAGGCTTGTCATGGTTGACGTGCTGAGGGCATCTGGAGACACAGGCTTGTAGATGTGGAAGTGGCTAGACAAGAGAGGCTTCCAGTGTCATGCTGAGACTCAACTGGGAGATGCTGACTTTTATAAATGATTAGATTAAAAAAATAAACCCATATGTATTTGTTTTTAAAATTAAGGATATTAAGGATATTAATGGGAAAAGATCATGATTTCTGTTCTCTCCTATCCTGAAGTTAACCAGGTTTGATAACTATGGATTCATTCATTCTCTCTCTCTCTCTCTCTCTCTCTCTCTCTCTCTCTCTCTCTCTCTCTCTTCTTTCTGTCCCTCCCCTCCCCCTCCTCCTCTCCTCCTCTCCCCCTCCTTCTCTCCCTCTCCCTC
>NC_034590.1:92430599-92438104 GCF_900095145.1 Mus pahari | reverse complement strand
TCCCTCTCTCCCTCTCTCCCTCTCTCCCTCTCTCCCTCTTTTCCTCCCTTCATTCCAGAAACCAGAACAAGAGTCCTGGAATACAAGGCCCACCCATCTAGACCCACCTTTTACTGTAGTTTGGTTGGTTTACTGTTTTGATCTGCCTCAAACTACAAAGCTAGCACCACATACGCATTACTTCTCATCCCGGTCTTTTTCCTTGGTGTTATCTCTTGAGATGAATCAGGTTGAATTCATTTATTTACTCATTCTCTCTGGATGGATATTCAGGTTTTCTGTGTTTAGCAATGACCAAAATACTGCAACATGGCATTTCAGGGGGTGATTCTGGATATAACGGAGCTTTTGCTACTGTAACAAAGATGTACAAAGGTAGGATTTCTGGGTCATTAATATGGCAGTCAGACATGGTGGTACTTACCTGTAATGTCAGCACTCAAAAGCTTGAGGTAACAGGATCATGAGTTCAAGGCCAACCAGGGCTACATGAGAAGGGCTTGTCTCAAACTCCTCTCTGCCATGGCATTTACACTTTGAATTTTCTCAGATAATCTCCAGATTTCTTTTCTAGCGTGTGCGGCCATCCCTAGTTCTTAATACTCTTTGTCAGTGCTGAACATTTTCACTCTTGTAAATTTGGCAAAAATCATTGGTGGAAAAGGCTGATTTATATATGCCAAGCATCTTATTCTGTATTTATTTATTGACATTTCATAAGATCCTTTACAAAAATTGCCTGCTCCTTTCTGTTCAATTTACTTTTTCTTATTGGTTAACAGAATTTATTTGAATATTAGTGTTCTTCTTTACCCACACAATATGTAAATGTTTCTTCCTTCACTGGAGATAGCCTATCATGTAGCCTGGCTGGCCTGAGATCTGTAGGTAGCTGAGGGTGACTTTGTACTTCCAGTTGCTCTGCCTCCCCTTCCCAAGTGCTGAGGTTACAGGTGTGCACTAACATGTCTAAAGTGTGTACCCCTTACAAAGGGCCCCTCACCTTGCATGACAAGCAGAGATTCATTTACCAATGTGTGTGTGTGTGTGTGTGTGTGTGTGTGTGTATCCCTCTGTGGGGGCACACATCTCTGTGAATACATGTGGAGGACAGAAGTTAATCACTTTCCACCCCATGTTTTAAGATAGAATTTCTCATAATGTTAACTCAGTTGTCAACTGGTTAAATTGACTGACTAGTGAGCCCTTGGGATCTTCCTGTTTCTACCTCCATCTCCCATTACGGGCATGTGTCACTGGCTTTTGCATGGATGCTAGGCATCCCAACAGGTCCTCATGATGAATACATATCTGCTAGCTATCCCCTCAGCAACCTTCTTTCCTCTTTTGGGGGAGTGGTGGCGGTGGCGGCACTGTATTTTACATATTTCAGGCAATTCTCTACAAGCTATATACCTAGATCCCCATTGATGTGGATTATAGCACTGTCTTTATAACAAAACCAAAAACAAAACAAACCTCCTTATTTATTACCTCATAGTTCCAGACTCTCTCTCAAAGAGATCAAGACAGTGCAGAGATTCCTCCATGTTGTATTCTTGATGAAGCCGTTTTAGCTTTAACTAGAATTTGATCTCCATAATGGATAATTCTGTGGAAAATTACTCAACTCTATTCTAGGAACTTCAAATCAAGATATCCTAGCTAACTTATCTTAGATTCTGTTAAACTGCTTGCTTGTGCAGAAACCTCTGTAGCTAACTGCTTATCTCAGCTTCTGTTAAATTGCTTGCATAACTTGAAGTCTCCCTTGCAGCTGTGGACCGAGATGCTAGGACTTGGTTTCTGCTTTCGAACAGAGCACTGGACACTTGGTGCTACACTTAGAACCCAAATACCTGAGTGTAGTTCCAGCCATCTGGAATACAGCCTTTCAGTTAGTTATAAACTATGTCTGAGTGGTCATTCTTGTAACATTTTAGAGGCCCCAGTAAGATCCCCACTGAGACTGAACCTAAACACTTAGGGGCCTTTGGACCCTTAGGAGAGGAGGAGAGTTATTAGCTGGAGAGAAATCTTGCAGGGAGGGGGGCAAGGGATGCATACCCCAAGATGTTCCAGGGCTCTAAGAAGATCCTCCCTGGCTGATCACTGCCAAGGACTCTTGAGGTATCCTGACGCTACAACCCAAAAGAAAAGGAAAGGTAAATTGGAAGTTATTTGATTTGAACATCCCTCGAGGTGTTTGGTCTGTAAGAGGTACCATCTGGTTAGGATACAAGAGGGGAGGTTAGTTTCAATCCTAGATCCTGAGACCAGTATCCGTGTGAGATGTCACCAGACTCCCCTGGCCTGTTCAGGTGTATGAATGTGTGGTGGCTACCCCTGTTTGTCTTTACTATGTGTGTCTCTATATGACTGTGTTCTGTGTGTCTCTCTGTGTGTTTCTGTCAGTTCTGTTGGTTGGAGAAACAGCCCTAAAGTGGAAAGGGGAGCGAGCTGTCCTGACACCATAGGCATAGCTGCCTCTGAGGTAATTTATGTTTTCCTATAGGTTCATAGACCAGACTGGGCTGCCCAACTGCTGCTGTGGTGCCTCCCTTTTGGAGGTAACTGTGGCTACACTGCAGTGGGTGGCTACTGCAGTTGTTGCTATGGTGATGCCAGTGGCCCCTGAGTTTAGGGTGTAGCCATCAGTTTCCCTGTAATAAAAAATTGTTTTTGGGGACTGGAGAGATGGCTCAGTGGTTAAGACTATTGTCTGCTCTTCCAGAAGTTCTGAGTTCAATTCCCAGCAACCACATGGTGACTCACAACCATCCGTAATTGGATCTGATGTCTTCTTCTGGTGTGTTAGTGACAAGATGCTCATATACATTAAATAAATCTTTTAAAAAAAAAGTTTTCTTTAGTACAAGACCACCCCCTGCTCCAGTTTAAGACCTGTGCCCTCTTGTTGGGGACCTGAATCCTTTTGGCCCAAACAGGACACTCAGAGAAACCTACAACTTCTGCCTGTTCTCTCAGCCCTGCCACAGAGGGAAGGAAACAGTTTCCTGTCCTGCTGCAAGGGGAAGGGGGAATAATTTCCCAGTCTTCCTGGAGGAAAAACAGAAGTTCAAGTCCTTCCCCTTCATGGTTTATGTGCCCTTCTCTCTATCAGTGACTTGTTTAATTAGAAGACCAAGACCCCTCCATTTTTGGAGAAATCACAGGCCCTTATCAGTCTTTTAGAATCTGTTGTAGGGCAAGAGGCTATTAAACAGCCCCTTCCTGAACAACCATAATTGGGAGGATTAAAAGTGGCAGCCAGGAGACCTACTGGCTAACTTAAGGTAACTGATGTCACTTAAGGTCCTGAGGAATTGCTGGTTGAGTTTTCAGAAAGGCTTTGTGAGACATAACATTATAGTCACAGATGCATCCCCCAAAACAGGTGAGCCACTAGTGTTGCCTTTGTCATGCAGTCAGCCCCAGGCATAAGGAGAAAGTTCTAGAAATTAGAGTGGTTTGAAGGTATGAATAGGTCTCAACTTTTGGAAACTCAGAAAGTTTATAACAGCCAAGATTTAGCCAAAGACAGAAAGGGAAAGAAACTCTCATGTGGAGGTCACTGCACTTGGGGGAACAGACAAAAGCAGAATTGGGAGAAAAAACCAGGAGAAGGGGTGCAGGGACTTGTCAGCATCATTTTATGGGGCCCTGAGTACAGATCTGTTGGCATTTAGACAAAAATATCCACAATGCACCCCATTCCAGTGTAAAAATGGCTTCATTATAGCTCTGACCACTGAGGAAGAATGCGGACAGCTAATAGAAGGTTTTTAGTGACCCTCCAAGCCCTGGGGTCTCAGCCAAGAAGGCTCAGCTGTGTGTTCCTCAGACCACATACCTAGGGTAAAACCTAGAGGAAGGAAAGCAAACACTTCCCCATGACCATATTTCAGCCATCCTGAATATCCCTGTTCTCACACCAACTTGCGGGTCATTTTGTACTGTTGGCTATGAGATAATGGGATTTTCTTAGATAGCCAAGCCCTACTATGCCAGTACTGGGGTGGGGTAGCATGCAGCTTTTGGAATGGACTGAGACTTAGTAGAGGGCCTTCAAAGCCTTGAAAAAGACCCTGCTGTCTGCCCTTTCCTTCTCCCTTCTAGACATTACTAAGCCATTTCATTTGTATGTAGATGAAGCCAGAGACATTCCCTAGGAGGCCCTCATGGAAACCCTGGGACCGTGGAAAGACCAGTGGCATATCTGTCCAAGCTTGCATGTATAAGGGTCATAGCTGCCACTACCCTGCTAGTACAAGAAGTTGACAAATTAACAAGATGAGAGCTGTTCCTGACAGCCCCACATTCTGTTGAGACCCTCTTGAGGAGAGGTGAATATGTAATGCCCGGGTGACCCAATACCAAGCCTTGTTTCTGAATCAACCCCACATTTGGTTCCACAAGATATCAGCCCTCAACCCTGCCAACTGTCCTGCCAGATGATGGTCGGGCAGGGCCGCAGCATGATTCTGTTGAGGTCCAGTTTATCAGGCCTGACCTGATTGAGGTATTATTGCTGGTACCAAAAAAAGGTATCGTTCACAAATGGGAGCAGTTTCATCCAAGACGGGGTCAGGTATGCAGGGGCAGAGGTGACAACCCAAGATAAGACTATCTGTGCACAGTCTTTAAGTAGAGAAACCTTAGTTCAAGGAGCTGAGGTTTAGATTTGACTAAAGCACTCTGCTGGGGGAAGATACCGCTATCCTGTATACACTGATAGCAGATACGTTTTCACCACAGCCAATGTCCATGGGCCTTATTACAGGAAAAGAGGATTGTTAACCTCAGCAGGAAAAGTAATCAAAAATAGAGATGAAATCTTAGCCTTATTGGAAGCTATCTGATCACCCGAGATGGTGGCCATTGTCCATGGCAAAGAACATCAAAAAGGAGATTCCCCAGAAGCCAGAGGCAACAGAGTGGCTGACTTGGAATTAGCTCTAGAGCCAGGGGGCCCCTCCAAGTTTTGGTAACCCTGCCAGAGATGTTCACAAATCGTAGACTTAGACCGAGGTCATTTGGAGCCCAGTTTACTGGAGAGCCTGGAGTGCAGTAATTGACTGGGTGAAATAAGAACTGGCCAAACTGGATACAGAAGGATGGTGGAGGCTGCCAGAGGACAGACCCATCCTTCTAGGGAGTCTGGGAAGGTGACTGGTTATGGATCCTCACCAAGCCACCCACCTAGGGACAGGAAAACTGTTTTACTCCTGTAGTATGTTCCAAATTTGGAAAGCCTGATTAAAGACATCTATGCTCAGGTGTACCCCAAAGGGGGAAGGAAGATCCCACAAGGGAGCCAGGCTTGAGGAAATGGACCTGGGGAACAGCAGGAGCTGGAATTTACTGAAACAAGGTCTACTGTTTTAGGTTATAAATATTTGCTTATGTTTGTGGACACCTTATCAGGATGTGGGGAGGCCTAGTGGCCTACCCAAACACAGACCGTTCCAATAGTTACTAAGAATCTTCCTGAGGAAATAATTGGTGGACTTTCACTGCTTCTACCTTTGGGGTCTGACAGTGGCCTGGTCTTCATGACCAAAGTGTTTCAAAATCTGAAAAATGTATTAAATATTAATTAGAAATTACACTGTGCATGTAGGCCCCAGAGCTCTAGATTCATCTAACCTAGGAAAGATAAATTGAATTCTTAAGGAGGCTGACTAAACCGGTCCTGAAAACTAGCAAAAAACTGGGCCCTGCTCAGGACCTGATGTACTCTTTATCAAGAAGGACACACTCCTTTTGGATTGAAGTTTAGGAAATTGCCTCCCATTCTCCCTAAATTCTGAAATACCATCTTTTCAAGTCCTTGGAAGTTTTGCAGGAAGCTCACCAGGCCATTAACTGGATTGGGAATCTTTCCATATCCTACCTCCGAACCTGACAACCAGTTCCATCCAGGAGACTTGGTTTGTATGAAGAAGACAGCAGTCCAGTCATTCTCATCTCCCTAGATGCTGTCAAAGTAGCTGATGTTAGCCCTTGAAAAAAGGCCACCGAGGACAGGGACAGAAGGACCATCTTTTGGAACTTGGATCCCTTAGAGATAAGACTGACCAGAGTTTACTACTTCAAGATACACAATCTCTATCAGCCTCAAACCTGGCTATAGGAATTCAGAAAAACCAGGGATAGGAAGCTCTTTCTTTTGGGTGGACCTCTGTTCTTTATGTCCCTTCTAGGGGTGGAACAATATGGTCTAAGAAGAGAATGGGGGTCAGTAAATCAGGTTATTTAAGTGACTGGCTATTGAAAGGTCTTCAAGGGTTACAATTTTATCCACGCTTTGTTAAGGTCAAGGTACCTGCATATCATCCTCAAATTACCTGGCTTGCTTGTCTGACTAAACGTGCCTCCCTGTGATTCACTGGAAAACCACATTCCTACTGTATGCATACTGATCTATGTTATCCCCCAGGAATATGCCTATGATGGAGAAGAAGGAAGAACTCATATTGGCTGTGCCAGATAGTTTTATGTCAATATGGTAGTTTGAATATGATTGGCCCGGCACTATTTGGAGGTGTGGCCTCATTGGAGGAAGTGTGTCACTGTTTGTGTGGGCTTTAAGACCCTCCTCCCAACCATGTGGGAGACAGTATTTTCCTAGCAGCCTTCAGAGGAAGATGCAGAACTCTCAGCTCCTCCTGCACCATGCCTGTCTGGATGCTGCCATGCTCCAGATAACGTGATGATAACAAATTGAACCTCTGAACCTGTAAGCCAGCCCCAATTAAATGTTGTCCTTATAAGAGTTGTCTTGGTCATGGTGTCTGCTCACAGCAGTAAAACCCTGACTAAGACAGTCAACTTGGCCCAAGCTAAGGTCATCTGAGAGGAGGGAATATCAAGAAAATGCCTCTATAAGATTGGGCTGTAGGCAAACCTGTAGGATATTTTCTTAATTAGTGACTGATGGATAAGGACCTAGCTCATTGTGAGTGGCCTAATCCCTGGGCTGATGGTCCTGGGTTCTATAAGAAAGCAGGCTGAGTAAGCTACAAGGAGCAAGCCAGTAAGCAGCACTCCTTTGCACCAGCTGCTGCCTCAAGATTCTTGCCTGTTTTAGTTCCTGTCCTAACTTCCTTCGATGATAAACAGTGATATGGAAAGTATAAGCTAAATAAATCCTTTCTTCCCCAACTTGCTTAGGGTTTAAGAATAGCAATGGAAACATTAATGAAGACATTGACTTTGACTCAATGTTAATTAAGGTCAAACAGGCCCCAATTTTGGTCCTAATGCTAGTAGCAGGGCGGAGATAGTCCCATGCAACTGCTATAGGCACCTCAGCCTTGCTTGTTAAGGAATCAAAACTTTAGGGAACTCAATTCCCAGATAGACTTAGACCTAGGTCACTTGGAAAATTCTTTCTTTCCTTCCTTTCTTCCTTCCTTTTTTCTTTCCTTCCTTCTTTCCTTCCTTCCTTCCTTCTTCCTTCCTTCTTTCCTCTCTCTCTCTCTCTCTCTCTCTCTCTCTCT
>NC_034590.1:92415050-92430573 GCF_900095145.1 Mus pahari | reverse complement strand
CCTCCCCCTCCCCCTCTCCCTCTCCCTCTCCCTCTCCTTTTCCTTCTCTCTTTCTCCTTTCCCTTTTTCTTTCTTTTTTTCTTCTTTTCTTTTTTAAGACAGTGTTTCTCCGTGTGGCCCTGACTGTCCTAGAACTTGCTCATTAGACCAGGCTGGCATCAAAATCAGAGATTGCCTGCCTCTGCCTCCCGAGTGCTGGGATTAAAGGTGTGGGCTATCATGCCTTAGGGGAATTTTATTTCTAAGCTGGAAAGCCAAGTTAACTCCCTTGAAATGGTAGTCTTGTTGAACTGAAGAATGCTAGACCTCCTTTTTATAAAACAGGGAGAACTTGCGTGACCTTAGGAGAAATTTGCTGTTTTCATGCCAACCAATCAATGGTGATTAGATCAGAGAAACCTTCAAAGGAAAGAAAAAAAGAGAAAGGGAGAAAAAGAAAGAAAGAAAGAAAGAAAGAAAGAAAGAAAGAAAGAAAGAAAGGGAGGAAGAAAGGAAAAAAGAAAGAAGACATAGATGGATCGACAAATGGTATCAGTTTCTGTTTATCCCCATGGCCAACTACTTTGTAAGACCCCAACCCTCGGTCAGTGGTACTTACTTCGTGATGTCTCCCAACCCCCCCCCCCCCAACAGTGAGACCGATGCAAAAGCAAGAGGTTTATTTTCCAGCATGATGGGGTCAACCTTCAATTAGCCCCTCAAGGTGAGTTACTAAGAAATCGACCCCGAATGGCTATTACAAGCAATTTTTATACTTTTTAGGAGCACAGGTTACATTGGCAAGGTTACAGTTCAAACTTATTGGCTAAGCATATTGACCTTTAAATCTATTGGCTAGCAAGCATGACATGCATTTGAACTCTACCTGGGGACTTTCCAGAGGGTCAGGTAACTATCAGTCAGTACATTCTGAGAATTTTTTACTCAAGAATGCTCCTGTGGGTAGAGAATGGAATTTGGCCTAGCCTTGACTCCAGGCAGAAGGGAGGAAGCTGTAAGGAGAGTGTGGGACTAGAAAACCCCTTAGGGTTCCTCACCTTACCACTGGCATTAGAACTTTGATTCTTATTCTGATCATGTTAATGGTGGGGCCTTGCATCCTCAACTTCATGGTCAACTAAGCTACTGATGTCTAGGACCAACTATGCCCTCCTAGGACAGGATGAATCAATAGTTTGACTCATGTTTACAGAAACAGTGAGGAATGTGACAGAGCCAGAGTGTGAGGCTGCTCCTCCATCATGTGTTCTTGCTGAGGCCATTTCAGGTTTAACTAGAATTTGATCTCCTTGATGGAGAATCCCAGAGAAAATTACCCAACTGTATTCTAGGAGCCCAAAGTCAAGGTGCCCTCGCTAACTTAGCTTAGCTTCTGTTAATCTGCTTGATTGTTCTGAAGCCCTTCCAGCTAACTGCTTATCTTAGCTTCTGTCAAATTGCTTGCTTATGCAAAGCACCCTTGTCCCCCTTCCCAGAAGCTGCAGAGCAAGGTGCCAGGACATGGTTTCTGCCTTCAGAAACCCGGTGCTCTGGACACTTTGTGCTACTCTCAGGACCTGAATATCTAGCGTAATCCCAGCTGTTTGTAATACAGACTTGTATACATTGCTATAAAATGTGTCTTAGTGGTCATCTCTGGTGGGCTCCTTCTAACAAAGGTATGGCAAGGTTGGTGGTCTTTGAGGCCTTCTTCCTCTAGTGGCTGTCTTTACCCCTGTTTTTGCTTGATCTTCACCTGACTGGTGTACATGTGTTCACTCCTGTAAAAATTTTCATATCCTGTTAGATAAGTGTAGTTAATCTACACTTTAAAAATATTTTCTTCTCTTCCTTTATCTCTTCCTATGTCATTGACATAGGGTCACAACTATTTTTCAATAGCCCAGAGGACCCTTGAACTCTCAGTCTTCTAGCCCCAGCCTACTGAGTTTTGAAATTAGTCTCAAGATTCTATTTTTTAAAAAAGTGCATGTGTTGATGTGTGTGTGTGTGTGTGTGTTCACATGTATGAGTCACATGCATGTGTGTGTATATTTGTATTGAGAACATAAGCTGATTTGGATGTTTTCCTTGGTTGTTCTTAATCTTACGTGTGTTTTCAGTCAGGGTCTTTCACTCACCCTGGAGCTCACTAATTGACTAGTTTCGCTGGCCAGTGAGCTCCAGGGACTCATCTCTCTCTCACTCCCCAGGACTGGGATGACATGGGTGGTGGAGATCCAAATCCAGGTCTTCATGCTTGCACGACAGGCGTTTTATTGATTGAACAATTTCCCAGCTCTTCAGTTTTTCCTTTTTCTCCTCCTCCTTCACCACCTCCTCCTCTTCTCTTTCTATTTGGTGCTGGGGAGTAAACCCTGAATCTTGCAAATATTGAGCACAAATACACTCTTGAGTTTTTTTTTTTAAGGGGGGGGGGCTTACCACGTAGCCCAGGCTGGCCTCAAACATATAACCCTCCTCCCTCTGCCTCCTGCTGTTGTTATGGGTGTGCACTGCCAAGGCTTTTACTTGAAAATGAAGAAAAGCCTTGGATGTCTCAGTTCCAGAACAGAGAAACAGATTCACGCTTCCTCTGCCTTTTTGTTCTATCCGAACCTTCAAAGGTTCGGGAGGATGCTGCCCACATTGGTGAGGGTGGCTCTTCCTCATTCAGTCTACTGATTCAAATGCTAATTTATTCCGGAAACACCCTCACAGACACACCCTGAGAGGATTACGCAAGGCAGGAACACCAGGAAATAGGAACCAAGACTCTAACAGAAGCTTCTTGTCACCCTAGGACATACTATGTAATAGAACAAATAAGGTCAGTACACACTCACATGGGAAATGCCCAGGATACATTGCTAGGTTAAAAACAGAAAGAGACAAAACCGTGTATAGCATTATATATGTCACATATATAAAAAAGCACATATACAATGTAAAGTTTTTAAAAATAGATATTCATAGAAAATATTTGGAAAGTGCCCAAAGATTATCATCGTTTAATCTTGAATTTTTGGTTACCTATATTGTTACTGCCTTAAAAATGATAATGTATTCATGTTCCATGCAATTAAAAGTAATTTTCTTTCTTTCTTTTTTTTGAGACAGGCCCTGGCTGTCCTGGAACTCACTTTGTAGACCAGGCTGGCCTCGAACTCAGAAATCCACCCGCCTTAGCCTCCCAAGTGCTGGGATTAAAGGCGTACGCCACCACGCCCAGCTAGTAGTTTTCAAAGAATAAATAAAGTAAGCCATTGTGAATGTGGCATATGAAGGCAATGTAACATGGCACCAGGGGCGACGGGAACAATGGGATGAAGGAAAGGGTGTGTAGGAGGGAAAAGCCCAGAGGTCTCACAGCATGCAGAGAGGAAGGCATCTGGGATGAATGACTTCAAGGTTTTCAATTTAGGTGACTAGGTTCTGGTTGTTTAATTACAGGGCATACATTTTGGAAGGGCTAAGGTGGGGCAGGGTAACCATCCAAACTCCTAACAACCTCCTCTATGCTTAAGGCAAGGCATATGGAGGAGAGATGTAATGCTTCATCTCATTAAAAATGTGACTGATTTTAGAATCGCCATGGTAACACACCTCTGAGTATATCTGTGAGGATGTTTCTAGAGAGGTTTAACTAAGGAAGGAAGCCCCACCTTGGAGGTGGGCAGTGCCATCCCATGAGCAGGTCTCACACTGAATAAGAAGGAAAATGCAAGCTGAGTACCAATTCATCTCGCTCTGCTTCCTGGGTATGGGTGCAATGTGACAAGGGTCTCCCTCTCTGCCCAACATCCTAGTGGACTGTCCCCTTTCATACTGTGACCCAAAATAAATTCTTCCCTCCTTAGGTTGCTTTTGTCAAGTATTTTTGTCTCAATGATGAGAAAACTAACCGGTATAGAAGAGAGAAAATCTCTACTCTCTGACAATTGAGTGTGGGAAATAAATGACAATAAGCTAACAGGTAGAAATGATATGCCTATGCACAGGACTGTCACCCAGTGTGAAACTCAAGGGATATCTAGATGACTGAAGTTCTTATAGCACCGTTGCTATAGAAAGGAACAGTAGCTCAGGGCTTAGAGGTGGGAACAAGTTTTGGAAGAGATAAGAAGAGAAAATGTACGGTGAGTTTGGGTTGTCTCTAAACACAACTGCCTGCCACATACTGTAGGTTGTATCTGGGAACGCATGAGGGCAAGGCAGAAGGCCATATCCAGATTCAGGTTCTGACCAGATTGGGTTCTGTAGCTATGTTCTGATGTCTAACAAGAATAAACATGTCTTATAAATTGAATGTAAATGTTTGTCACAGGAGTAAAAAAAAATCACATCCAAGAATAATCCAGGAAATAAAATTACCTGAAGTAAAAGGCCCTCTGCATTTTCATTCTGGAGTGTCTTTCACAGTTCCTCAAGGCCTTGCTCACCATGGGGCATTCTTTTTGATTGTGTTCTGTCAAAAAGGACCAGGTAACCAAAATGATTGGACTATATAGGAATGGGCAGTCCTTGCACTGGAGAAGTTTAGGGTAGTGGGTGGGTATGCTAGCTCTAACAGGTAGGGACTGAGGGATGCTGGGAGAACCTGGTGGCCAGGTCCTCCTTGATATGTTAAATAAGGCACTGGAGTCATTTGTCCCCGGGTTTGAGACTCAACAGTTGTGAGTTATTTTTTCTTTGTTTATAAGATTTTTGTATACCCTTCTTTGAGGAGTATATAAAAATTTTCATTTTTAGAGGATTGATCTTTAGGCAGATAAAGAGACTTCAGAAAGGAAGCCCTCCTTATGTATGTATTGGGAGAGAAAAATGAGTGAGAGACAGGAGAGAAGAGGGTTAGAGATTCAAGTACCAGATTCAAGTATGACTGCTCCCTGCTTGAAAGGCAATACTCAGGAAGGTGGGAAGGCAATTAGGGTTATTCAAGGGCTTCTGGGAAGGTGAGGGAGGGGCTATTTTTGGTATAAAAAGTGTATAAAGCTATTTCAAGAAATCATTTTCTTTCTGTCTTACTTTCCTGCCCCATACAAAAGGAAGTTAGCTGGGCAAGGACTTACATTTCCTGAACTGTCCCTTTCCCTTTGTGCTGACTAGCCAGCTGTGTCAGACTGTGACATCAAGCTCTACCATTCGGATGATAAGCGGTCAGTAAGTACCCGTATGTATGTACATCGGAGTAAAGACAGAAACTGCCTTGGTCAAGCGTGGTTGCTAGACAGCTTTAGGTCTTGATGCACCTTTTTAATAAAAAGAATCGCCTTGCGGAGCCACTCTGGCACTATTAGTTTCTTCTTCTGTGTGATATCCAGGTTTTTGTTTGTTTCTAACACCAAGGGAACCCAAGTACATGAGAAGACTTTTACAGGAAGGAAAACTAAACACAGTGAGACAATGGGCAGGAAATCCTGTGATGCTGGGCCAGAACATTCTAAACTGGCCTTGAGTTCTTGGGGGCTGGTTCCTGTACTTCTTTAGACAAACATATGGCTTTTAAAAAATAAAATAAAATTTTAATTGTTATTAGTTCTTTGAGAATGTATGAACAATGCAGTTTGAACATATTTACCCCTCTCACAACTGCCCTCATAGCCACCCACCCAGCTTTGTGTCCTCCTTTAAAAACAAAGCATCAAGTCTAATTTGTGCTGTCCGTATACTCTTGAATGTGTGGCCGTATGCTAGAGCACTGTTGACCTGCTAGGGCCACACTTTCCCTCTCCCAGCAGCTATCAAAGGCCAATAGCTCCTCAGGCAGCGGTGGCTCTTCACACCTACCCTTCCACACACGCCCTATCCCCTGAATTCGGGGATCTGGTCCGGCTTTAGCTTACTCAAGTCTTGTGCATGCTTCACAACTTCTGTTTCCCTGATGCCAGTCCCCACTTCTGGCTCTCACATATTTTTCTGTTCCCTCTTCCACGATGATCCCTGAGGACTGAAAGGTAAGAGTATGGTGTAGATCCATTTTTGGCTGAGCATCCCACAGGCTCTCATTCTCTGCACACTGACCAGTCATGTGTTTCTATTCTAATCGCCATCTACTGCAAGAAGATGAGGAGTGAGAGATGCATTAATCTATGGGTAAACAGTGATAAGTCCATGTGAGTCAGTTTAGCACTATATCCATTTAGCAGAATAATAGATAATCAGTAGTAGGTAGATTGGTGGTAGATGCTCCTCTGGGACCTATAACCTGTCTACTCACAGGTTCTTAGCTCCCAATATATGGATTTTCAGTAACTTCAACCTCTCAGCAATTTATATGCTTTGGACTTGAATGAGGAGAGGCATTGCCCATGTTGGTGTTACCTGACAGTCATCAGATATCCTAGGTTATGTTCTATAGCTCTGAAAGGTTAGGCATCTTATCCTTAGAATTTATCCTCAGCATCTTATCCTTAGAATTTAGAGTGTTGGTGAGAGAGAGGAAACCAGAAAACAACTTGATACGGATTGGGCACTGTGACACTCTCATTCTTCAATTCAAGGCTCTTGTCATGGGAAACTGCTATATTTTAGGACATAATTTTCTGGGCACACACACACACACACACACACACACACACACACACCTGTTGGTTTTGTATGTGGGGAAAGATTAAGAGAAAGCTGAGAAATGAACTTCTAGGCAAATCCTTGTCTACAGTGTTCCTACCTACCTCCCTTACTTCAGAAGTGTAAGGTGTTGCTGTGAGCGCTTTAATGACCGATCCCACAATCTTCCTTCTTATTCAGTGAGCTGAAGTCTAGAATGCCCTACTTGTCTAAAGTCTGTAAAACCAACACTACTCAAGTCAAGATTCTTTCTCCTACTTTCTATTCTGGATCACCACTGTCCCTCTAATTAGGAGAAGCCTTGATTTCTTTCCTACCTTGTCAGCTGTCCTGTGTCACAGAACAACGAACCATGACTGAGATCCTAAGAGAAAAGCCAAACACCAACAGAATGCTGCTCTTGCATCTTCATGGTCCCTCCCTGCCTCAACCAGGAGATGGTAGCAGGTGAAGGTGATGGCTGCCCTTTGAACTGGAGATGGTTTGATAGACGGTGAGCAGCTAAGAATGGTAATTAATGTGGCAGCCGTCCATCAGAGGACACCAGATTCTGCCCATGCCTGCCTCACTGCCATTTTAACATACCGTGCCTTTTGGAACCAGTGAAGACTGGCCATTAGAATTAACAAGGTACTTTTGAGGATACCCTTGGTGCTGGCCACAGATGTCATTGAATAGGCCAGAAAGAATATTAACAAATTAAATCCAAGGCCACAGTCTTTGTGCTGGATTGCTAACCACCTCTGAGATGCTCACAGTATCCAGTAAAGTCCTACAGAGATGGCTTAATGTAATGAGCAGGTTTAACTGTGCACGCTTGTGACATAAAATTCCCTCCGCATGGTAATTACTCTGTATTTTCACACTACAATTTCCCCTTTATCTGTTTAATACCTTGTTGCCATAGAGCATACTTCTTTAACATAAGTATAGCTGGGGTGGGAGAGGACTTCCCCAGATGTGTTCACAGGCTTCGGCTTGAAGTCTCCTCCCATGTTGAGAGCAGAGTTCTCAGCCCTCCCACCCCATGGCTCATCAGAACCATTTAGAAGCTTTAAAAAAAAAAAAAAATGCTAACCTCCATACCCTATCCTTGGTGGTCAGAATTCACTGGCATGGCTCTGGGGTTGTCAGTGTTAAAGTCCACAGGGTGAGTCTCATGGGTCCCTCGGAATGAGAAAGACTGATCTCTAGCCTGTACACATTCCTGGGTTGACATTCAGCTCTTCAAACAGATTTTTGTACAATTCTGAGTCTCTCTTGGCTCCAAATGTCTAATCTGGTAGAACTTCCTGTGTTGACAGCCTTGTTCTTATTAGACTGAAGTGAGGAGTGTAAGGGGGAGAACTTAAGGTGGCTCATAGTCTCAGGTTCCAGCCCTCCATCGACAGGACCCTGGGTGAACAACACCTTACATTTTGAGCTCTAGGTGCTTGTTTGCTTCACTCCAATCTTGGCTCTGGTGAATGCAACACAAGTTTGATGCTACTATTTGTTTTATTCTTTATTTTTGCTAGGTCAGGGCCACTTCTTTTGGTAGTGGCTCTCCTCTTGCTCTCCCTCTACCCCCTCTCATGGTCCTGTTTAGTCGGCTGGCCATGGTCAGCCTAGGCTCTTCCCTCTGCCTGTGTTTCCCTTTTTATCTACAATAAAAATCTTCTTCTTGCTTTAGTAGTCATGTTCTCCTTTTATTTCATTTTTTTTTTTTAAGTTCACCTTTTGCTTTCCTGTTACAGTACATTATTATGTAGCCCAGTTGTGATGGTTAATCTTGGTTGTTTTAACATGACGATCTCCTGTCATTCTCTCTCTCTTGTAAATGATGTTCTATCAATCCTCTTTCTGGATGAATGATAGCCCACTGTATGCATATACACCGCTGTTTCTTTGCTCTTTCATCGGTTCTTTAGGTTGGTTCCACATCTTGGCTATTGTGAATAGTATTGCAATCAGCATGGATGCATGGGTGTCTCTGCGTTATGTTGACTTCAGTTCCCTTGGGCATGTACTCAGACACATGCATGGAGGTGATGTTGTCACCAAGGGGAGGAAACTAGCTTCCTGTTTTTAAAGAGGGGGTATAAAAAGCCTTACTGTGCTTATGTGTGAAGGACAGATGTGTGGAGTATAAGCAACCGCACAGAGAAACCACTGAACTAGACCACTCTGTGAGTAGAAAGAAAGATTTACTGGGTATTAAAATGCCAAAGCCAACTCTGGACTGGGCAGACAAAAAGGAGAAATGATGGAAAAGCAAAGATTTTATATGACAGTCAGGGGAATGGGAGCTGAGCTGAGACAGGTTGCCCTACTGACCTAGAACTAGGTACCCTTTCCAGATGTAGTTGACCTTTGGGGGATGCCTAAGGGAGGTTCAGAGAAGAGTGGGGTGGTTCCTGGTGAGCAGAAACCACCTTAGGAGATCTACTTTCTAGTGAACAGAAACCCTTAGTGTCCCCTCCACCCACTAATACTCTGTTTACCTACCAGAATCCTTCTTTTTAGGACAATGTCACTAGCGCCACCATTTTTGGGGAAAGAGCTTCTTTGGCCCTGATCTTTAGCACAGAAAGAAACATCCAGTCTATCTGTATTATAAAGTTTTTACTGTGACAGCAGTTGAGAAAAGTCTATGCAAAGCTGCTTAGAGGTGGAGAAACTCGGACAGAGCACATAACTTGACTGCTATGTGCATTTGCAGTGTAGCCACTGAGACCAAGAAATGGAAATTTAAATTAAATTTAATTGCAATTAATTGCAGCTTCTGCACCAACCGATGCTTGGCCGTTACTAGCTTAAGACAGCCCAGATGGGGAGGATGGCCAAGCAGCCATTGTCTCTGTGCTGGTCCAGATTACACAGACATTGTGGAAGTCAGTTTGTATCCTTGGCAGTTCATGCAGTAAGTACTCATGGGCTCGCTCCTGCAGTCGCTCTCAGGAGCTCTGTCCTCACAACACTAGGGCTCAAGTTTCCTTAATGCACCCACTGTAAGCACGGAGAGATGGGGGGGACAGGGAGCCAGCCAACTCAGCGGGACAAGGGGACTGTACCAGGCAAGGAGGGCACTGTCCCAGCACAAAGTGCTCTCCCAATGCTTGCCCCCAGACTCCCTCTGCATTTTCTACCCAGTACACCTTGGACCCAGGAAAGTTAAATTTCTCCATAAGATGTTTTCACCAAATCACTAATCTTTTTTTTTATTTTATTTTAGAATTTTAAATACTTTTTGTAAATGTATAAATCAATGTTTTGTTGACATTTTTATACATGTATATCATGTCTTTCCCAAACTCTGATCTCCTTCCTCTGCCTAAGCAATTTCTGCTTTCATTTAAAAAATCTAGGTTGCCCATGGGGGTGGGGGACTCCCCTTCTCAGAGGAGGGGAGGAGGGAGTGGAGGGAGCGGGGTGTGAGGATGGGACTGGGAGAAGAGGCTTCAATCGAGATGTAAAGTGAGTAAATAAAGGCAAAAAAAGTAACAATTCTTACAACGATTTATGTTGTATATCTTTATTGTATAGCCCTTCATCTACAAACCAAATGCATGCATTTGAAACTTAAAGTACATATATTCTATTTTCTTTAAAATAAAAATAATAAAAATTTAAAAATCTAGGTTGTGCATATGAGAGAATAGGTGATGCTTGTCTCTTTCCCCGACTGCCCTTTCTTGCTTCCCCCTCCAAATCCCCATTTAAGAAAAAAATGTATTCAAGTGTGTGTGTGTGTGTGTGTGTGTGTGTGTGTGTGTAGCAGGCACATGTTCCAACAATTGAACTAGGGTCATCAGGACTGCAAAGAACCACCTTGACAGCCCCCAAGTCCAATCTTAAATATGCTTTACTTCCCTGTCTACCTTTGTCAGGGTCCCCAGTGGACCAAATGTGCCTGCTGCCTGTTCTAGAATTTGGTGGAGTCATGTGCTCTGCCTCCAAGTCCATTTCTGCAGTTGTCCAAACTGGAGAGTCTATGTCCTGCCCCCACCCAAGCTCAGCCTGGAGCTGTGGTGGCTTCAGGTGCCTAAGGAGAATACTGTCCCCACAGCTGGCTTCTCCTCAGTATCGTCATTCTATTTAGAATAACAATAAACATCTGTTATTCCATCAAACATCCTCTGTGACTTAGGAGTCAGGATCACTCAATCCTGACTTGGGTTCTTTCCTGAGTCGATAAAGCATGTTCTCTGTGCCTTGGCTGTGAATGTGTCTGAACATGGCAAGACAGAACCTATGCACGTGTGTGCAACAAATTATGAGATTTATTATTTACAGGTGAGCGACGGGGAGCCACGGTAGGTGGAGACTCAGGAGAGCTTCCAGCATGGAAGGAGTATAGACTCCCACTGACTTACACCCCAGCAGGACTCTGGAAGGCAACACTGTCTGGGTTTTGTTCCTGGGGTAAAGCTATTTGCATCTGAGGTGGGGATGGGGATGGGAACACAGTTTGCCACTCCAGCCAGCCTCTCCTGGGCTCATGTTGCATTCCCAGCACATGCTGTAGCTTTCTAAAGTTCAGGTCAAATAGGATGAGACCCAGTGATAAGTATTCTCTGTCAGTGAAATTAGCCAATTCAAGCCAAATTAAAGCATTTAAAGGCAGGTTGATTGGGAAGCAGCTCTTGGGCAGGTTCACTGGTCCGAAGGAAGGAGGCCAGGGAGGACGCTATGGGGTATGGGGAGGGAGACAGCGTGGAGGGGGAAGAGAAAGAAAGAGTGTGCACATGCAGGGAGATAGAAAATGCAGAGAGAGGGAGAGACCAAATGTCTGGGTTAGAAAGAAAGGAAAGAACTTCTGGGGGGGAGGGGAAGGCCAGTCCCTGGGCTAGAAAGGTCAGACTAGATGGTGGGTATGCCAGCTATAACCTGTAACAGGTAGAAACAGGGCTACTGGGAGAACCTGGAGGCCAGGTCCACCTTAGAATGTGAAATATGCACCTCCGATATTTGTCCTGGGTCTGAATCTCAACATCTAGATCTGCCGAAGGCCACCTGCAGAGGCTGCATTTGAGGCACCAGGGAAAGGCTGTGAAGGCCACCTAGAGACTATCCTGCAGAGGCTGCATTTGAGGCACCAGGGAAAGGCTGTGAAGGCCACCTGGAGACTATCCTGCAGAGGCTGCATTTGAGGCACCAGGGAAAGGCTGGTCGCCTGAAAGCCTGGCTCTGCCTGGGGATCCACTTTGCACACAGGGCTGGCATAGGGGGCCAGCTGACGGCAGGTAGCCAGTGAGTGAAGCCGTGAAATAAAAGGAGGATGGCATGACTACTCCTAATGTACATAGAAGATTTTTACTGTAGAGATGAGGGAGAAAGCAGACAGAGGGAACGTCCAAGACGGGGCATGGTTAGCAGACTAAGCAGGACCATGAAAGGAGGGAGAGAGAGGGAGAGCAAGAGAGGAACTGCAGACCAAGAAGCCTGCTGAGTTATGTAGGGATACGACTGGGGTGTGGGAGTGGGAGTGTGGAAAGGGCCTGGAAAAGGGTAGAGGCAGACAAGTGAGCCATAAGGGCAGAGAAAGGAAGGGAGAGGAATGAGGAAGGGGCTGAGGCAGGTGAGTGGGCTTGTAGACAGGCCAATAGATGGGAACAGAGCCATGAGGGCAGGGGACAGAAAGAGAGAGAGAGAAAATGGGGGGGGGGTGAGAGAGGAGTAGATGATGAGCAGGTGATGGTTTGAGCTATTGTTAGGTCCCGGGAGGAGGAGCCCAGTAAGCTGTAAGCTAACATTCTTCTCTTTTTGTTTAATTAAAAATAAGGAACTAGAAAGAGGTGATGGTGGGGCAGGAGTCTGGGTGTTGTGTTCTGTAGAGTGCTTCTTGCTGGCTGGGGGCCATGTCATCTTTGGGGACCCAAAGAAGATTGGACTGTTGGCCAAGTCCTGGGAGAGCTGCGTATTTCACTGTTGTTCAGGGTCTGTGAGAATATGTGCGGCTAGGAAAGTGCAGACCCAATTGCAGCATCTGTGAGGCTAGACTGGAGCACATCTGGAGCCTTCCTGGATACAGATCTTGAGGATACTGGAACACACACACACACACACACACACACACACACACACACACACACACGGCAGAGGATAAAGGTTAAGTAGATTAGGGAGAAAGTTTTTTCCTTGGGTGTATATTTGAAACTTGAGTCCCAAAACTAGGGAAAGGGGGAGGAATCCCATCCTCAGGACTAGGCAACAGGTGAGAAATGTAGGCTGTTGATTGACAGGGACGCTTATCTGGAGTCCATTTGACCCATGAGAGGTGGATCCAAGTATATTCCCTGAAGCCTACAAGAATCTTTATAAGTTTACAAAACGAGATGCATTTTAGATACATTAGTATTACCATTCTTGTACTCTGTACTGAAACCCACACCGTAGGGAAAGGCAGTAGACTCACATCTCATCCTTGTGTCATAGTAGAGGCCTGAGAAATGATTTTGGATTAAAGCATGAATACTCTTTAAAGTGAATTCAGGGAAGACAAAAACCCCTGTGGAGCAGAAGGGGTAAAAGCTCACTTGATCTGGATTGTCAGGATGACCGGAGACCGTGAGAGAGGCTCTTCTGTCTATCCAGAAGGCTATAATTTAGCACGAGGAGAAACACTTTTAAGTCTGTATTTAAAAGACAACCAAAGGAAATTTAAAGTCTTGAGCTTGTGACTATGAAGCGGATCATAGTGTGGAAGGCTTTACCAGAGTTAGACTAATAATTTATCAGAACTCCATGGATCAGTGTTAGAACTCTGAACTTTTGAAGGCCCAACACCACAGTAGCATAGTGAGGGGAAGAAATCTGAAGCATTTTCATCGCTTTATATTCCTGAAATCATTTCCTTATCACCATTTAGGCTTTCACTTGCATTTGCCAACTTCCCTAAAACACTTTCTTAGATCCTCATAACTCAAGCTTTCGGATCCTCAGACCTTACCCAGACTTTATCTGTTTTTCCTTTCCAGCTATCCACCATGAGACACAGGTGGTTGACCACTGGCAGCATCCACTGTAAAGTCAGTTCCGTTAGATAAAGGAATAAATAGTAAGACGCTACATCTGAAACCTGTTTGCCTTTTAACATGAAGCCTGTGAGCAAGACAAGCCTGTTTGCCTTTTTAAAATTAAGAGACCTAGTAATTTCAACTAATGAATTGGCCAATGAAATGACAAGGTCGTGGGTTACCTTGGAGTAAGGAGCTAGCTGTCTGTTGTTCTCTAGCTGTCAAGCTACAGTTAGCTTGGATATCAATATGGTCAGAGACCTGAGAAGGATACATTTTAGTCTAAATGGCCTATATATCAATTAAAATGACAGACTAGTCCATCCATGGTCCACTACCTAGACAGTTGTCCCAGGTTCCTGTGATCTCCATGATACTGTGGGTAGACACAAGGCAGTCTTCGGCCACCAGGCCCAGAAAATGTGAGGCTTTTTTTGTTGTTGTTGTTGTTGTGGAGGAGGAGGAACATGTGAGGGATTGACTTCATCTTGTCTTAGGCAATGTGTGACAATTAACTCTCTGGTATCCTGTTTGTCTCCTAACACTGGGACAGGCAATGGGCCAGTCTTGCCCAGTGGTCAGTGTACCACAATCTGGGTGGAGTCCTTTGTTGTTGTGGCCGTCTCTTCTTGGAGACCTTTTGGGGAGGTCACCACTAGGATTTGGGAGTCTCTATCTGTCCCAGTAGGTTTAAAAATATTAAGTGCCATGTTCAGCAGA
Source organism: Mus pahari (assembly GCF_900095145.1). Classification (NCBI taxonomy): domain Eukaryota; kingdom Metazoa; phylum Chordata; class Mammalia; order Rodentia; family Muridae; genus Mus; species Mus pahari. The sequence continues at coordinate 92,416,306 of NC_034590.1, read as the reverse complement.
ATCTCTGAGTTAAACAACCTTTGTTTTTAGTTATCTGCTCTAAACTTTACCTTGTAAACGTAAAACAAAAGGTTAAATAAAGCTTAATCTTGTAATTAACTGCATCAGTTCTTAGCATGACTTCAAAAACATTTCTGAACACATTAAAGGATCTAATCACCTTCAAGGTTACTGATTATCCATTTGCATTTCTTAATTATAGTAGCTTTCATGAGACTAGGACTTGAGGTTTTATTCCTGTTAGGTTTAGAGTTTTAAAAATCACAGTTTTGAATTGAAGCTCTTCTAGCATCGAAATAAAACTTTTAAATTCATAAACACAGTCCATAAAGAGGCTGGGAATTTTCCTGACCTTCATATTGTGTATTGTTTTTGAACATAACAGTTTTGCATATAATTTAGTTTATAAAAATAGATAGTTTATAAAAATCTAAAGCTATGTTACAGCTTAATACCATCAGCAAACCCTGAAAACATGGTTTAAGATTATCTAAGCACAGCTTACTAACATTAGCAAGGGCTAAACGTATTTCTAAAGCAATGATTTTTTTTTAACCTTTTTAATGTTGTAAACCTCCAAAAATGTAAAAAAAAGAATTTAAAATCACTTTATGGTGTTTTTGTAATATTAAAATAAGGCACCCTTTTAAGAGTGAAGACAGAGAAACAGTATAAATAATAATGTCTTTTTATGTTGTAAACCTGGCTTTCAAGACAGGCCATAAATCAAACAAAAATATTATCCCAATTTAGAAGTATCTTTGGAGATCTGCTTCCCTGGTCAGTTCATGGCATGTGTTGCCGCCCTTAATCAAGATGGCGGTGAAGTCATGACTTCCACTGTCTCAAGCCCTTAGCAAAGATGGTGACCTGCTGTGTGTTGTTTATAGCCCAGAATGGAATCATGTTACATGGTTTAAGATTATCTAAGCACAAACTTTCAATTGCTAATCTTGAGTTATGAGTTTTAACCATATCCAATAATTAATAATAATAATAATAATAATAATAATCCTTTTTTGATCCTGGACTCTAAAAACAGCCTGGGTCTGATAAGGATAGGCAACAACCTATTTTCAGAGCTAGTAATTGTCCCGCGCTACCTTCCCGCCAGCAAGAAATGACGCGGCACACAAACAGGATCCTTCTACAGCAACGCTTTAATGCTCTTGAGAGGGAGAGCATAAGCTTCCAACAGGCAATGGGCGAAGAGAAGAGAGGGGAGAAGAGAAGAGAGAGAAGAGAAAGGGGAAAAA
>NC_034590.1:92413995-92415000 GCF_900095145.1 Mus pahari | reverse complement strand
GAAAGAAACAACATTTATTCTCACATTCAAGACTAGTCAGAAATAGGCATGCATAGCTACATATATCTTAAATTAGCTTTTGTTAATCTGAGTAGACTTTTATAACCTTGAAATGTCATCATCAGAGAAAGAATATTTTAAAGCAGGGTTGAATCACATATACAGTATTTTGTAAAATATAACTTTGAATTTCTGTCATCATATAAAAATCCTTACCAATTTAAAATATGAGACTTATTGCTTTCTTAGTCAGGATATGATAATAAACACAGAGTTCATTAGGACTAAGAAGGTTTACAATTGTTGCTTTATACCATGTAGTCATTTTAAAATGGTGAAGTCACATGGCAGCTTGCAAGCCATGTGGCTGACATGGTTGCTATTTTAAAACATTTAAAACATTTGTGTTTTATAGATATGCATTTTTATAGATATGCATTTATNTGNGAGTTGCATTNAAATTACATGTGCATATACACATATGGAGTTGAATTTGAGTTACATAAACATATACACACATATATATGTCCTAAACAAGAGCTGAATCTATCTATATCTATCTATCTATATATAGATATACACACACATATGTGTGCGTATATCTATATCTATATCTATATAGTCTTTTAATTATAAGCCTTTTGTTATATAAGTTTAAAGCCAAATATGTTGCAAATTATATAGATTTTAAATCATAATCAATGAGCAACTTACAAATCCTTAGAAAAGAGTTCATAGCATAATCTTAAGATAGTTTTCTTTTTTTTTCCGTTTGGGAGCAGAGTGTAAAGAAATCAGAGATAAAACATTTTTAAGAGTGGGGAAGTAGAACTTCAACTATAGAGCAGAACAAGTTTAGATACAAGATATTTGGGAATCCTTTGTCTGTGGAGGTGAGAATCTGGAAATTAGGTGCGTCAATGTGTAATAAAACCTGAGTCCATGGTGGCCGGGAGAGAGAGAGAGAGAGAGAGAGAGAGAGAGAGAGAGAGAGAGAGAGAGAGA
>NC_034590.1:92412148-92413745 GCF_900095145.1 Mus pahari | reverse complement strand
AACTTCAACTATAGAGCAGAACAAGTTTAGATACAAGATATTTGGGAATCCTTTGTCTGTGGAGGTGAGAATCTGGAAATTAGGTGCGTCAATGTTTTATATAACCTGATGCCTGTGTGTCTGAGAGAGAGAGAGAGAGAGAGAGAGAGAGAGAGAGAGAGAGAGAGAGAGAGAGAGAGAAACTCTCTTGACCTAGTGCAGGTCCAGGCAGGAGGATGGAGGGTGTGCAGGTCCACCTGGGGAGGCTGAGAGCCAGAGCTACTTGGAGGATCAGACTCTAGCTAGAATTTGAGATGAAATTCACAAATGATCCCCACGTACTTCAGGACTGGTGAGATTAGCAGCTTGATTTGGAGCAGCCTTTGACAGGACCAGGTGTGTGTGGCAGATTCTTAGTTCCACCTGGCCCTGACCTACTGCGATTTTACACACAAAACCTTTATGCAGCATGGGAACGGAGATCAGAAAGAGAAACAGAATAGGGAATCTCTTTCCATTTCTCTGATTGCTCATAGTATTCACAAATGTCCTGAATAATATTAGAAATTTTATTGGAAAGGCGAATAAATTCAGGGCCTTTCAGGTCAGGTCTCAGGTGTAGAGAGGCTGCAGGTTTTCTAAGAGGGATCCAAGGAAGAATGAGCAGATATGGAAGACACTGTTTCCGTGGATGAGGGGAAGAAAAATGTCACTGCAGCCTGCAGTCCTGAGAGTCCCCAGAACTCCAATGGACACCAAAGGAACACTAGGCCATTCAGTGGGTCATTACCACACTCAATGGGGGTCAGTGGCTTAGGCTGGCTAAGCCAGAGGAGACTCTGGTACGCCAGATTTCATAGAGGCCAGGAGGCGAGGAAGAAAAGGGAGCTCTAGAAATAGGGTTTTGACCAAAGGAAGAGGGTTGAGGTGCAGAGTTACAAAAGCCACGAGGGTCTAGAGGAGCCATGGAATTTACAGGCAGCTCCTAGGTGCAGGTGGTAGAAGAGAGGGGGAAGGGGCACAATAGCCCAATAGGGCCTAAGGAAACTTCAGGGTTGCAGCTTCGAGGACGATGGGATGGCGAAGGTGAAGAGGGTCCACCTGGGCCTTAAAGGCCTTGGCTGGGAATACCTCAGCCTCCAAGAGCATCAGAGGAGTGACAGACATTCAAAGGCCACGTCCTCGGACTCAGGGAAGTGTTTACACAGGTGAAAAGGGAAACTCACCTAATTGTCTCTGGTGGATGGAGCTCTGAGTGCTTGGTGAGCTGGAAGGAAGATGTATTGCAGGTGGCAGCAGGCTGGAACTAGGGTCCTGGTGTGTGGCTCAGACCCTGGAGAAGGAGTACAAGCATCAGGAGAGCCTACTGAGTCTCCGGATCAATGTTATGAAACATAATGGAGAGAGGGGTACCTGTGCTAAGGTCCTGAGAAATTATGACATACAACAGATTTGATATAAAGGGAGTTTACTGGGGGAAGGGAGAGGAGTGAGGACCTGGAGAAGGGGTAGAGGGAGAAGAGTGGGCATGAAGACAGGCAGACAGATGGGGGCAGAGCCATGAGGGCAGAGAAGAAGGGTGGGGGCGCAGAGATGGACAAAAGTGGGGGGGGGAGAG
>NC_034590.1:92401407-92411910 GCF_900095145.1 Mus pahari | reverse complement strand
GGGAGAGGGAGAGGGAGAGGGAGAGGGAGAGGGAGAGGGAACTGGGGTGGTGGGTAGGCAGTCCTTTTATAAGCAGCACATATCTGGTGCACCTAGGCCTGGTGGCAGTGATGGTGGCAGGTTATGATCTAGGTCATTGCAAGGTCCCTGGGAAGAGCCTGGTGGAATTGCCTATAAGCGATCACTGGGAGGGAGTAGGTTTAGGGTAGGGCTGGGGTGAGAGTGCTGGGAGGAGCCACAGGTCCAGAGAAGTGCAGGGAGAGCTGGCTAGATTCTGCTTTGTTATGCTTTGTTATAGGTACCCCTTGTTGTTAAGTTAGCCATTTGCCCCGGGTTTCTTGCTGAGACCTAAGAGCCAGGATTCCCTCTGCACCCCTTGCCTAGGGCTGCTTGGATGTCAGTTGCCTTTTCAAGCCTTCACTAAACTTCCGGTGTTGCGGTGTTGCGCAGTCCTTCCTTGACGCCTGAACTCCCTCAGCAGATCGCGTGCTCCTTTCGAAAGGGCAGAGAGGCTTCTTTCCTCTCTGCTACCTGCACCCGCTCATTCCAGGAAGAATTGCTTGAGCAACGACTTCCTTTTGCCTTCACCAGGGTTGTGGTCACATGTAGATACAGCTGCCTCTGCCACCCCTCTTTCCTTCCATTTCTGTCCTGGTGGTCCCATTAAACCTAGTTTGTTGCATTGCAGAGATGGTTCAGTGGATAAAGCGCTTGTCTTATAAGCATGGAGACCCATGCTCAGATCCCCAAGGACTCACTTAGAAGCCGGTAATCCTAGCACTCAGGGGTACACATGCTATCCTGGGGAAAGCGTGGTAGCTAAATAATGAGTCAGTGAGCTCTTGGTTCAGCAATAGACCCTGACTCATCAAAATGGAGAGTGATTGAGGAAGATACTCAGCGTCAACGTTGGGCCTACACACACACACACACACACACACACACACACACACACACCACAGCGGGAGGGAGAGGGAGGGACAGAGAGAGGGAGGAAAGGAGAGAGGGAAATGGGGGTGCTCATCAAGGTGATCCTATTCGGCTTCAAGTGTCTGGTGATGCATCCTTTGACTTAATAAACAAGTGTCTGTTCTCTGCACACTAATCTGAAACCGCTTGACGAGTGAATATTTCTCTTGAGGTTTCAGTTTCAGAATAAATGGCCTTTTTAGTCCCTAAGGAGCTCTTAGGCACGCAACAATTTTATCTCCTATAGAGTAACATCTCCCTTCTTATCCATCTATTCCCATTTGGTCCCAGGGTCGGGACTCTGCTCTATGTCCAGCATCTAAGCTTACCGACAGACAAGTCGGATAGAAGGAAGGAAGGAAGCAGCACGGGCATCGAATCCCACACCCGCGTCACTTGCTGTTTGGCTGGCTTGAGTGGACTTGCCTTGGTCCTATGAGCATAACCTGGAGACCCCACTTGTGTGACTTAGCTGCTTCCCGGTGCTAGTACGCCTGTGTTATGCTGGCACTGCTAGAGTCGACTGTTCAATTTTCGGGATGTCTGCAAGCTGACTATAAACCTAGCCTTTATTAAAAACTGAGTGCTATAAACTTGCACTCAGTTAGGCTACATTTTAAAAGCTAACACTCAGAACTCATTGCTTCCTAACAGGTTTCCATGTTGCCATTTCCAGCCATGCTGTTGTGGTTTATAAACACGGTAGGCTCCTTTCTCCACCACTCTGCCTCCTGGGCTTCCAGTCTGGAAGCAACAGAGGCCCCAGAATATCAATGGGAAAGTCCCTGTTTTGAGAAAGAACATATATTGTTGTAACTTTTATTATTATTGTTTATAGTATCTCTAATTAAGATTCCTTTGTTTCATTATTAGCCATTGGTAGTCTGTTACTTTATATAAGTTACAGATTAAACCTTATCCAACTGGGGAGATGGTTCAACATGTAAGAGAGCACTTTATTGAGTTCAAATGCCTAGTACTGGGAGAAAAAACTAAACATGGTCACAGATGTACTTGTAACTCAGCACTGCCAGGGCAGCCTTTCCTGGTTACCAATCTAGCTGCAGGTTGATGGAAGTCACTTGTCTCAAGGGAATAGGTGAAGAGTGGCAGAGAAGGACACCAACATCCTCCTTTGGCCTCTGTGTGCACTCAAGGGTGTATGCAACCCCACATGTGTGTGCACATAAACCACATATACCACACTCACACATGCTACACACACACACACACACACACACACACACTGAGAGAGAGAGAGAGAGAGAGAGAGAGAGAGAGAGAGAGAGAGAGAGAGAGAGAGAGCCCTTTATCATAAGAGTTATGCACTTGTAGAAAAATGTGTATACTAAACCTAGGGTTCAGCATGGTCTCAGGTGTGTTCACTGGAGTCTTGGAATACACTCCTTGCATATGAGGGGAGGCTATTATACACATGTGTAAAACACATGCTAAATACTGTATAGCACACCTCTACATAAGTATTGTAGAAGTAGTATCTAACAAGTGGTTTTCTACTGAGTATTTCTTCCCATTTCCTAACTCTGTGCTCAGCAAACAGCTTGGTAGCTTGGACTCAGCCAAGCTGAGTATGTGCCCTGTGGTCTCCAGCCAGTGTTTTTGTCTGGGTCGGACTTACTGTTCTGTTGATCAGATGTGCAGACATCAGAAAGTGGCCAAAAGACGTGGCTAATCAGATGAGCCCACAGCATGTGCTGTATCTCTAGTGGCAGCTTTGAAAAGTACAGGGCACACTGTCAAACTGTTACTGAACATAAACATACACTAGTGTTATGGTTGGATATGCTGTGTACCACAGGGCTTATGTGTAAAAGACTTGGTTGTCTGATGATGGGCTTTGGGAAAGTGATGGGGTTCCTGTAATCCTGGAGACTCTGACTTTTAAGGGATCAAATCTTTGATGGATTCATCAAATGATGGCATCATTGGGAGGTGAAGTCTGGTTGAAGAAAGCAGTTCACTGAGCCTATGCCCTAAAGAGATATGCCCTGTACTGAGCGCTTATCTACCCTCTGTCTCTGTTTCTCTCTCCTTTCCTGGGCACCATGGGGTAAGTAGCCTCTTCCATGACATGTGTAGCCTTCCATAGGCCCATAGCAATGGAGCTTATGAGGAAGGACTGAAATCTCTGGACCCATGAGTTGGAACAAACCCTCCTCTTACTCAATTGCTTCAGTTGGGGGTTTGTCACAGTAATAGAAGATTGGAAAACACAACTGCAGATGTCTGAGTTCAGCAAAACCTGGTGACAACGTACTATAAGAACTCACTGGTTTCGTGTAGTCTAAGATGGAAAGTAGCTTATATTTAATAATTGTCTCTAAGTTACGTGATGCATATACTGGATGTGAGTACAAAGTAAGAAGCAGAGGTACAGAGCTTTCCTCTCTCCCACAGAGCTGGCCTTCAGATATCTGCCCCTCCGCTGAGCTTGGATGTCTGAGAAGGACTTTGGCTAAGAGCAGTGCTGCTGTGGGGAGAACCCGGGCTCCCTGTCAGCTCAGATTCCCACTTGGCAAAGGGCCATTCCCACAGCAGGATCTGCACAGCTTCCTTATGGGACTTTGCCCAGAAGTGTAGTTGAGCTGTCACAGCGAGGCAGCTTCCCAGGAGCTGACCACCCACATGCCTACTTCCTGTGCACATCCCTTCCCCCTGCTAGATCACCTGATGTGAGATGTGGCTCTTTGTAGTAAAGATGGCCAGGGTCCTGAGCCTCTGCCTAGAGATTTGTCAAGGGATCTCCCCTCTAAGAGGATTTGTGTGGCCTCCACCTGGTAAACAAGTTCATTACTGGATCCTTGCCAGTCCTACTGGGCTGTGACCTGTGGAGATAGGATGTGGTTTTTTTAACTGCCCTAAGCATTTGTGCTGCCTGTCAGACAATGTGTTATTTGCACAGAGGTCATGGCAAGTGGGAAAGCAGTTAATAGACTAGGTTCTTCAGTAACAGTCAATCTGAGAGGAGTAGTTCCAGGACACTGGATAACCAAATCCATGAATATTCAAGTCCAGTATGTTAAATGACACAGCATTTGCATATATGTTTATTATTTAAATCATAGCTAGATTATTTATAATAGTTAGTGTGATACAAATCCTGCATAAGTAGTTGTTTTACTACATTGTTTAAGGAATAATGACAGGATAAAAGGCTTACATGTTCAGAGCAGAAGCAATTAAACAAAACATTCTCAAGCTATGATGGGTTGAGTCTGTAGATGTTGAGGCCTGAAAATGGCCAGATGCTGAGTATACAAGATGGTGCTATGTGGGGGGAGAAAAGAAAAACCTCAGGGGAGGACATCGTGCTTTTAACTTGACCTTCCCCTCAGCTGATGGTACTATTCAGAGCTTCTAGAACCTTTAAGAAGTGGGGCATGGTAGAAAAAGGTCACAGAGGGATATGTTTTTTTAGGGGATACTAGAACCTCAAGTCTTCCTCTTCTTGCCTAGTAATCGCACCACACGCTTTCTGGCATGGTCTTCAGCCTTGCCACAGACCAAAGGCACCATGAGCCAAAATGAACCTTTCTTCTTTGAAAGCTGATTTTCACAGGCATTTTGTCACAGCGCTATAAACCTAACAAGGGACGAAAAACATGAAGATGACATTTGAGGAAAGATATGTGGAAGTTGTGGGAAGCAGCTTAGCAGGTCAGATGGCTCACCAGGAGGGACGTGAACCATGCAAAGGGAGCAGCAAATCCAAAAGCATTCCAAGGAGGAGCGCACGGAGGGAGAGCTAGAAATAAGAGTGCTGGCGTGGCTGAAGACTCCTCGGACTCTGGCACATGCAAGCAGCAACTGACTTCCTCATGTCCTCTGCCATCATCTGAATACTGAGGAGACCAGACCCTCCTCTGTGCCATTTTTTTTTAAACTACCATTTATTGATCACTTATGAAGTATCTGTGATGTGATGAAAATGGACCTTTACTTAAAAGCTGCGTCCATGCTTTTTTGCCTGGGGCTCCATCAGAGCACCACTCCAGTGGCTTGACACTTGCCCCAGGAGAATAAATCCACTGGCTGGCCAGTCAGCCCCTAGCATCTGCCTGTCTCGGCTGCCCCAGCACTGGGACTACAAGTGTGCAATGCTATGCCTGGCTTTCTCTTCTGTGCTGAGCACTGAGCTCAGGGCAAACACCTTACCAAATGAGCTATCTCTGAGCCCCTTCTTCAGTTCTTTAACCTTGAACTCTGAGCTTACAACCCACCCCACAAAGTCTCTTCATTTGCACTCTACTCTTCCCTCATAGATGGAGGATAATTCTAACTCTGACAGGGCAATAGTCCACTCCTCAGGAGGCCGAGGCAGGAAGATGGCTACCTGTTCTAGTGTTGGTATGAGTGAGGGATAAACTAGGAGGAAATATGGATTCTGCTTTCAGAATCTTTGTCCCAGTGAAAACTTCAGATTCCCCCCGTGACCTGCAAGGTGTGTGGGAGTCTGAGTTTTGTCTCAGGCATTTTGAGTTTGAGGCATCCAGAGGCCCATGAACAGATAGATGTTCATGGAGGTCACTGAGTGTCTAGACTATGGTCCAGAAGAGAAGACAGAAGTGCAACAGCTATGGAGGTCACCACAGGTTCTTGATGTAGGTACACATGTGAAGATGGTGATTCTTAGCCCTAACTACACACTGAAGCTATCTGGGGGCTTTAAGAATTGTACCTAGAGTGACTCCTTGAAGACCAGCTGAGGGCAGAGACTAGGGAATGATGCTCGGGCATCTGTAAGTTTAAAAATCTCCCTGGTTGTTCTAACATATACTGGGGTTGAAGAATAATGACTTATGCAACCCATTTTCAAAACTTGACACAGCAGACTCACCCAGAAATCTTTAAGAAGCATGGCTGTCTGCCTTCCATCCACAGAATTTGAGCAGAATTGTTCTGGATGCAGGTCTGAAGATTGTAATGTTTGTGTGTATTACTTTCGGGTTTGAGGACTGAATAATGTAGAGTGTGGGGATAGAACTTGGGCCCTGAGGTTTTTTGCCTCAACCCACTGAGCTATGTTGCAGGCCCCTGGCCTTGAACTCACAGGATCAAGCTATCTTCCTGCTTTTTCTACCCTCTACAGAGCTGGTACCAGAGGTTCAAATGTCCATGCCTGACTGGAAGGTTTGTTATTGTTTTTGGAATGGGGACTCATTTCCTTGAACAATCATTCTATTTTATTGACAAGAAAACCTAGCTCACAATTACAGAGTTTATAAGTGACATGGCTGGAAGGATGGAAACTTCTTTTAGTTGGGCTATGGGACTCTTGTGCCAAGGCTGAGCCTTGCTGGACTGGACTCCTTTTTAATTTGGAGCATTGTTTCCATAGCATCTCCCTGCTCCTTTTCCAACATCATGAGTTTCCTGAATTTCAGCGATCACAGTGTGCCCAGTTCCTCCGGTCACCAGCAATACAACCAGAGGCATGAGAGGCGTCCTCAAGACTTGGTAGGATAAGATGTGAACTAGGCTGCTACTGAATGCCATGCTTCAGGCTCATGGAAAGAAAGAGAAAGAAGTAGTGTGCTGAGGGAAGCAGGGAAGGCTGGGGGTATCGTTGCTAAGCAGGAGTGCCCCAGTTCCTGGCGTCATTGTCCCAGAGACACCATGTCTTAGCCTTCCCAAGGTTAAGTTACCTCTGGTCCTTCTTTGCTTCCACTGGTTGAAACTAGGCCACCTACAGAAATTTAAAGGGCCCTCACAATTTCTAGACCTTGGTGGGGAACCAATGACTGGGAGGATTTAAAGCAGCCCCTTTGAGCAGTTCAGGGGTGGGTCAGGGGGATGGGTCTCTTAATGACCCATGGGAAGGTCTGGCCAAGTATGCACCAGCTCTGGGCTCAATCCCAATACCCACGGCTCCCACGTGAGTGAAGGCAGGGCTGTTAGCCAAGAGGCAGCTTTGGCAGCAAAGGTATTTAGGACTTGGGGGAGAAATGAAAATGTAATCTTCAACATCAGAAGGGGGAAAATGTCTAACAGGTTGTGAATAATTCAGAGTTAATTACTAGGAAAATGCCTTCCTCTCTCTTTTTATTCTTTCTCCTGCCTGATGCTTAGGCTGCAGGTTCAGAAGATAATTTCATTGCAGAAATTCCACTTGAGAGAGAATGAGCCAAGTCCGCAGCTTTCATCTTTTGGGGCTTGAAAGATGGAGTGCTTGGGGTGCGGGCAGGAAGCTGCCACCCCCATTGTGGGGGGGGCGGTCTGTAAGGCTCTAAGGAGGTGTGCCCAGCAGTGCAGATGTGTGCCATTACCATGTTGAGCTGTTGTGGCTCATTCAGGGCCTCCTCGCTGTCCCACGATCCCATTACACACCCACGGCCATCAATTTCAAACTCCATGACTGAATTCAAACCGTCGGTACCCACTCTCCCATCCTCTCTGATCTATTAAAAAAAAATATCGCATCATTATAGAGGTATAATCCCTGTAATATAAAATCCACCTCCTTAAATGGTTTTAGAATTTTCACACAGTTGTAGAATGTCACCACTGCCTTACTTAGAGTGCTTTAGCACCTTACAAAGAGGCCCCTTGCCCAGCCACCACCCCCTCTCAGCAACACCTTCTCTCTTCTCTACAAGCCTTGACAATTGTTAAGTTTCTCTATCTGGTGTTTCCAAGTAGGATTTCACTATTCTGGACATTTTGTGTAAGTGGGATGATCTGATGTCTTCGTGACTGGCATCTTTCATGCAGCATGGTGTCTCATTTTAAAATCTAGGAGCAATGAATAAGGGTCTGCATTCCCCACATCCTTGCAAGTTCTTGCAACCACACAGATGACCTCCTGGGAATCAGCATAGGCTGGTTTGGTTAGACGATCCCTACAGAAGTTGGAATCTGTGATGTTCAGGTCCCTTATGTAAAATTGTCTACCTTTTGTATTTCAGCTGTCTTATGAGGTGCCACACAAGAGCTCACTGGGATTTGAATTTGCATTTCCCCAGTGACAGATGATGCTAAACATATCTATTTCCTTACCCATCGTTTTTATGACTTACCTGCCTAGGATTGGGATATATGGTCCAGAGGTAGAACCCTTGCTTAGCATGCACGAGGCCATAGATTCAGTCTCCAAAACTGCAAACAGCCACAAAAACAGATAAATCTACGACCCATTTAAGAACTGTTAGCTTCTCCTCTACCACTGAGTTACAGTAGTTCTTCAGGAAGTCTGGATACAAGTAATGTTCAAATATTTTGTCTTATTCTCTGGGTTTTCTTTTTTACCTTTCCTTTTAATGATTTATTTTATTCTTAATTATGTATCTCTCTCTCTCTCTCTCTCTCTCTCTCTCTCTCTCTCTCTCTCTCTCTCTCTCTCTCTGTGTGTGTGTGTGTGTGTGTGTGTGTGTGTGTGTGTGTGTGTGTGCAGGTGCCTGTGGAGGCCAGAAGAGAATGCCAGATCCTCTGGACCTGGAGCTACAGGCTGCCGTGAGCTACCCAGTATGGGTGCTGGAAACTGCACCTGGGTCCTCAGCAAGGATAGCAAGCGATCTTAAACTCCTCCCTGATCCCAAACCATCCCCCAGTCCCTTTCTCTCTTTTTGTGACATAGGCTTTTCTTCTGTAGCTTATACTAGCTCAGAAGTCACTACATAGCCCAGGCTGGCCTGGAACCTGTGATCATCCTCTTGCCTTAGCCTCCCAAGTGCTAGGATTACAAATAAGAACCATCACACTGTCAGGTTTTTTTTCCCCTAACAATTGCCTTTGAGGGGTGGGTGTATGCGTGTATGTGTGTGTGTGTGTGTGTGTGTGTGTGCACTTTCATGTGCTCTCCATGTGCATGTGTGGAGGCCATGGGAGAAATTGCATGAGCTGCTTCCCTCCTACCGTGTGGGTACCAGATGACTCAACTCAGGCGATCAGATTTGGCAGCAAGTAACTGTCCTGGCCGAGCCACCTTGCTGGCCCCTCTTCCCTTTCTTGATGGTGTCGACTCACACCTGATATTGTGCACTTCATAGTGCTTGGGTGAGTTGTTATTTTCACTAATGCTTTTGGTGATACGTGAGAGGCCACCAGAGATGAGGTTATACACTTTCATTTAGCAGTTTTACAGGCTTAGCTCTTACATGTAAAGATGATCCCGTTTGAACGGCTTTTACACACAGTGTGAGGCAGAGGCTGTAAGGTGTGTAGCACATGTTTCCCTCAGCTCTCATTGTCACCTCTAGCTCCATGACTCCATTCCCTCACTGTAATGATGACCCACTAGCATGGTGTTTTTGGACTTTGATATTTTATCTGTAAAATTCATTGGAATTAATCAGGGTTCTTGAGAGGAAAGCTTCATTAGACTGACTTACATGACAATAGTCCAAAACTATCAGTCTTCATGCTGCAGAGGCTGAAAACCTGGTCAAATGCCTTAGCAGCTCTAATCTGGCATTGGCCTTGGAACTCCTGGAGAGCCACTGGCCTTCAGTCTACACTGGAAGCTGGTTTAGATACCCGGCCTTTGTTGAAAGGTTTTTGGTCAACCTTGGTCAATACCTACACATACCAGACCCTATGATGTGCATTCATTTATCTTTGTAAGGAGATTCCAAACAGTAGTCATTACAAATAGTGGTGCATGCCAGGTGTAGTTGCTCTAGGTATTTGGTGACATCTGCAGCTGTCACTCGGTGTGACTGTGGTGTTAGCCATCCTAACAGCTTTGAGGTGAGACCTCACACTGATTTTAATTGACGTTGCCCTGGTGACTGGCAGCAGTGAGCAGCTTTCATGCACTTACTGAGCATCTGTGCACCTACTTTTCTGATTGTTCACACTCTCACCCAAGAAGAATGTCAAGTGTTCCTCTTCATTGCTAGTTTAGAGGAGTTCTTTGTATATTTTGGGTACTGTTCCTTTGATAACGTTTCTGCACTTTTGTTTTATCTATTTTAGTAGTGTGTGCACATCTGTTTAGAGATTCAAATGATGAATTGTATGTTAGGCTCAGTACATGGCATACAATAATTATTCAAACAGAAGAGGTCAGGAGGGGATGACCCTCGACCTCCTGCCCATCCCCCCATAGCTGAACAACATCTTCCAATTTTAGGGTTCCAATTATCTCTGTCTCAACAGAGGTTGTGTTATAAATGATGCATTTTTTCCCCTTTAAATCCCTTGCTTTATTGTTTGCTTAAACATATTCTAAATCTACATTTTGTCCATTAAAAGCAACAACAGGTGGAAAGAAAATAAAGGACAGTGTGTATTGGAATCTTTTCCTTGTCTCTGGCCATCTTAAGATACTCTTTTTATTCTTTTCCTCCACTGGTTTGTTTTTGTTTTTGTTTTTTGAGACAGTATCTTGATATTTGTGGCCCAGGCAGTACTCCTGCCTCAGTTTCCTAAATGCTGGGATTATAGTGTGCCCAATTACGTCCAGACCTGATTTTTTTTCTGTTCATTCTTTTTTTTTTTTTTTTTTTTTTTTTTTTTGGGGGCTTCTAGAGTGCTTTTAGTATACAAAAGGCAAGTACTCTACCACTGAGTTAT
>NC_034590.1:92395780-92401320 GCF_900095145.1 Mus pahari | reverse complement strand
CTCCTGCCTCAGTTTCCTAAATGCTGGGATTATATTGTACCCAATTAAGTGGATACCTGATTTTTTTTCTGTTTTTTTTTTTTTTTTTTTTTTTTTTTTTTTTTGTGGGGATTGAACCTAGGGCCTTATATACAAAAGGCAAGTACTCTACCACTGAGTTATATTTTCAATCTACTTCTCATTTTAAAAAAATTAATAATAATAATAATAATGTCCAGACTTTGTCAGAACAGATTGGAGCTGCTGGGGCATTTGACCAAGCTCTCAGCCTCTGCAGCATGAAGACAGATAGTTTTGGACAACCCCAAACTATCATATAAGTCAATCTAATCTAATATATAGCCACTATCCTTTCTGTTTCTCTTGCTGAGTTACACAGGCTGGTCTTGGAGCTTGACAGACCTTGTACTTGTGATCCCCCTACCTCAACCACCCAAGTGTCTGGGATTGTAGACACATGCCACTAGGCTTAGTGTCCTGGTCATTGTTCTATTGCTATAAAGAGACATCATAACCATGGCAATTCTTATAAAGAATGCATTTAACTGGGGCTCATTGTTTCAGAGGTTTAGTTCATTATCATCATGGCAAGGAACGTGGCAGTACTCATGGTGGCAGAGCAGTAATTGATGTGGACAGAGAACTACATCCTAATGTGGGTAGAGAGAGAGGAGTGGGAAGAGACTGGGCCTGGTATGGATTTTTGAAATTTCAAAGCCCACCTGCAGTGACATACTTCCTCCAACAAGGCCACACCTCCCAATCCTTCTAATCCTTTCAAAGAGCTCCACTCCCTGGTGACCAAGGATTGAAATATAAGTCTATAAGGGACCATTCATATTCAAACCACTACACTTAGCTATTTTCTCTTTATTCTTAATGCTATCAACTATTTGTACCATGATGTACCAGAATATGTGACTCATCTTACTTATCAGTGCCTTGACTGGTAAGTTTCATTTGCCAACCACAGGGGCTGGTTTAGTTATTAGTTTTTTTTCCAGTTAATCACCTTGATAATATAGTTAGCCATCCATAAGCATGTTTACAATGGCTGCATCTGTACTAAACATCTGCATTTTTCCTTGTCCTTAGTCCATAAATAATACACTATAGTAACTATTTAACAGCATCTACATTGCACTGGCTGGGTTTGTGTGTCAACTTGACACAAGCTAGAGTCATCAGAGAGAAGGAGCCTCAGTTGAGGAAATGCTACCATGTAATCCAGCTGTATGGCATCTTCTCTATTAGTGATCAATAGGGGAGGGCCCAGCCCATTGTAGGTGGTGCCATTCCTGGGCTGGTGGTCCCAGATTCTATAAGAAAGTAGACTGAGCAAGACATAGGGAGCAATCCAGTAAGCAGCATCCCTCCACAGCCTCTGCATCAGCTCTTTTCTCCAAGTTTCTGCCCTGCTGAGTTTCTGTCCTGACTTCCTTTGATGTTGAACAACAATATGGAGGTGTAAGCCAAATAAACCCTTTCCTCCCAACTTGTTTTTCAGTCATGGTGTTTCATCACAGCAATAGAAACCCTAAGACATTTATTAGGTATTGTAAGTAATCTACAAATAATTTAAAACATATAGGTGGCCATGCATTGGCTATATTCAAACAGTATCCCATTTTACACAAGGGACTCCAAACCATCAGTTATGCCATCTACCTGCAGAGTCTTGCTGTTAGACTCCCAGTAGTACTAAGGAAGGGCTAAACTCCTAGACTCAAACTAATCCTTCCATCTAGTACTCACTGACCCTGAGCTTGGAGTCCCTACTCCTCCATGTTCCCATTCTTTCTATAGAGTCTCCATATGTTAAGGAAACAGTTTCTTCTAGTTTTGTTTGTGTTTTGTGAGCTGACTGCTTCTCTAGCTCCAGCTTTGACATAACGCTTCTGAGCATCTGAAGGTCTTTTCCTGTGTTCCCATGGACTGATAAATTAGTTTCATGCAAGGTGGGGTAATGGCAATAGAATCCTTGTTCTAAACCAGTCTCCCAGGGAACTCTCTAGCACTTGGCAAACGGAGCATGCTCCCTGGCTCACTGGAGATGCTCAGTTAGGTATCTGCAGAATGAGATGAAGAGACAGACAACAGTAGGGAAGGAAGCTTTAGATTCTGCAGAGCTTGATAGCTTATGTAATACAGGGCTCGGGATATGTAATACAGGGCTCGGGAGGACGGGCGTTGAGACAGACAGTGCTGACTCCGGCTCAGTTGTGTACTCACTTGGTGACTCTGAGCAAGTTACTTTACCTCCCTCAGCTTCACTTTCCTCATTCAGAAAATGGAGATGATAATTCCTGGCTGATGGCAGGCACTGCCCTGAGGATAGACGACACAGTGAACACCAAGTGCTTAGCGCGGCACCTGGTGCACATATCAGAAAAGATTAAACTTGGTTCAAATTGCACAAAATATTTTGGATCCAAAGCTGTGTTTGAGGCATGTGATCTTGTTACTTGTGTTCTCACCAGCTGTCCCTCCCTCCCACCCGCTGTGCTCCCGAATTCACCTGCCTCTTCCTAAGCTGTGCTCCACCCCACACCGCCCGCTCAACTGTGCAAAGTTTCTGCCTTCCAAGCAACACAGAAACTCCACCACCCTAGTCTTTCCCTTAATGGTCCTTGGTAAAAACCCTTAACTGAGCCTGTCATCACTAGAGGCGGGAGGTGAGTGAGCTATCAGCATCCTTCACTTAAAGGACCTAGATATCTCTCACGGTGCCTGAACGGATGAAGAGATAGAAACAAGAATGTTACTCCCATTTCTTTAAGGGCACAGTACATCCGTAGCTGAAATATCCTCTCTCCAGGACACTTGACCGATAGATACATTCAAGAATACTGTTCCTAGGATGGCATCTCACAGTGAGAAAAGAAATCACCCTGTAAGTCAAACTTTAGATATACAGACATAGGGACTGACGAGGTGGCTTGCTGGGGAAAGGTACTTGTAGCCAAACATGGTAATCTGAGCTCTATTCCTGGGAGTCACATGACGGAAGAGGAGAGCTACCTCCTGCAAGTTGTCCACTGAACTCTGCGCCATGTGTGTGCCAACCCACACACAATACACACACACACACACACACACACACACACACACACACACACAAACACACAAGTGTGTGCATGCACAATATGGGAGCAATTTATAGCTTCTTAAAAATATCTAACAGAAGTGGTGTCGGTGTGCATGAGTGTGTAACTAATATAGGTTTGTCATTATTATAACCTTTGTGCATTTTTGCAGAATGTCTCCCTTCTCTGTCCCTTCAACTGTGTCTGCAGAATGGGTGGAAGGAAACCCAGCTCCACCTCCTCAGACTTTTGTGGCCAACGTCCAAAGGATACTGTGCCCAGACGTCTGGGCTGCCAAGGGTCCACTCCAGCTGGGCAGGAGCTCCCGGCTGCTGCTCTGTGTCCTTGCACCGTGAGGCCTCTTTTCATTTTGTTTTTAAAATATTTCCCGAAGCTCTAATTGCTACACTTCCTCAAATGTTTTTTAATACAGGCAATCAGTGACTACTGCAATTAAGAGGGCCTAATTACCATTGGCATTCTTTTTCTTCTGAGAAACCACCATTGGAACAGTCACAAATAAACCTTAATGAAGACCAAAGATCTTTCCACAATCGAAAGTCATTTGTAATCATGATCTCTTATTGTCAAAGCCAGCAGGCAGAGGAGTCCTTTGAAGGACTATTGCATATGCAGCAGCAGCAGCAGCAGCAGCAGGAGCAACAACAGCAGTAGCAGTTCTGGGGCCCTTCAGGGGACACAGGGGACTTGCACCTCATCAATTGTTGGTAGTATAGTATTTTATTCATCTGATGAAGTTACCTAAGTGATACATTTAAAGAAAAGTTTCTAAGGTGCTGGAGAGATGGCTCAGCAGGTAATGTGCTTGCTATGCAAGCATGAAGACCCAAGTTCAACCCCTAGTACCCACAGAAAAAAGCTGGATGCTATAGTGGGACATGCCTATAATCTCAGTTCTGGGGAATAGAGATAGAAGGATCCCTGGGGTGTGCTAGCCAGCTAAAATCAGCTGCAAAGCAATTGAAGAAGTCAACTCCAGGCTTCCTTATGCATGTACATTCATATGCATACATAACCCATACACACAAAAATAATTCCCAAGATGTAGGATATAAACCATAAACTGCACACACTGCAAATCCAAGATTTGATGCATTTTAAAGTCTAAGTAGATCCTATATACCATCCCTGGAGTCACGCAGAAAGCATTTCCAGGATGGAAGGCTGCTCCACTGTGCTTCATTCAGTGTTGGATGAGAAGGCAGAAAGAACCAGGAGGAAGGTTAGGGAGCTGGGGATTCTAAGAATCTGACTTTATTCAACTACAAATAGTTGGAGAATAGAGCTCTAAAAGACAGAGGGGCCTAAGAGCTGGTATGCACACACTTTGACAAGAACTGGCTACAGGTGGGGAATCTAGATCCAGAAACTAAAGACAGAACCAGAACTCAGGAGATAGGAAAACCAAAAGCTGGATGCCAGTCACCTTCATGATGTGCCCGAGTTCACCAAGAGCCAGAGGGAGCCCAAGGAAGGCCATTGCTTGTCACAGCTGCCTCTGAATTCATTATCATAGGAATGAGCTGGATCCCAGAGCCCTCTGCACTTGCCCCAACATGGAGAACCTTCAGAGAACAGAGGTGCAGTTACAGACCATCACTTGTGCTAGGTGTAACCTGGAGCCAGAAGGCAGAACTCTGGAGCCTGGGGTAAGGAGGACCAAACTGATGGTAGAAAGTACAGTTCTCATGGAAGCCCGTGTGTGTGTTGGCTAAATGTGGCAGATGGGGTTGCATCCTTCCCTGTGAGATCTTACTTGTAGAAGAGTCTACGTGTCAGCCACAGGACACTGGCATCCCTTGCCCATATTGGTAGGGGGGAGATGGTGAGCCCCTTCTCATTTCTGTCCCCATCTCCCTCAATATAGAATGGTGATGTGCTGTGCAGCCTCCTGGGGAGGCTGAGGTAGAAGTGTCACTTGAGCCCAGCAGGAGTCTTAATTTTGGGGCCAGTCTGGGCAATACTGTGAAAGGGCTCTCATTCCTATACTGTCCCTCTTGTTCTCAATCTTGCTCTAGTTTGTTTTTTGTTTGTTTGTTTTGTTTTGTTTTGTTTTTAAAGAGGGCTGGAGATGTAGCTCAATGGCAGAGTATATTTAAGAAGCTCAATGGGCTGTCTGTGGCTGTGGCTCAGTCAGGAGTGTGTTTGCGTAGCATGCATGAAGCCTTGGGTTCCATTCCTACATGTCATAAACTAGACGTGGTGGCACACTCCTGTAATACTGGTAATAGACAGATAAGGGCAAGGAGGATCAGAGGTCCAGATTCATCTCTTACACAGTGAATTCAAGGCCAACCTATAATATACAAGACCATCTTTAAAAAAAAACAGCAACAATAAGATAAAACAAAGAAACTCAAAACAACAACAACAAAAAAAAACCAAAAAAGGCCAAAAACAAAACAAAAAAAACTAAAGGAAGAGATCAACCCC
>NC_034590.1:92384256-92395046 GCF_900095145.1 Mus pahari | reverse complement strand
ACAGCTATGCATTTGCTTAGGCTGTAAAAGCTGATTACATGGGAATCTAAGATAAGTGAAGTTGGCTGTTACACTGTTCTTTTAAAGACAGATAAAACAAACAGGCTGGACACTCAACAGGATCACAGGCTAAGTCTTAAGTGACTTCAATGCTATTAACCCATCTGTGAGGTCTAGCAAAAGTCTTTGAGTGAGTCTCTTTGAGTGTAAGAGTTATTTTCATAAAGCCATATCGCCACAGTTGATGTCCTATAAATGGGAATTCCGCAGCCTGTGACCAGCACACATTAGTGAGAGCAGTCGGTTTTGAGATCATGCAGGCTCTCATCTATCCCAGTGATGATGGAAATTTGGTCGCTTTCCGTTGGTTCGGGTGATGTGCAAAGCTCCAGTGAACATTTGGTATGTGTCTTTGGGTGTGCTTCTTTTTCTCAGGCACCTAGAAGTGGAATCGTTAGGCAGACATGGGTTTAGCGTTTATAGACCAAGCATAGATTACTACTGGTGTCTGTTCAAGCATTTTCATTTTATTATTATCGTGTGTGACAAGGCACATTCTACACTACACATGTGGAGGACAGAGGAAAATCTTCTATGAATATATGAGACTACATGAGCAATAGAACAAAAGGGGGCATGCAGGGAACATGTACTGTCAACCTTAGTCAGACTCCAATCTCAGGTCTGGTTTTGAGAGCTCTTGCGATGCAGATGCCAGGTTCACTCTTCCTAGAGCTTGAGGCACGCCCAGGAGGTGGTGACTCAGGCAGACAACAGGGCAGAGGACCAGGGGAGGTGGCTTAGCCAGTAAAGTGTTTGCCATAAAAGCATGAGGACCCCCCCAGTTTGGATCCCCAGCACCCATGGCATAAGTTAAAGTCAGACCACAGCCCAGGGGAGACAGAGACAGGAGGATCTCTGAAACTCATTGCCCAGCCAGGGTAGCTGAATCAGGGAGCCCCAGGTTCAGCGAGAGACACTGTCTTAAAATATAAGTTAGAAAGTGGAAGGTCCTGAATTCAAGAGGCACACTGAGACAGGTTTCTTGAGGGGAGTAAAAGTTGAGTAGAAGAGTCATTAATACCACAGACAAACAGACAAGAGAGGAATGGAAGAGCTCTGAAGAGCTCAGAGACAGGGTAGCAGTAGTTGGGGGAGGGGAGGATATGAAACAAGGAAATGAGGACCCATGTGGCAGAAGCATGAGTCTCTCCTTCTATCTTTCTGAGGGTAGGAGTGTTTTCAAAGCACGAGCTTGCAGCTAGGCGCTCTGATTCCTAGGCAGGAGCAAGGCAGAGGGCAATGCCCAGGATGAGTAGCCACCAATACTCTTTAATATAAATCCACTTCTTCAGAATTTTCCTCCTCCCATAGGCTTCTACTATTGAATATTTGGCCCCCCAGGCGATAGAACTATTTGAGAAGGATCAGGAGATGTGGTCTTGTGGGAAGAGGTACGTCGTCAGGGGGGAGCTTGAGGTTTCAAAAGACTCATGCCTCTCTCTGCCAGCTCTGCCTCCTGCTTGTAGATCAAGGTGTGAGCTCTCAGCAGCGGTTCTAGCTGCCTATCTCCGTGCTCCTGACCTGACATCATAAATTAACCATCTGCAACCCTATGTCCACTTAAACTCTTTCTTTATACGTCACCTTGGTCATGGTGTTTTATTACAGCAATAGAAAAGTAGCCAAGACACCTGATAGGAGATCTGGGCAGCTGTAAGTCTTGTTAGCTAGGAATCCAGGCAGTACCTCAGTCAGGCCTCTGGGTATCTGTGAGAGGTGAAGGGCCATGGCAGATTCCTGAGCAACATCTGGACTCTAACATTATACACCTTCTCACTGTCTTTTTTCCCCCTTTAGACAAACAGAGTCTCAGTGTATGACCCTGGCTGACCTGGAATTCTTGTAGATCAAGCTGGCCTCAAACTCAGAGACCTGACAACTTGTTTCCCAAGTGCTGGGGTTAAATGTGTGCCACCACACAGGGCCCCTAACATTACATTCTTACAGAAAGTAACTGAGAACAATCTCTCTCTCTCTCTCTCTCTCTCTCTCTCTCTCTCTCTCTCTCTCTCTCNTCTCTCTCTCTCTCTCTCTCTCTCTCACACACACACACACACACACACACAGAGTAGGGGAGGTGGGTAGCTCCCTCCAGTTTGAGGTGGTGACTGTTGTAAGCTGCTGGTTAATAATCTTTTGACTGCTGTGTCCCTGAAAGTCTTGAGAAATCTTAGTTTCTCTTTAGTATCTTCAGCCTGGAGATGGGATAAGAGAGGATATATAGGACGGATCATCTGTGTGGTACTGGTGTTCAGGTGAACATTTTAATGGTTAACACATCCAGCCAGGTGCAGCGTGAAGCAGGAATGTGACTTTAATGGTTGAGGTGGCCAAGGAAACAGAAAGCAGAGACAGATGGCAAGCTTTCATTCTGCTTTTAGTTGCCCACCAGATGGCTTCAGGCCCAGGGCAGAGTCAGAGCTTTTAGCCCAAGCAACCTCTCAGTCCTTACAGACTACTGAGGGACAGAGGAATCCTTTGCACTCAAGGAGAAGCAGGGACAGGCCTCCAGAAGAGTCACTTTCTAGTGTGGGACCTTCCCAGCAGCCCACCCCCACCCCGTTCAGTTCTATAAAAGCTCTGGAGGGGAGATATGCCACGGAGGGGGGGGGTCAGTGTGAACTGGGGGTGGCTGGGTGTGGACTCCATCCTCCTGTAAGTTATTTCTGCTTAGTGCTGTGACAGAATTATAAAGAATATGAAAGTGTTAACATTTCAGAAACCCAATGCTGTCCAGACCTAATATTAGTCATGAGGGAGTTTAATATTCCAACAGACCTGGAAGGAACTGGCCTTGATAAACCCTCTGCCTTTATGTTCAAAGCAGACTTTATCTTCTTAAGGTGGAATGGCCTCCCATTTACATAATGGTTTTCCTTTTGTTCCTCCTGTTGTCCCAATTAATTGCCTTAGAATATCCGACCTCTGTGATTTTCTCTATCTCTCCCACCAATAATGATTTATGATCCACTTCCCTCTTGATATGTAAAATGTAAAGGAGTTCAGACACTTCAAAGGCTTCTCGGGACTCCCCCAGGTCTGGATACTGACTGTGGGGTGCCAGAGAGTGGCAGAGCAGAGGCATGGGAGGAATGTGAGCTCTTGGCTTAATCAAGATGTCTCCTTATATTATGGGAGGGTGGCTTGAAAGGAAAGGTTTTAGGATGGGGATGTTAAAAACCTTGTGGGGGTTCTCTTTTCTGAGATTTGAGGTGAAGATAGCCTACATAGAGACAATAAATAAATAAATAAATAAATAAATAAATAAATAAATAAATAAATAAATGCAAAATCTTCATACTTAACAATCAGTCTGGGATCATTTGGAGCTTGACCTTTAGTGACCCACCATGTCTTACACAGAATATCTGGAGCCTGACCTCTATTGGTCCATGACACCTTATACCAATGGCCAGGCTCAAGAAATATCAACCCAGTCTGTAAAATGTACTATTTGACAAGATAACGAGAGGTCTGTCTGTCCCCTTGGTAGACAGACCCTTGGCATAAACTAGCCAAGACTAGCACAGGACTCATGCAATGAGACAAAGTCACTTCTCTCTCAACTGCTACAACAAAATAACAAAACAACAAACAAACAAACAAACAACCTACTTCTCTCTCAGGGACACGATGCTGTCTTTGGGAACTGGCCACCACAATGTCGTTTAATAAATTCTTCTACTCATGTCTTGGTAAATTCTTTTGCTGCCAATGTCACCAGACTTCCCATGCCATCTTACACAGTCCCCTGTGCCTTTGTGTATAATAATATCAGCTACATTTCTGTGACTCTGTCATAGAAGACAGAATTTCCCTAGAAGCTGTATGAGGAAAGAGTCTATGTAGTTAGTTAGTTAGTTAGTTAGTTAGTGGGTAGATTAGGGTTTGAGGTTTTCTAACTTGTTTTTGTTTCTTTATGGTTGTGAGACAATGGTGCCCAAGGTCCCTCACAGGTTTTGTCTTGCTTAATCCTCACATATTCAAGTTATCCTTGATGGGGATGTGTGTGTGTGTGTGTGTGTGTGTGTGTGTGTGTGTGTGTGTATCCATTTTCTCTCCCACAAGGGTGAGAAAGTGATGGTGAAAAGACAGGGTTTATTCTAGACCGCACTGAGAATGGGGTACCATCCATCTTGGAGTCTTGACAAAAGTTTCAGGACTCAAGGGGAAGAAACAAAAGCAGGCTGAGATCAAGGAGCATGCACAGTTACACTTTAGTGAACTCATGGCACAGTTACACTTTAGTGAACTCATGGCACAGTTACACTTTAGTGAACTCATAGTCTGGCTGCACAGTTGTTACACTTTAGTGAACTCATGGCACAGTTACACTTTAGTGAACTCATGGCACAGTCGTTACACTTTAGTGAACTCATGGCACAGTTGTTACACTTTAGTGAACTCATGGCACAGTTGTTACACTTTAGTGAACTCATGGCACAGTTGTTATACTTTAGTGAACTCATGGTCTGGCTGCACAGTTACACTTTAGTGAACTCATGGCACAGTTGTTACACTTTAGTGAACTCATGGCACAGTTGTTACACTTTAGTGAACTCATGGTCTGGCTGCACAGTTACACTTTAGTGAACTCATGGCACAGTTACACTTTAGTGAACTCATGGCACAGTTGTTACATTTAGTGAACTCATGGTCTGGCTACTAGACTCTGGTTGGATTGGTGGCTGTCCTGAGTTTTCTTCTGTTAGATCCTGCTGGCTCCAGAGAAAGTATTGCTGGAGTAGGTAATTGGGCTTTCATTATGGGATGATGCTCTCCCTGTGGGCAGGTAGCTTCCGTTGTTCTCACTGGATGACTTATTGTCCCTTCTGGGGTGTGGGGTAGCTTCCATTCTGCCATGGGATGCTTAGCTTGCAAAATTCTTGGTTCCATAAATCCCCCAAATCTCTGGATTACATTATCTTGATGTGTTCATCTTTAAAGGGAGCAGAAAAGAGCAGGCCAATTTAGGGCTAATCGACCTTGTGTTGCCAGGCTTAAATGGTTAAGAGACACCCCTTGAATGATTAGCAGGTCTGAGTTCATAAAGAGTGACTCAAAGTTTAAGGCAGCAAGAGAGGCAGCTGTGGCCCCACAGGCCATTGCCTAGCCACAACAGCTCTCAGTCCCTCTTATGTTATAGAGATGGATTCTGTTGGCATTGTTTTGTAACATACAGGAAAAATCTCCCCCTACCTTCTTATATTCAACATCTGGGCTCCCCAAATCAAGTTGATAAAAGACAGTTGAAGAAAAGAGAGGAAGCATGCAATTTTTACTTGTGGTTAGCATTTTAATTTCATATCTTCCTGGAGGAGGACAAAGGACTGTTTCTGGATAGAGAGGAGACAGATGTGGCCCATAGGAAAATGGTGGTTTATAAAGGTAAAAGGAGGAACCCTGTGTTACGATGAGGTATTTAATTTTAATTGGGCATGTTAATTAGGTGAGGCAAAGGTGGGCTCTTGATGACTGAACTTCAATACTTTGATAACCAGACCTTGGTAATCAGCCCCAGGAGGAGGAAGTGGGCAAAGAAGGGAATAGACCTTGGTGGCTTAAGAATGTGATCAAATGTTTTTTTAGCAAGGCAGAGGAAATGGGAGAGAAGGGCAAGGCTTACCAGAGCCACATTTGCCATGCCCAGGCTAGAGACCCTTCATTGGGAGTTTATGTACTATTTTAATAAAGAGCAATTCTACTGTGGAGAGTTTGTGAGACAAAGGGAAAGAGGTTGGACTTTTGAGAGTGGTTAATTGTGGGAAGGTAAATATGTGGAGGGGGTCTACTGGAAGGTAAGTGTTGCTTCAGTGAAGCTTAGGTGTGCAGACTCAAGTTAGTGCCCTCCCCAGAGGTGAGCCAGTCTTTCGTCCTGGGACAGGAGAAATGGGGAGAGACATCCAGCAACGGATTTATGCAGCAACAGAGAAGGCAGAAGACTTTCCCCACCTCAGCTGTGTCTCAGTTTAAAATAAACTTCATGCCGACAAGGCATATTTGGGGTGGCCTATGATCCTGTACATCATGAGAGTAAATAAAGGCACAGAGAGCCACTGAAGTCATGGAAAAGGGATTTGAACAGATCTGTTCTTCAACTCAGGGATGGTGAGGCTATGGTCGCATGGGCTGAGCGCTTTGTAACAAAGTAATCAAGGTCATATGGTTAAAAGGGTCTACACCTAGGATGCTCAGCTCAAGAGAAACAGCTGCTGCGACTTGGAGGCAAGAAGCAGGCAAAGAAAGGAAGAAGTAGACGAGAGGACTTGAATCAAATCAGCAAACTTCTGTCAGGGGACCAGAGGGTTAAAAATCAGAGAGGCATCAACAACAAAGGTGGGGGTAAGATTTATGGCTGCAGGGACAGGAAGGGAGGGAAAAGAATATAGACTGTTAAGGACATGCTGCAAAGAACTGGTTTATGTGGTTGCAGGGGCTGGTTGGGTAAGTCTGAAATCTGTGGGGTAGGCTATGAAGAAAGGCAGGCCCGGTGTTCTTGGGAAGGAATGAATGTTTCTGCTCATAGGTGGAATCTCTCTCTCTCTCTCTCTCTCTCTCTCTCTCTCTCTCTCTCTCTCTCTCTCTCTCTCTTTATATTGATTCTTTGTGAGTTTCCCATCATGCACCCCTGTCTCACTCATCTCCTCATCCTTCATACCTGCCCTCTGTCCCTGAAACCTTTCCCTCAAAAGAAAATAAAAATAAAAAGTCAACAAAACAAAGCATAAAATACATCTCGTCATGGAGGCTGTAGTGTGTCACAGTGTGTCCCACAGCATGCCCTTTTGTTCAGACATCTGAACTTACAAATGTTCACTGAAGCGAGTCAATGGTCTGTTTCAAGGTCTCTGGGTTCTTTTACACTATCAATACTGGATCCTCACTTAGGATTCCTTTTGGGATCTTGTTATTGCCCTGTGTCATGGAGATCCTGCAGCTTTGGATCTGCAGGTCTGGCTCTTCTACATGCTTTCAGCAGGTCATAGATGTTGGAGTGGACCAACTCAACCTCCTGGGAAGGAGCTGAGTTAGCCTGACAGCTCTCCCCTACCTGTACCACCAGAGCCAGGCAGCTCTGTTGCGCTGTCCAGGAGAGGTGCAGGTTCTGTTCTCCCGAGTGCTGCAGCAGGTGAGAGGCAGGGGTAACTCTCCTGCTCTCATGACCCCAGGGCCAGTTCTTCCAACTGCTGAAGGTGGCAAGTATCAGGGAGGGTATCTCAGGACTGGCTCGCCTGGGCCTCCATCACCAGAGCCAGAGACAGCTCCACTGTGCTGCCTAGGCAAGGTATAGAGCCCTATCCCCCACGCAGTGCTGTAGCAGGTGAGAGGTGGAGCCAGCTTTCCAGAGTGCCACAGTCAGTGAGAGGTGGGACCAGCTCAGCACAGTCCTTGGTCTGTGGTCAATCAGTGTGGTCCTGGCTGGCAGCTCAGACCAGGGACATCTGCATAGTCTTTGGTGGTAATCTGAGCCACAGACATCAACACAAGCTCCTGGACCTAGACATGGTCCTCAGAGGCATCAGGGCTGGAACTTCACCATGGCGTCTGGGGGTGGATCAGGATACTCACAACAGGCTGCTTCTCTCCACCGTTGTGTCTCCAGTTCCATCTCTCTTCATAATAGTCAAACTGCTCCACTTCTCTTCCTCTCCCATCTGTTCACATACTTCCACGTTGTAGAGGCTTCCACTGCGGTGGGCAATGTGGCTAGAGGGCCTCTGGATGTTCTTCTCTGCCTGGGATGAGTGGCATGTCATGTTTGAGTTGGTCCACCCCAACATCTATGAACTGCTGAAGCATGTAGAAGAGCCAGACCTGCAGATCCAAAGCTGCAGGATCTCCATGACACAGGGCAATAGCAAGATCCCAAAAGGAATCCTAAGTGAGGATCCAGTATTGATAGTGTAGAAGAACCCAGAGATCTTGAACCAGACCAATGACTTGCTTCAGTGAACATTTGTAAGTTCAGATGTCTGAACAAAAGGGCATGCTGTGGGACACACTGTGACACACTACAGCCTCCATGACGAGATGTATTTTATGCTTTGTTTTGTTTTGTTGGCTTTTTATTTTTTTATTATCTTTTGAAGGAAAGGTTTCAGGGACAGAGGGCAGGTATGAAGGATGAGGAGATGAGTGAGATAGGGGTGCATGATAGGAAACTCACAAAGAATCAATGTAAAGTTAGAGAGAGGGAGAAGGAGAGAGATTCCACCAGTGAGCAGAAACACCCATGCCACTCTGCCTGTGCTGGGAGGCAGGCCTCTGGGTGTCTACAGCTCACCCATGCCTCATGTATTAGTGCAGTACAGTATAATCAACCACCACTGTGCTAGGCATGCACTGTGTGCTGCCATTCTGAGACCCTGGGTTCAGGTCATCCAGGCTGGCCTCTGGGTGTCCTCTGCTTGCCCGTGCCTCTATGCCTCTATCTGTCTGTCTGTCTATCTATCTATCTATCTATCTATCTATCTATCTATCTATCTATCTATCTATCTATCTATCTATCTACCTACCTACCTATCCATCCATCGAGAAGCCTCAGTTCAATGATTGAAACATTTCAATGGATTGCACCAGGTCATTGAGCATAATCCCTTTTATTTAAAGCCAGCTTTAGAATTAGTCACAGCTGTGAAAATCCTTCCCAACAACATCTAGATAAGGGTTCGTGTGATTCATTTGGTCCTTTAGGTCAGCCAAGTTGTGATGGTTCATCTTGACTGTCAATTTGATGGGATTTAGATCACTATGGAAACAAACTTCTGAGTATGTCTCTGGGGGGAATTTCTAAATGAGATTAATTGAGATGGGAAGATCCACCCTGAATAGGCAGCATTGTTCCAAGGGCAGGGTTTCTAAAGAAGGAGAAGGCAGACTGAGTATCAGCTCTCTCTGCTTCCGTACCATAGACACAAAGTGCCTCAGGCTCCTGCTACCATGGCTGCACTCACCTTAATGGACTGACCACACATGAGGGCTCAGACTGCGAGCCGAAATAACCCCTGCTTCCTTT
Source organism: Mus pahari (assembly GCF_900095145.1). Classification (NCBI taxonomy): domain Eukaryota; kingdom Metazoa; phylum Chordata; class Mammalia; order Rodentia; family Muridae; genus Mus; species Mus pahari. The sequence goes on along the minus strand of NC_034590.1, from coordinate 92,385,967 downwards.
ATGATGGTTTCATCATAGCAATGAGTTAAGTAACTAATACATGTATTGAAACGTAAGACTCAACCACCACTGTGCTCCATACACAGTGCGTGCAGCCACTCTGAGACCTTGGGTTCACTGATTCTCTTACTCTCTCCAACAAACATATGAGGGAGGCCTGCACTGCTCCTTGTGCTTGGAAACTGTGCTGTGTTCTTATTGGCATTCACTCTCCTCCCTTTCCCAGGCCTGTGGTGAGTTTCATATTGCTGTATGCTCCTCATTTGGGATGGCTCTGGCTAGAAGCATGTCATAACCTGTCTGTCTATCTTTTGGTCTCCTGCACATCCCCCTGAGCCATATTCAGATGGTAGCTTCTATCACAGCTTCCTGGTGTGGGCAGTCAGAGCAAAGCCCAGCTGCTCTTGTCGGGTGCATGGCATGTGTTTTTCAGCTACTAGTCTTTTGAAGGGTGTTACGGTTGGAAATACCTAGTGGGCTTAGGTGTTGAAGGTTTGATTTCCCTGTGAAGCTAGGGGCTTTTAGAAGGACTTTGGGCTCATCAGTGGGTTAATCTGATGGAATCATGGCTTGATCGACCTCATGGAAGAGGTAGTGGGAACTTTAGGGAGTGGAGCCTGGTGGAAGTGGTCACTGTGGATATGGCCTTGAAAGACATATTTTGTCCCCACCTCTCTGCAGCTTCCTGACCATCCTGAGGTAAGCAGCTTTGGTCTACCAGTGTCATGTTCTGTCTCTCCCATACCTAAGGACGGTGGAACCAAGACACCATGGACTGAAGCTCCAGGAGTCAAGAGAAACTCCCCCCTACGCCACCCCCACGGTGGTTTGAATAGGTACGGCCCCTAAAGACTCGTGTTTGAATGCTTGGCCCTATACAGGGAGTGGCACTATTAGGAGGTGTGGACTTGTTGGAGGAAGCATGTCACCGTGGAGGTGGGCTTTGAGGTCTCTTATGCTCAAGCTCTGCCCAGGGTGACACACAGTCTCCTTCTGCTGCCTGTGGATCCAGATGTAGAACTCTGGGCTCCTTCTCCAGCACCATGTCTGTCTGCAAGCCACCATGCTTCCTGTCATGATGATAATGGACGGAACCTCTGAAACTGTAAGCCAGACCTGATTAAATGTTTTCCTTTATAAACATTATATAAGTTGTTATGGTCATGGTGTCTCATCCCAGCGATAAACTCTAATTAAGGCATCTCCTCGATGCTGATTTTCCCCCCAGGTATTTTGTTATAGTAATGGAAAGCTCATTCAGGGGTTGTTTGTTTCTACCATATAACAAATCATAGCCTGATCATGCCATTTTATGGGTGAAGAAACTGGGCCAGAGAGAAGTTAAGCAAACCACTAAGTCACATTACCTGGCAGTGCTAAATGCAGGATGCAGACCAAATCTGTCAGCTTTCTGCCCTGAGCGCTGTAGTCACCCAGGTTGTCATCTTTCTTTCTTTCTTTCTTTCTTTCTTTCTTCCTTTCTTTCTTTCTTTCTTTCTTTCTTTCTTTCTTTCTTTTTTTTTAATTTATTATTATTTTCTTTATTTACATTTCAAATGCTATCCCAAAAGTTCCCTATACCCCACCTCCGCCCCTGCTCCCCTACCCACCCACTCCCACTACTTGGCCCTTGCCTTCCCCTGTGCTGGGTCATATAAAGTTTGCAAGACCAAGGGGCCTCTCTTCCCAGTGATGGCCAACTAGGCCATCT
>NC_034590.1:92352382-92382901 GCF_900095145.1 Mus pahari | reverse complement strand
ATGTGGAGGTCTTTGATCCACTTAGACTTGAGCTTTGTACAAGGAGATAAGAATGGATCAATTCTCATTCTTCTACAAGATAGCCGCCAGTTGTGCCAGGTTGCCATCTTTGTAAGGCTTAGTTCTTTCAACTCCCCATCTGTAGACCAGTCAGTGCTGTTCAGCTGGGAGTGACCTCTGCCTCCTCCCTTTAAAAGACATTCAATCATGGCTGAAAGGATTCTTGCTCATCCAACGTTGATAGGCAAGGAGAGAAGAAGCCAATGGTGGTATGTCATATCCTGCCTTGCACAGGGCACCTTCGAGACAGTCACCCAGCCTCAAATATCAGTGCTGTGGCTGCTGGGAAGTTGGGATAGCCTTCCACACTAAATTCCCTGTTACTTAAGTTACCTACTGCCATATGCAACCACTACCACCCCGTCTTCCTCTCCTCCCCCTCCTCCCACTCTCTCCACCCATCCTCCTTCTCTGTCTTCCTTCTCTCCTCCTCATAACTCTTCATTCTACCACCTCCTCCCCCTCCCCTTTCTTCCTCCTCCTCTACTCTTCTTTCACCTTCCCTCTGCATGTCCCCCCTCTCTCCTCTTCCCCACCTCTTCCTTCTCCTGTTCAGTTTCCTTCTTCCTCCTCTACTCTTTCCTCCTCTCCCTCCCATGCTTACTGTGTTCTCTCTTAATCTGGCCAGGGATCTCAGGCTGGACCTCAGGGAAAGGTCCTGCACTCATTTAGGGTGTGTCTTCTTTCCATCCCAGTTAACCCAATCTACAAATTCCCTCACAGATTACGAGAATGAGTTGTCATACCCAAAGTTTTGCCTGCTTGCAACCAGTCACGTGGTCGGGCTGTCGGAAGTTACTTAGTGAATTGACAACAGCTGATGGTCGGTGCTGGGACTGGTCTCAGCTGACATTTGCCTAGCTGATCTGGAGGTGTGAGTGCTGATGGCTCCCCATTTGCTGATGACACTTAACTGTGCCAGGTAGTGAAATGCCAGGCTGCTGCTGCTGAGCCGCAGGGAGATCTCAGCAGGCTGTGTGAGTGGGCAGAGGAGTTGCCAGGGATGGGCTTCAATGTGGGCAAGTGCTAGGTGCCGAGCCTGGCAAAAAAAAAAAACTCATCCGATCTATACTTAGAGGTTAGAATGGGAAGGGGAACTTCTGAATCAACTGCAGGGACTTCAGCAAGAGACTCCAAGTCTACCTGACTGCGAGACTCACCTGAGCCCTGGCTGGCTCCACAGGCATCTGGACTCCTGACTCAGGGGTGGTTTCCCAGAAGTCCGGTCTTGGCTTTCTTGGGTCCACTTTTAATTCTCCGCAGGAAAACTGAGCTGGGTTTTCTAGATGCCCAGAGTTTTTTGAGAGAAGCCAAAATCTCTTGTTTTTGTTTGTTTGTTGTGTCAAGTTCTCATTCCCGCTTTTAATAACTTTTAATTTGATATAAAGTCTATCCACAGAAAAATATTTAAGAGAACAGTTAGAGCCCCCCATGTGCCCCGTGCCCAGATCCATCACCAGGTAACATTTTGCCCCTGTTGCTTTCTCTCTTCCATTTGCCAATTTAAAAATAAACACCCCACTGGACAGGCTGATTAAGAATGAATAGAATTTGGCCAAGCTATCAGTTGGTGATTTCTGAAGTCCAGCCCCATCCTGAGGCCAATTGAGAATTGCTGGGGTGTTGGGGGCTGGGGACATAACTCAGGCGATAAAGCGTCTCCTGCACAAACATAAGGATCTACATTCAATCACCGGCACTCATATAAAAGACTGGGCAGAGTGGCATGCTTGTAATCCCAGCACTGGGAAGGAAGGCAGAGACAGGAGGATCCCTGGGGCTTGCCAGCCAGTCAGCCCAGCATGCTTAGTGATTTACAGACCAGTAGGGGCTACCATCTCTGAAGACCAAGTGGCCAGTGCCTAAGAAACAGCACTCCAGGGTGATTTCTGGCCTCCACATGCACGTGCAGCCCTGTGTGTACATGCATGCCCCCTCCCCCCTGCCAGGCATACTCTCACATAACAAATAATCACTGGGGTGGAGACTGGATCTTTTTATTTTTAAAAGATGTGTTTATCATTATTTGGTGAGTATGAGTGTTTGTCTGTATATGTACATTACATGTGTATCTGGTGCCCATGGAAGCCGGGGTGGGGGGAGGCATTGGATCCCCTAGAACTGAAGTTACAGGCATGCTGCCATGTGAGTGCTGGGAATTGAACCTGGGTCCTCTTGAGCAATGACCCATCTTTCCAGCCCAGGTCCTTTGCATTTGAACTAGGTGATGCTCCCGGTATAGCTGAGGTTCAGAATTACTGGCTGTGCTCTCTCATAGTAGTTCTACTCTGCCAGTTACTGGCTTATAGGTGGAGACTTGATCTGGCTTTGCCCAATAAGAACAAGAAACAGGCAGAAGGTCTCTTGGAGTGATCCTGGGCAAGCTTTCTCCATTCTTCAAGAGAGGTATTCCTTGAGGAATGTTGTGTCTAGATATTATGTGATATCAAATGTGTGTGTGATGGGAACATATTATATCTGATAAATATGGGATGGGATTCTGGCCTGAGGATGTGAATTAGTTACACTGCTGTTGCCGTGACAGAATTCCTAACTAAAAAACTTGAGGAAGAAAGGGAGAAGGTGTCGTCTATGGTGGGGACAAAAGCATGGTGGCAGGAGGCCATGTCACACAGCATCATCCAGTCAGGAAGCAGAGAGAGCTGAGAGCTGCTCAGGTTGCTTATTCTTTCCATCCAGTCCCGGCTTCCTGACATGGCGTTACCCATGGGTAGGTGAGTCTTTCCACCTCAATTGATGGAGCCTTAAAGTTTCTCACAGACATGCCCAGAAGTTTTCCTCCTAGATGATCCTAAATCCTATCCTATCAAGTTGTCAATCAATATTAAGCACCATAGAATGAAAATGGGGAAAATGGAAAGACCCTGGCCCTTGGATTTCTTGTTAAACTGGCGAATCAATTAGCCTTGGGGCTCTTTGTCTATTTTTGCCCCCAGGGAGGGTACACTTTTCTAATTGAAGTTGTGTGGCAGATATGACTAACCACCTGCCAATGATATGTGCATATGTTAGATGACGTGGCTGTCATCCAGAAGCAGCCAATGCTTCTGCCGATGGATGCTGTTTTCAGCATCCTTTCTTCTGGACTGCACACAGAGCCACTTGCTTGTTCTCAACAGTGGATGAAACATGAAGTACCTGAAGGACGTAAGCCAAGGTGGTGAAGTATGAGTTCATGATCCTTTGGCTTCTTACCATCTTCTCTTTCTCCCTCTTCCCATCTTCCAGGTGGCATTTGCCATTATGATTCCAGAGCACAAGATAGTACAGCATTGAGACTGAGTCACTGCTGGGAATGGAGCCACCCAAGGGGACCACTTGACCAGAAACACTTGTTCTGGTCTTTGTGGAGTCAAGAAATGAAGGTCCATTGTGATTTTGGGGTTGATTTGCCGCGATATAATCTAAGTCTCCCTGACTAGTGTAAGCCGGCTAAGCAGAAGTGAGGCATTGGCTGCTGCCAGAAGCATTTCACCTCAGGCATTGGAAGCAGGAAATGATCATCAGGTCCAGATCCCCATTGTTGTTGCCAGGTGTGGCCTTGAACTTGTGGAGATTCTCCTGCCTCAGCCTCTTGAATACTAGGTTTACAGATATGCACCACCATGCCCAGTCAGATCACTGTCTAAAGATGGATTTGAGGGACTGAGAAGACAGCTGAGGGGTGGACCACTTGCCAAGAACATGCAAGGCTATGGTATCAATTCTCAACATGGCTTCCTTGAGGTCCTTTCTTATTTTCTTTTTTAAAAAAATATTTATGTATTTATTTACTTTATTTAAAATGAGTACACTGTAGTTATCCTCAGACACACCAGAAAAGGGCATTGGATCCCTTTATAGGAAGTTGTGAGCTACCATGTGACTGCTGGGAGTTGAACTCTGGATCTCCAGAAGAGCAGTCAGTGTTCTTAACCACTGAGCCATCTCTCCAGCTCTCTTATTTTCAAAGAGCAATCAGCATGACAATGGTTATTTCTCAGGAGTCATTTGTCTTAGCTTGGTGCCTTGGGCCTGTCCACTGTCATTGTGATGTCTCTGATTTCACAGTTTACCAAACCCACAGACCCTACCACTTGGGTTCCTACATCTCTCTCTGTCTTAGCCCCCTGTGCACTGGGCTGGCTTTGAGGCAGTGTTCCTGACTAGATGCCACTCTGGTCAGGCTTCCTGACGTCTCTGAGGGCCTTAGCTGCCACAGTATTGTTGGCTTCTTTCTTAGATCTAGAAACTTGCAGAGATATCAGTTCTGGTCAATGCTCTTTCAGTAATAAGGAACAGAGACACACTTAACAATTCTCAAGGTTAGGAGGACTGTGAAGGAGTATAAAGCACCCAGGGGTTTGAGAACAGGGTATAGATGGGCCTTGGGAAATAAGGCAGCAAAATTGTAGAAACCAAGATAATATCAGAGGCTCTAATTTCCTCTACAGAGCCTGCATTACACCCTCTCCCTCCCTCCCTCCCTCCCTCCTTCCCTCTCTTTCTTTCAGTGTTTGAGGCCCATCAGGCATTAGGCATGGAGAATACAGTAGAAAACAAAATAGCCAAGAAACATGCTTGCATGGGAAACTTGTAAACAATTAAGTAAATGAATCACACACTAAAAGATGAAAATGAGCCATCAAGGGAACAAGTGTAGATTATAGTAAAGAATCGTGGGCCAGTAACCTCAGAGATCTCGTGAAGGATTCCTCTCTGAGGAAGTGACTGGTTAGCTCAGACCTGAAGGTTGACAAGGGGACAGGTATTTAGAGAGGGGAGGCTTTAATTGAGGAAGCATCAACTGCAAAGGCAAGAAACTCACTTAGCTTGATCAAGGACTAAAATTGGGAGATGGCAAGACTGGGGTGCAAGCTGCGATATGCACATTGCATGGAGTATCCATGAGTAGGTCGGCAGCCTCTTGGAACGAGCTATCCTTCTGAACATAGGGAAGTGTGGACTTACTTACTTAAGCACCTTTGAAACTTTGTAGGTTGTCGTAGGCTGTTTGTCTGGACTGTCTCTTACAAAGTCTCACATGTTTCAGGTCTGTTCCCTAACTGGTGGTCTAATAGTTGAGAGGAAATTGGATGTCAAGGACTCTAGCCTATAATTAATCCTTTGGTGGAGTCACAATACAAGTATTGGGAGGTGGTGGTATGAGTAGGCGAAGCCTAGCTGAAGGAAGCAGATCACCGAGCACTGGAAAGACATACCTTGACCCCAGCACTGTTTATATCTCCTTGCTTCCTGGCCATGAGCTGGGCAGCTCTGCTCCACTGCAGTCCCATCACCACAACATTTTGCTATACTAATGCCTTGGGTATTTTGTCACATGAATGAGAGGCTGACAACATAGTCATTCTCTTTACCACGTGGGTCTTGATCATTTTAACTTGCCCTTGGTCCATAGTTAATGTTCTCCCTTCAGACTCTCTCAAATCCTCTCTGTTTCTTAGAGCCAATTAGCAATTTAGTTAATATTCCCAGGAAAGATCATTTGATTGGCCCAACTTATCTTTTGTAGTGAAGTCTTAAGTTCCAGGCCACTGGCCATCCAGTGAATGGCTTATCAGGGCTTTGGTCAGGCCCAGTTCTCTGATTTATCAGCTGAGGATGTGAGCAGAGTCATGTCCAGAACATAGTGATATATCCACTTACTACAATGATACTGTCTGTGAGATTAGCCTGAGAGGGATGGACTCAGAGATAATGGGGGAAAGGGGCGTTTTCCTGGGAATAGCTCTTAACAGACTTCTGAAAATAGAAAATGTTCTAGATTCATGTGTGTGTTTGTTTGTTTGTTTGTGTGTGTGTGTGTGTATGTTGCTTGTGATGAGAGGGGAAGGGGTGTGAGGGTCACAGGACAATCTGCAGGAGTTGGCTTTCTCCTTTTAACCTGTGGGTTCTGGGGAACAAACTCAGGCCATCAGCTTTGGGAGCGAGCACCTTTACCCACACAGCCAACTCTGTCAGGCCTCTCTCCTTGACCTTTGAGACAAAGTCTCTCACTGAACATGGAACTTGATGCATTGGTTAGATTGGCTGCTCAATAAACCTGCAGGGTTTGCCTCCTGTCCTCATGGAGATTCAGACATATTTCACTATGCCTGTCTTTTCATGTGGATGCTGGGGATATCAACTCAGGTCTTCAAACTTATGCCGCAAGCAAGCACTTTACCCATTGTGCCTGATTAAAACTCTCAGGCGACCTCAGATCACATGAATACACTCCAGGCATAGAGCCAACATGCCTGCAAATCCACATCCCCTGGACCTAGCTTCCTGGATTTTATTTTAGTTTTTTACTCCCTTCAAGCTTCCGGTCTCAGAGTGTTTGCCTTCACCACAAACCCACCTCTTATACTCTCCTGTTCTTCTCCCCGAAAAACTAACCTTTAGGTCTGATTCTAGCATGACTTTCTTTTCTTGATCGCCCCCTAACATGGAAGACACTTTATGTATCTCCACACTTTATTTGGTATTTGGTATTTGTCCCTTTAGTGGAACAGGGCATCATTTTAAACAGTGTAGAACACTGTCTCCCTCGGCAGACAGAGAGTGACATAGGACAGGGGTCATTTCTGTTGAGATCATGGCTGTTTTTATGATCTAAGCCCTGAAGGAGCTGAATCCAGAGACGATTGAGGAAAGCAATATTTTCCTGGGTACATCTCTTACCAACTTCTGAAAATATTTCTATTTTATCTTTTATATGTATTAGAGTTTCTGATATATCTTGGACTAAAATGTGTATGTGGTAGGTGGTGGGTGCTTGATAAATGCTTCTGGTCAGTGGCAATGTGCTTGGTGAATGCTGGCTGGTGAAATGGCTCAGCAGGCAAAGACACTGCTGTTAAGGTGACTTGTCCTTGAACCCACACTGATGGAAAGAGCCAACTGACTCCTGCAAGTTGAACTGACTCCTGCAAGTTGTCCGCTGCTTTCCTCACACCTCCAATGGCAGAGTCTTACACTTAGTAAAATAAAATGAATAAGTGAAATAATACATACTAGCAGCATGAAGGGATGAAGACGCGCCAGAGGATGAAGGCTACAAGAAGTGGAGACTATGTGGCCAGGGGACTGACTGCAGTAAAGACTTCACAGAAGGTGTGGGACTTGGTCTTGGCTTGGAGGGGGGAGGTTTGGGGAAAGAGAAGCCAAGACATCACAAGCAGGGATACGATTTATTAATAAGGCAAAGAGCTGGGAATCAGTGTGATATAGCCAGAGTACTTGATATGTAGCCCAAGATCGTCTCATTCTCACAATCCCCCTGCTTCCACCATCTCCGTGCTGAGAGTGGAGGTGGAGAACGGCTCATGTGGGTGGTACGATACTTCAATTTCTTTCCCAAGTGATTTATGACTACAAACTCAATCACCCTTAAAAATAAAAATCAAGTCCTATTTTTATTTTATTTTTTTGGTCAGTCGTGTAACTGGTTCTAGTGAATGGGACTCAACTCAGGACTTGTGGGTTCGAACATCTGTTCAGAGTAGAGTTTGAATACCAGGACTCACTGGCTTTCCCTCGAGAAAGCACAAAGGATCTGTTTTCAAGGCAAGGGAGAGGACTGCACTGAAAAATGGCTGAGAAGCCCAGCCACTCTGGTTCTGAGGTTGGCAGAAGAATGTTGCTGGTCTGAAAATGGTGAGTTGGGAAAGGACCCAGGTTTGGCAGAGGAGACAGAGTGCCGCAGGAGGGAGCTACTGGGAAATCTCTGTGATGGCTGTTGCCTAGGCTCTGGGGTCAGGAAGGCGTGGGTCATGCTTAGTTCAACTCTATCCAATGGTTTAATAACTGCCTCAAAGGTTACTCAATGGGACAGAGTAAGTGAGATTTCTAACATGGTATTTGACATGGAGGGTGGAGGACTGGTGCAGGGGAAGGGATGTGTGTGAGTGTGCATGTGTGTGCTTGTGAATGTGCGAGTGTATTTGCACATGTATGGGAGTGTTCATGCCTATGTATGTGCATACATGTGGAAGTCAGAGAACAACCTCTTATGTTATTTCTCAGGAATCATCTACCTTGTGTTTTGAGCCGGTGTTTCTCACAGACCTGAGGCCTGCCATTTTGATGAGGCTGGCTGGCTAGTGATCTCCAGGAATCCTCTTGTCTCCTGGGCTTGTTGGTGAGTGCCACTGCACTTGGAAATTTTACCCGTGTTCTGGAGATTGAACTCCGGTGAACGGCAAGCACTTTACTGACTGAGCCATCTTCTCAGTCCCTCTCATGGAGATTCTGATGATGAGGATTGACCAGAGTCCTGACTACGACCTGGGGATGCTCTTAGTGCATACTTGATGTTAGGCAGTTGAGCCTCTGGTGCCAAAACTTTTTCAGGAGCAACCTGGATGGCATAAAGTGTCCTTCCAGGAGTAAGGGGCCCATATTTCTCCTCCAGCTCTCCAGCTTTTGCACAATATTGATGTTCTGGGCCAGCTACCAGCTAGTGAACCACTGATGCAGATTCCCCATCTTGATTAACTCCTGGTTCGTAAGATGGCCTGGATCTGCTGTTCCCTCCTCACAGCATATGCCATCTACCTGATCCATTCACTAGATCCTTTCCTCCCCAAGGCTGTCTGCAGCCCACATGTAGAGGAGGCTGGTCCTCTATCACAGCATCATGCCACCAAGTGAGACTCCTTCCTCCTCCTCCTCCCTGCTCCTTTGATTAAGCCAAGGGAAGAGACAGCTTCCCAAGCTAGGCTCTCCTTACTGCTCCCAGAATTTGGTGATATGCTTTTGATAAAGGGTAGCTGCAGGGCCAGCAACAGCTAGAAGACAGCACTACTATTTTATTTTTGTTGTACTTTTTCCAGTTACTGTTTGGTTCTTTGAATTAATTCCACTTTCTAGTAGATAAGCTATATATAATTGCCTCCCAAAATCTGTTTAGGAAAAGAAAAAACTGAATTTATTTAAAGAAAACATTAGGTATACAATTGTGTTATGGGGGTAGGAACCATCTCATAAAGCTGGCACTCAGGTGACCGAGGTTTGAAAAGTGCTGGCAGCGAAGGGAGTCCTGCCTCGTGGGGGAAGGGCTGCCTACAAATGTGACTCAGCTCACTAGCACCCAAGATCCCTTACACACCTCCAGTCTCGACTTCCTCACAGACTCAAACGGAGAAAGTGATTTCTAGAACATGGGGATATTTTGATGATTAAAATGATCATTGGGGATGCATGTCAGCTGCTAAGGATCAAATAAAATTAATTATTTCCAGTGCACATTATTTTAAACACTTGTTCCTGGGGGTGGGGTGGGGGTGGGAGCGCAAGTGCTTACAGCAGCTGTACTCTCCTTTTAGGTCCTGGGCTCAAACTCTGGTCATTAGGCTTAGCGGCAAGCACTTTTTACCCAGTGTGCACTTTATCATGACATTCACAGAGTAAGTTCCTAAGTTGTTGGGGCTTTGATCACTCCATAGAAGGAATCTTGGAAAGTCTCTTACCTTCTCCTGACCTACTGGCCTCATTGGCCTGTGGCGATATTAGCAATATCATCTTTATGGGGCCCCTGGGAGGATCCAGCTTTGTCTTTTTTTAACAGGTCTATGGCTTAGGGTGATTGGGCTGCCAAGTGTGAGCGCTTGGGGCAACGACCCTGTCTCCCTCTGGGGTAGCATCCTAGGTGGGCAAGTTCTGTGGAAATGTAAAGCCCTGGATATGTGCCCAAAACACTCCATGACATCATCATTGGCAGAGGGGTTAAACCATTCCTGCTTTTAAAACTTAAATAGCCATTCAGCTGTGCCCTCACAACTCTTAAAGGCCCCAGAGCCTGCATAAGGACACTCTTCCCTCCCTCCATCTAGAATCACGTCCATTGGCTTTTACAATGTTCTCTCCAGTGTGGTGTGCCATGGCCTCTTCAGATTTATGTGTTGAAGCCTTAAATCCCAGTGAGATGAGATATGAAAGCAAAACCTTGGGAAGGTCTGTGGGGTTAACGAGGTTGTGGGTGTGCCCACCCACCCAATGGTGACATTAGTAGTTCATAAGAATAAAAGAGATTACCCCCCCAACACACTGCATGAGGGCACAACAAGGAGGGAGCTGTCTACAAGCCAGGACGGGGGTTGTTGCCTAGATCCAAATATACAGACACCTTGACCTTGGATGTCTCAGACTCCAGAGCAGTGGTTCTCAATCTTCCTACCACTGCGACCCTTTAATGCAGTTCCTCATGGTGTGGTGACCCCCAGCCATAAACTTATTTCCATTGCTACCTTATAACTACAACTTTGCTTCTGATATGAATCAGAATGTAGGATGTCTGATATATGACCTCTGTGAAAGGGTTGTTTGACCCCTAAAGGGGTTGCTACCCACAGGTTGAGATGCAATGCTCTAGAGCTAAGAGAAAGACATGCCTGTTGTTTAAGTTACCTAGTGTAAGACATAACTACCTAGAATTCATGTATAAAATAAAATTATATATATCCATCATCTGCCTGTCTTTTCTCTCTCTCTCTCTCTCTCTCTCTCTCTCTCTCTCTCTCTCTCTCTCTCTCTCTCTCATTCCTGGGCTGGGGATTTTGCTCCCTATCTAGCATGACCAGTTCTCAGCACCACATTCAGACTAAATGTGGTGGTGCACACCTGTGGTCCCAGAACTTAGGAAGTGGAGGCAGGAGACTTAGGAAGTTTAAAGGCATCCTTTGTTACACAGCAGGTTTGAGGCCAGCCTGACACCATGAGACCCTGTCTAAAAACTGTATATAACTGCATGGTGGTCCTTTTAAATTACTAATCATTACACATACAGACTTTACTTAAGCCTCACACTTCTATTTCAGATGAGGAGGCTGAGCTTTGAAGGTCAAGTGCTTTGAATGTCAGAGTTGGATCTTGAATGGTCAGCACTCCCACTCCCCCAGGAGCTGCCAGAGGTTCAAGTGGCAGGAAAAGGCTACAGAGAAGATCTCAAGGGCCTCAAGTGAAAGGGGGAAATCATTCCTCATGGCTAGAGAGAGGAAGAGAAAGTTGTGGTTCTAAGAGAGACCTGAGCTGGGCTGGTGGTGGGAGAGCAGATTTGTGTAGGAAATACTCAGAAAACAAAACCAAACACCCCTAGCTCCATTCATTGGTTACAAGGCAAAAACCTTTAATAACATGAGTGCTTATTACATGAGCTGCTTCGGGGCACTGACATCTGATTTCTGGTCATGTTTTTCTAACACTTAAAGGTTGAATGCCTCTCTCGGGGCCACCTGTGTGGTGGGTTTCACGGAGAGTTTGTGTGGGTGGACAATGGGAACAGCTATGCATACAACTGACAGGGGATTTGGAAATCCCCCGATGCTATGACTGCACCTTCGACTTTAGTTAAGTCCTTTCCCAAGGAGGGAAGAATGTCGTGGTCCTTCCAGGAAAGAAGGAAGAAAACACTTGGCACAGATACACAGAGAGGGGTAACATTAAGGGACCAGCGAGAAAAGTCGGGGGAAGTGAACGGGTTAAGGTCTGTGGGATGAGGGACCACTGTGGGAGGGGGCTGAGTCCATTTGGTTTCGTTCTTTGTAAGAAGTGATACCATCACGAGGACCATGCCATGCAACCTTAGAGACATCTGTGTATACTTCCCCCAAGGCTGTGCTGGGCGGTGGGGCAGAGGTCAGAGGTCAGCTCAGACAGGCGTGGTACGTCTGTTGGCCGGATTGTTATGCAACGACTCTTTGAACTCTTTGGGTGTGGAGTTGTGGAACTGTAGAAAAGCATGGTCCCGGTCAGAGTTGAGAAGGGTCCCCATGGTAAGCTTAGAGGGGTCCCGGGAGAGGGTGAACATGGAGATGTCGGTGGAAGGGATGGTGTGGAAGCCTTTGCTGATGGGAGACAGGTCTCGGGATCTGGGTTCAGTGGAGCGAGAACTTGACCGTCTTCGGAATCTATACCTGTAGGGCGGCAGGCGCGCAAATGTAGACTTCTTCAGGAGCTCTGAATGGGATCTGGCACGCAATTGCTGATGCTTCTCAATGTAGATGTGCACGGCGACCACGCCCACAATTTCCGCGATGATGAAAGAGAAGGCTCCAAAATAAAAGGACCAGCCGTAGGAGTAGCTCTTTTTAGAGTCCCTCTGCCCAGGGTCTCCAGCGTTGGCTGAGATATAAACTATGATGCCGATGATGTTGCTTAGCCCTGAGAGAAAAGGAAAAGAAAACACATTCCATAAAGCCTCAGAGGCAATGACCATGTTTTAGCGCTGAGATACTGATAGAGCATGTGGAGGTACCAGGGAGAGGAGGCAATGGATTAGGGCCAGGGAATCTCACAGCTGAGCTCTTCCTGTAAAGGTTGTCTGTTGGGAAATGAAGAATTCTGATGCTCAATCCTGGGCAGGGCACTGCCAGCTAAAGACTTTGTCTACTTATAGCAAGTACTGGAGAACCCAGAATGTACTCATTTCCCTTCAAAATAACCCGTTCCATCACCACTTAATCTTGACCCTAACTCACAAGAATGGGAAAATGAACAAGATATGGGTCCCTGACCTTGATTTCCTTACCTGCAGCTGGAGAGACTGACATGGAAATGTAATGAAATCATAATGTAACAAGGACCCCATCAGAGATGCAGATGAGATGAGAGAGAGAGAGAGAGAGAGAGAGAGAGAGAGAGAGAGAGAGAGAGAGCTCAGAGAGAAGAGAGCCTTCCTTTGAAGTCCTGGTAGCATCTGAGCTGGATCCTGACAGCTGACAGGAGAGGCAAGGCTGTGGACCCTGAAGTGTGAGAGAAGGGACAGAGAATGACTTGCAAGGGCGTAGCCTGGATGCTGGTGAGGCTGGTGGCATCCTGAGCAGCAAGGAGGACCAGCTAGGGAATAGGGCATACTAGATATGTGGAGTTAGAAATGCTGATAAGGGCATACTGGACACACACAGGGTACAGCTGTAGTCCAGAGGTGAATGAACCCCTGGAGGGAGGAAGAACACTTAAATCTTTTTTGAGGGGAGGGGACTCAGTGCTATGAATGGAACCCAGAGCTTTGTATAGAGTAAGCTAATATTCTACCACTGAGCCACACCCATGAACTCCAAGTCTTTTTTTTTTTTTTTTTTTTTCTGCACAGAATAGGATACACTTTAGGTCAGCTGTTATTGGCGCACCAGGCATTAGAGTACACAAAGCTATTAACCCTGAAGACTCATTCCTACCTCTTGGTTATCCACTTGACCACCAACCTGAATTTTATCGATGCCATAGGCTGGGGGGAGGGGTGGCGGACCCAGTCAAACACGCCTGCGAACTCTACCTCGAGTTATTATATCTGTTGCTGTTGCCATGGTCCCTGGACAGTGGATCTCAGCTTCTTCAGCCTTTCAACATGGACTTAACCCCAGGTCTTTCCAGGGAACTTTTAGGCCTTCACACAGATTGGAACTATAGAGGCTTCCGGCTCCTTGGACTGAGCAACACAAAGACTTTCTGCTTTTCTAGCATGCAAATGTTACTGGATTATTTACCTCTTGGGTATAAACTAACACAATATTGCCCATGCCATTGTGTTTTCTAGAGAGCCTTGGCTTATTAATACACCTACTTTCCTCAAGTGGCACCGGGCTACATTGGGAATAACTAGCGGCTCACCCCTTGGGAGAGGAACTGATTCCCTAGGCAATGGTGAGAAGGATCAGTGCCGGGATTCCTACTCACACTCACTTGACTGGCTCACAGTATCACTCCCAAACACCTCCTTTTGTATCTTTATGTCAGAGGAGCTGGTGTACTAGCTGGCATCTCCCGGCATCTAAAGTTTCACTACCTGGCAGGTGGCACTATATGGAGCCTGTCCCTCTTTGCGGGTCCCAGTACCAGGTGATGAGTAACCTTTCCTGGAGTCTCTCTGTTGAGCCATCCCCCCACTCCTCAAATGTCCTGTACATTTGATATCCTCAAGGTTGCACAACTAAAGGGTTATCTTAAAGCTCTGTCTAGAGGCTACAGAAATGCTTGCTGATCTTTCAGGGACTGGAGTTAAGTTCCTAGCACCCATGTCTGGTGGCTTAGAGCTGCCTGTGTCCTCTTCTGGCCTCTGCAGCACCCCACCCCCCAACACACATAAATAAAAAGAAAATAAACCTTAAGGTAGAAAACAAAGCTTTGCCAAGCAAAGTGGCTACAGTGCCACCATTCTGAGTGGCTGGTGCCTATGTGTGAGGTCTTACAAACACTTCATATATGACTCTGGTCATACTCAGTCTAGGACTTGCCCCTGGCAGGGAAAGGCTGGGTTCTCCCTCTGCCCCATGTTCTCTCCTGGCCTTTCCTGGCACAAACTTTCTCAGGTAGGTAGCAGGTTCTGATCAGTGAGATATCCCTGATACAAGAGATGACAGATCTGGCTCTGTCAGGCTTCACCGCCCCCCCTCCATCCCCCAGGATAAAAACCCGGCTTCTTTCCCCCAAGTGTCAATTTGCCTGGATGATTAGTGGAAGACACATTCTTTTATATTAAAACGAACATGGATATAATAAGGAGGAAAAAGCAGAATCCGCATGAATTTTTCAGTTAAGTGGGAAACTGACTTCAAAGAGACTGCAGCTCATTGATGCTCCTGCAAATGCCCCGAGTGCCCAGGGCCGTGTTCTCGCTCTCCCCTCTGACAGCAGGGAAATATGTGAGACAAAGTTTAGAAAGTCCCAGCAAAGAGGGCGTTGCTGGGGGGGGGGCAGGGTAGGAACATTCACGGTGATGCTCAAAGGTCTAACTAGTTTAAAGTGGCGGGAAGCCGAGCAAGTTATCAGTCACTGGTGGGGCATTTGTTATAAGCCAGACAGTGGGTAGAGTCTTAAGTGACTTGTTTTATTTATTTTATGGTGTTGGTGATGGTACCCACGGCATCAAGCATGCTAGGCAAGTGCAGTGCCATTCAGTTACATGCTCCTAGCTACAAGTCTTTCCTTCACCAGTCCAGTGTATTCCCTTCTATAGATGGGGGAATAACATGGATGAGTAAGCTTCCATGTCCACACAAGTTAGGAAATGATCAAAGCAGAATTTGAACCCAAGACTCTTAGCCATGGTGGGTTGAGATTTCAGTAACGAGGCTCTTAAGGACAAGACGCTTGCTCATTACGAGTGCTCCAGCTTCTAGCCCAGAGTTTGACCCGAAGCAAGAACACGAGGTGTGTTTGTTGAATGAATGAGTGAATGAATGAATGAATGAATGAATGAATAGAATTGATGTACACATTAAACACGCAAAGCATATAACAGTTACTTTATGCTGAGCCACACTGGGTGCTAGCCATAGTTTTGAACTCAGTTACATGTACAAATTCATCTAACCCTTTAAACAACCTCCAGAGGCAGGGTCATTATGGTCTGGGCCTTTAGGAGGGGAAACTGAGACACAGAGCAGTTTAGAAACTTGCCTGCTGCTGTACAGTGAGGATACAGAAGAGGGGAGATTAGCACTGGGTAGCCTGGCTTCAGAGCACATGCATTTGTACCTTATTATCAGGCCCAGGACACAGGAAATGCTCAATAAAAGCCATAAATGTTAGCAAATAAAGGGCCTTGAGGATCATGGGGTCTTCCAATACTGTCATTTTATAGGTGGAGAATTTGAGGCTCTTGGGGCTCTAGAGGGAGGGGGAGGGGCTCTAGTCCTAGACAAGTATTCCCTCAGGGCTCTCATAGTCCCGCTGCATCTAACCTACCTGTCATCCCTCACAATACTCCCATGCAAAGAAAGTCGCTGATGACACTTTCCCCTAACAATCCCCTGGGGGGACAAAATAATGATCTTATCTTGTTCTTTGTAAACTGTCACATCAGCACAACACTGGTGCAGATTCTCCTGGTTGGTCAGCCAGAGCAAGGACAGGGCTACCAGTGGGAGGAACATTCCTCAAAAGCAGCTAAGCCCCCGGGGTTTCTAGTTAACTCCTGTCACCACCTAGCAAGGTCAGAAGCCATAGCTACCTCCGGCTGACCTGTCTCCTGAATAAGGACAGGACTTTTTCCCTGGCCTGTAACTTGAATGGGCTCTCTGAGGGTGAGAGTGGGATGCTGTCTGTCCAACTTACTCTGTAGAAGGGGAAACTGTGGGGGAAATCCTGTGCAAGGCCTCACAGGGAACCAGGATACTGGGCTTCATGCTTGACAATGTCTTGTTGCTGCTTTTCAACACTGTGACTTGCACATCAGTGTTCTTCCAGCAGCTCTGTGACATAGGAACCATTGCTCTCTGCTGTGTTGGAGGTGAGGAAGCCAGGATACCAGCAGGCTGGGGATAGTTCCTAAGGCCACACAGGTGGAACAAGAACTCAAATTTCAAAAATGTCACTTATTTACAGCCAACTTTGGCCTGGAAATAATGCAAGGAAATCCCAGAAAGAAGCAGTTCATATGCTTTAAATAGCCTTGTTACAGTTTATTTTGATTCTTCTATTTTTAATATTTATTAAGTTCTTACTGTACCTAAGGTATACAGTATACTTTCATGTGTGTATTTTTACAGAGTGGATATAGTGTGTATAGGATTTGGTACTACTCCTTGGTATGAGGAGCCACTATGGTCCTTGGAAAGTATCCGTATGGGTAAAGGAGGAGCACTGCATAGTATTCTGAAGGTCACCACCAAAGCTGTCTTCCCCTCCGCTGCTATGGTGGTTAATAAGCACTGTCAACTTGACAGTATCTAGAATCGTCTAAGAGGAAGAAGGCCTGAGCATTATCTGCGAGGGACACTTGAGGCTGTATTGATTAGGGTGGGAAGAGCCACCCTAAATGTGGATGGCATCCTCCTGTGGTCTGGGGTCCTGGATTGAATAAAATGAAAAAAGTAAGCAAGAAAGCGGAACATCTGCTCATCTCTCTCTCTCTCTCTGCTTCCTGACTGTGGGCAACAGAACCTTATGTTCCTGCTGCTTTGTTCACCAGGACAGACTGTTCTCTTAAACTGTGAGCCAAAAGAAACCCTTTCTCCTCTAGGCAGCTTTTGCCAGATACTTTGTTGCAACAATGAGAAAAGTGAGGAGTCAACTTTCCTTGTTCTCTGCTTCTCTAAAGCTTTCCATCCTGTTGGCATTGTGCCTGGAGCAGGGAGGGATGGGAAGGGATGACAAAGACAGGAGAGACTTAAGTGTGGAAACCCAGAAGAAAGAGGAAGATGAGGACACTGGAGGGGGAGGGGTGGTGTTTGGGGGAGAGAAGGTAGCGAAATAGGACACATTTCTGAAGGTAGTGGTGTTTGAATATGCTTGGTCCATGGGAAGTGGAGCTATTAGAAGGTGTGGCCTTGTTGGAGGAAGTGTGTCACTGTGTAGGTGGGTCATCCAGTGAGGAAGAAGAGACCCCCCCCTCCTGGCTGCCTTCAGACGAGAACCTCCCCCTGACTGCCTTTGGATCAAGATGAAGAACTCTCAGCTCCTCCAGCACCAAGTCTGCCGGCATGATACCATGCTTCCTGACATGACTATAATGGACTGAACCTCGGAAAATGTAAGCCAGCTCCAATTAAATGTTTGCCTTTATAAGAATTATCTTGGTCATGGCATCTCTTCACAGCAATAAAACCCAAATGAAGACAATAGTCTCTCATTTCCTGTTCACCCTGCACTTCCTCCTGCTCAGCTGCTGTGGATGGATGACCAGGTCTTCCCCACAGACATCTAAGGCCTTTGCTCTCTCCAGACATGATTGGGAGGATATGGGGACTTGAAAGCTTGTAAGATTGTGAACAGCAATTGACTGGCAAGCAAGCATCTCAAAGCTCTCCTCAACCCTTCTCCATTCCTGTATCTCTTTTCTCCTTCTTCTCTCCTCTTTTTCTCTTGTCCCCTCCTCCTCCTTTAGGGTTTCACCATGTAGCCCAGGCTGGCCTGGAATGGTGACTCAGCCTCCATAGTCTTGGCTGCTCTTTGGTTAATCTGTGTCCTTGTCTCTTTCTCTCATAGACTCTGACATCGTGTCTAGAGTCTGGGTCTCTTATTGTCTAATGGAATCCTCCGCTGCACACAGGTTGATCATTCACCATCAGTATGGCTCTGGCTTTGGTTTGTTGTCGGGTTACATCTCAAGGCAAGACACTCACCTGCAGAGACGAAGAAGATGCCAGCGCTGAGGATCACACTGTGCCTGCTGCGATGGAACTCACTGGCAGCCACGCAGAGTCCCCCGAAAAACAGCAGAGTAACGCTGAGGATGGGGAAGACACTGGAGGCCCTCACAGCCCCTGTGGAGAGAAGGAGAGAAGTTTCCATCTACATTCCAGCCAGCCCTGGGACTCACCTGCTCCGGTCGTGGAGTGTCTGTAAACCAAACAGTGCAGAACTGGAGAGAAGTCCACATCCCATAGAGGTGTGGGACCAGCACCAGTCACTCAGGGGCCTGTGATCTGAAGGCAGCTGACCTCTTGAAAGTCTAAGCAATTCTACCAGTCATGTGCATTGTAAATTATGTCTAGGGACTTGGAGCTTGGAGTCACTGGGGACCCATTTTCAGCATCCTCTTAACTCCCCATTTCCAGACTTCCTCAGTCTTCTGCTTCAGTCTAGTAACCAGGCCATCCTTCATTTCTGCTGAATGAACACAGGGAGAGCCAGACTGAGTTGCAAGCCCGAGATCCTTGCATGCTGTTTCAGTTACTCCTGGGTGTCCCCGTGCACAACAGAGAGCAATGTTAAATAGTTAACACCAAGCAGTGACAACCCAAACCTGACCGTGATAGGGGAGGGAGGGTTGATTTGGGGTCTGTATTCTGAGCCTGGAACCCAGGATCTTCATTTTACATCTGGACCTGCAAATTATATAGGCAGTCTTGAATGCAGGGATTCCTGTCAGCCCATTTGCAGCTCATCAAGATGCAGAATCTTAAACACCTGTATTTGCATAGTAAAGAGCCTGGCAATACCCATTCAAAACCCATTTAGTCACAGAATGATTAGATGAATTTATGTGTTCACTCCAGAAATATTTATTAGGCGCCTACTAGATGCCAGGCATCCCGCCAGGTGCTATCGAAGCCACAGCAAAAACATTTAAGGACCATAAAAGGCACAGCACTGTCCTTGGGAGACCCCCCTGGGTGCCCTGCTGTGAAGCTGGTGGCTTCCTGGATCCTGGAGAGGTCTGAAGGTTCTGTGGTAGAAGTCAGTATGACCCTAGCCAGAACAAGAGCAGACATGACCTCAACTTCTAATGGGCTGCAGCCTGATGGACCTTAGGACACTGGAAGTGCTATAGATGCCGCAGGCAGTAGATCCAGGAGTCATTTTCTACATGGTTGGGGAGAACCTCACAGCGGTTCAGTACACAGAGTGTGGTCATCTTCCTTCAGCCAAAAGGAAGACTGCTGCTGTATACATCATGAGAGAATTATTTCACATATTGCTGGCTTAGGGATAGACTCAAATTCAAAATGTGAAATGAAGCTTAGCTGAGCATGCGTGGCTTTCAAAAACCACTGCAAGGTTTGCAAATCCCAAGATGAGATGCCCCATGCCAGGGACTGGCTGTATTTTCCGGCATTGGTGGTGGGGGATGGGAGGGCAGTTTGGGGCAGCCTGTATTTCATGGTACAGAAAGGAGCAAGCACCTCTGTACAGCTAATGACTGGCTTGTTCTGAGCTAATCTGCATACATGCATTATTAATGGCTTGCTTGTCCTAACTCTCCTGCCCAGGCAGCCCCTGGAGGAGTACAAAGAGTTGACTGGTAAGTGCCTAGGTCCAGATGTCCAGAAGGATACCCGCGGGAGCACCTACCAGAGGGACAGGCTTGGATGCTGCTGATGGACTGCCTCATTCTCAGGAAAGGTGCTGGCTTGAGAAGAAGTGTGAAGGCGGGGCTAAGAGTGTTCCCACAGTCTGCTCCACTCCCTGGCCCTCCCAATAAAGCTTAAATATCCAGTAACCGGCAGGGCAAGCTTTGTTCCGGTTGCATCATGGTCAGGCCTGGATAAAGAACCTGAATGGATTCTGTGCTCATCCATATATTAAAAAAGCCACAGGGCCCATGCTCATGGGTCTTATGCTATAGTAGAAACCACCAGAAGGGCCAGCCACATAGTCTGCAGGGCCTTGTGCAAAGGAAAAATATGACGTGTCTCGTTGCAATATTTAAATTTCAAGGTAATGACAGCAGTGCAGTGATGACGACTTTCCCCAGGGTTGGGCCCTGAGTGATTGACAGGGCTTCAGGGATCCAGGTGAGAGTGGGCGTGGCTTGGACTAGTGTGTGTGTGGGGGGGACCATGGAAGGGACTGAATTCAAATGTTTTCTATGTGGAAGTATTAGCCGATGGCTTCACTATGGGCAATGGGGAGAAGATTCTTGAGCTTACTCTCAGTGTGGAGCAAATGGCGCCTTACTGTGGCCCACCAGAGGAGCAGAATAGATGCAGGACTGGCAAGGGTGTAGCTCATTTTGGCCACCAGAGGTTCTGAGCTCCGGTCACGGCACTCGCAGTCACGTGACTTAGCTCCAACCACTTTCCTCCTTTAGCTCTAAAAGGAAAAACCCTTTCTAAGACAATGTGAACAGTTTGGGTTGGTTGTGTGCTTAGGGGTGGTAACAAGCTGAAGGGGCGGGGCACAGTGGAGTGGGTTCTTCTAAGGCAGAAGGCACGAGCACGTCTGTAGTCTGTATTTGTCTCAAGCTGTCTTTTTTTTTTTTTTTTTTTAAAGATTTATTTATTTATTTATTTATTTAATGTATGTGAGCACACTGTAGCTGTCTTCAGACACACCAGAAGAGGGCATTAGATCCCATTACAGATGATTGTGAGCCACCTTGTGGTTGCAGGAAATTGAACTCAGGATCTCTGCAAGAGCAGTCAGTGCTCTTAACCTCTAAGCCATCTTTCCTCAGGCTAGAGGCCTGGGCAGTTTGTGGTCCTGGATAGGTGTGTCCTTCCCATCCCTCTGCTCCCATGGTGACATTTTAGGAGGGATTTCAAACTGCCAGAAAAACCGGTCTAGAGGAAAGAGGCATGGAGGAGGGGGATCCTGGGCCCTAGAAGGACCAGATTAGATCAGTCCCCTCTGAGCTAGTGGCCTGCCCTGGCTGTCCTTGGTACTGCCCTGGATTGTGCTGGGGGCTCAGAAAATAAGAACCTGAAAACACAGTGAGGTTTTGTTTTGTTTTGTTTTGACATGCTGAGTAATTTGATTTAAAGTAAATGAAAAAGCTTTTAAAAAGCAGGCTCAGTGTCAAGGTCCTTCTGACCTTGGTCATCCT
This sequence comes from Mus pahari, assembly GCF_900095145.1. Classification (NCBI taxonomy): domain Eukaryota; kingdom Metazoa; phylum Chordata; class Mammalia; order Rodentia; family Muridae; genus Mus; species Mus pahari. The sequence goes on along the minus strand of NC_034590.1, from coordinate 92,361,627 downwards.
CAGTATCCCAGCTTCATGCCCTGGCTTCAAGTGCAAGTAGAACTTTTCTGTGAAATTCTCTTATCTGCCCTAAGACTGGCCCCACCTCAGAGGCAGCAATGACTCTAGTCCCTTCCCTGAGTCTCTATTATCTGAACTCATTTCACAGGATGAGTGCAGTCTGCCGACACACCTGGACAGACTTCTGTTGGTCACCCATGGCTGCTTCTACTTCCATTCCACAGAGAATCACTTACAAGCCATGTGTGTCCCCGGGGGGGTCAGAGTTTGTCACAGGCCGTTGCCTGTTTATTAGGCCCATGGGGTTTGAGGAGAGCTATTTGCTTTCCCCATTCTCTTCTTTCCCTATGGAAGAAAGGAGTCTATAAGTTCCTATGTCATGTTAGATTCTCACTCCTGCTCTGGTGACCTTCAAACATGATGTGATTTCCTCCCTCTTCCCCCCACATTCACACATTTGTAAACCTCTTCCTCAGTCGAGTGTGTTTATTGCTGCTTCGTTCCAGTAAAGCTTCAGAAGGTGCAGTAGGGGAGGGTTTCCCCCTTCACCTCGCTAACTCTCAGGAAGTAGAGAGGATGCTCATGGTAATTTTGGTCCTCAGCCTGTGAATCCAGGTAAACTGGCTGGGGCATCTGGAGTGTAGGGTATAGCTTAGGGGGTTCCGCCTTGGGAGCAATTCATCAAATAATTCCCCCAAATTCCCATGTTTGATGTGAGGGTCTTCAAATGGACTCTTGCCCCCCCCCCCACAACATTGTGTGTGTTTGGAGGTCAGTGTTCTTTGTAAAAGTCGGTTCTCTCCTTCCATCGTGTGTTCTGGGATGAAGCTCACAGTGTCAGCCTTAGAGGCAGGTACCTTTAATCGAGGAACCAGGGGTTCTCAAACTGTGGGTGGAGACCCTCCTTAGGAGTTGCACATCAGATAATCCTGCATATTGGATATTTACATTGCAATTTGTAACACTAGCAAAATCAAGGTTATGAAGTAGCAACAAAATAGTTTTATGGTTGGGAGGGTCACTATAACATGTGGAGCTGTATTAAAGGGGCGGGAGTCAGAGTCTGAGCCATTTTGCCTGTCTGTGAATCAACCTTTAAAGAGACCATTTGCATTGTGAGTTGGCAGGGTTTGTTTGAATATTCAGTGTAATGAGTTTATTTGATTAAAAGATTTTTTTAATTAAAAAAAATGATTAACCTTTGAAATATGCCCCAAGGACATTAGAAGTGATAAGGTTGATTATAAAAGTGTATATTTGGACAGGCCTGGTAGCACAGGCTCGTTATGCATTCTAGCAAGGAGGCTGAAGCAGGAGGAATACAAGTTTAAAGCCTGATTGAGCTACAAGGTTACTTCAAGGCCAGCCAGGGTAAATTAATGAGATCCTGTTTTGTTTTTTTGTTTAAGAAAGAAAGAAAGAAAGAAAGAAAGAAAGAAAGAAAGAAAGAAAGAAAGAAAGAAAGAAAGAGAAAGAAAGAAAAGAGAGAAAGGGGAGGGCGTGGAGACAGCTCAGTGACATAGAACTTGTTTGTTGCTGGTTACAAGTGAGGCCCCACCACACACACATACCCCAAAGGTGTATCTGAAGCATGTGAGTATTGCTATGTGTAGAAGAAGGGCTATAACTGAACCAGAAATGGAGCAGGTCTTCAAAGCCAGCTTGGTCCAGAAAGCATCCCTAAGACAGGAAACTGAACGTCCTCTGACAGAATGGTGGGTAATGAACTGCTAACTGCATTGCCTCCTGTAAGCTATCTCAATCTAGGATTGTACATTGACCAATCAGATTTGCCCTCATTTGCATGGTGGAGAATGCAGGACAGGATTTGGTGATAGTAGTTTCTTACCCTGTTCCTATCCAAATGAATGAGGCCAGCTCCAAAAATGAAGACCCCCATCCCCATCCCAAGCAGCCCAGCATCTTCTACAGGCAATTATTCTTCCTGTCTTATCTGCAGCATAGTAAAAAGCTTGTCATTTTTCTTCTCTTGTCTAAAGAGTGGTGAGGCTGTTTCCACCAGGGCTCAGTAGCAACTTGGTAACCCTGCTGGTGGTGAGCCCTCTCTCTGCCCACAAGCAAGATTTATGTAGGGTCTAGAAACCCTGGCTACAGCCATCTCCCTTTTTCACATCTGCTACCGGAGCTTCCAGGGGCTGAGTTCAGGTCTTAAGAGTCAGAGGTAAACTGATTTGAGTGTAGTTTCATCATTGGCCAGAGTTGGACTTTGCTGCCCTTCATATTATGGGATATCTTCAATTGATATGACTTAGGCCTTATTAATTAGTCTTCTATGATGCCATGGGTTAACTATGGCCCTCAAAATTCTTGTACTGGAGACTTAGTCTAGAAATCTGCTCATGGCATTTGTAATAGAGTCCTTGGGAAGTAACTGGAATTAGATGACTCCAATAGAGTTTTGATGTAGATATTGGTGGCTTTAAGGAGAGGGAGGAAATTGAAGATGACAGACTTGCTTCATCTCTCTGTGTGATGTCCTCTGCTACATTACTATGCAGCAAGATAGCCCATGCCCTTGGCTGAGCACCACGCTCTCGGGCTTTCCCAAACTATCAAACAAAGACACTTTTCTTCTCCATGAATTCCATAGGCAATACTCCATTGTGGCAGCAGATGGGGATGGGACTAAGACGCAGGGCTTTAAACAGCAGCCTGCACTCAAAGTCCAAGAGCATACATGGAGAAGGGAGGCTGGGCAACAGCATTCGTTCATCCCCCCCTTAGTCCCGATGACGGATGTCACGTGACCAGGTGCCTCCACCTCCCTGTGATGGGGGCTGTCAGTTGAACTGTGAGCTAAAATAAACCCTTTGTGCCTATGTTGCTTTTGAATCAGGATACTTCATCACAGCAATGAACAGGAGAAGAGATGGAGACCAAGATTCTAAAATTCTTGGCAAGAAACCCATGTACTTGCAAAAGCCCATGCTTAAATTCTGGATTCTGTGGCTGTTGGTGAAGCTGCTGTTGGGTGGTGAGGTGGGAATGTAGGAGCAGAGGACTCTCCCTCCCCGGAAGGAGGGAGGAAAATGGTCAGAAAAACAGTCAAGCTCTCCAAAGAATTTAAAATTGGTTTTGTGGACTGTGGCTTGAAAGCCATGGTTCTGCTTAGTCTCCAATAGGGCAAGTATAAAACCATTTCGCCCAAGCAGGAAAGAAAAACAAAGATAAACAATAAGGATTCCGGGAAAATCCCACTGGTATTGACTTCAAAGCCGCTGTTTTTTGAGGGAGTCCTGTTCAGGTGCCATCCCCCACACTCCACCTCCCTCCTTCCCTCTTTCCCTCCTTCCTTTTTTCCCTCTCTTCTTCCCTCCCTCCTTCTTTCCCTCCCTCCTTCCTTCACTCTCTCCCCTACTCCCTCTAGCCCACACCTTGCCTTCTACTTCCTTTCTTCCTATCTTCCAGCCCCCCTCCACCCCTGGATTGACCCTAAGCCTATATTCTAGCCACTTTGGCCCCAAGATATTTGACCTCTGAGTCATAAAACCTAAATAAGACAGTTTCTTGGAAATTTAATTTATAACCTTAGTATTTAAAAAAATCCCCTTAAACTTAGCATTCCTAAATAGCAAATTAAATAAGTAATCCATTGGGATTTCCCGACTGCTTGAACTTGATACTTGTTCTTACTGAGGTGGCACAGGCACCCTAAACTAAGCTTCCTGTGCCTGGACCGGTGTAAGGCTCATCTGTATCTGACTCTGCTTCTATAATCCTGTGTGGCAGGCCAGAGCTGACATATACATCACCTCATGTTTGGTCCAGGGCTGAATGTACTGCACATTCTCATATGTATTTTTTTGTGACCTTGTCAGATTATTGACATGATAATTTCCATTTCAAAACAGATGAAGAAAGTTAAGATAGTGAACTATCTTGTCTCAGGACCAACATCTCAAGGAGGACAAGGAGGAGGAAGTCCAACAGGGTCAAAGCTTGGCCTATCACATTCCAGCCCCAAACTGCACTGGCTCTCATGGAAAATTCCTATAGAGTCACTGTCCCTGTCCCAGTAGGATTGGAACTGCAGAGATGTCAAAGGAGAGGTGAGCTTTGGTTTGTATTTATCTTGCCAGGTCTTGCCCTTGGGGACCCCACCCATTAGCACATCACCCATTAGCACCTCACCCATTAGCACTTTGCCATTAGCGCCTCACATCACCCACTGGGAGAGGTGAAAACTGCACTGAGTGGAAGAAAATTCCTTAGATTTTTCTTCTAAGGAGACTAAAAAGAACCTTTCAATTCGTTTTTTTCTTTTCTATTTCTAGCTCATTGAAATGAAAGAAACTTCAACATCAGAGCCTTGGGAATGTATGTCTACACTTTGAGGTGGATAATGAGGAGCCTGACACTTATAGGTAAGTGGGTGATGGCAGCGGACCCTCTCCTTTCTCCATGGGAGACTGGGGAGGTAGGGGAACTTACGTAGAAGATATTCTGCTGTATCCTGTTCATAGTCTGCATCTTCCGGGAAGTGATCGATTTTCTTGCACACGCCTCGGAAAGCTCCTGTGAAAAAAGACAGGGCCCTGAGCCAAGGGGACAGTGTTACTGGGACCCACGCTGGGTCTGCACCTCCATGTTGTGTATACTTCCCTGCTCATCAGCAGCTGTGGTGCATAGAGGCCCAACAGCTGATTCATGTCGGGTGCAGAAAAGAGACTAGTTGCTGTAGTTTGGATCGTGAATATCCTTGGGAGACCCAAGCATTAAAAGATAAACCTGAGGCTGGGACTAGAGTTCAGTGGTAGTGTGTGTTCCTAGCATGTCTAATTTCCAGCACACATGCAGACAGACAGACAGACAGACAGACAGACACACACACACACACACACACACACACACACCTTTGCCATTGGTAGGAGGGGCTAGAACTTTTGAGCCCAGAGGGAGGAAGTTAGGTCATTGGGTGTATGCCTTAGAAGGGGATTTTAGGAGCTGGACCCTTTTTTCTCTGTTTCCTAGTCACCATGAAGAAAGCAGCACTGTCCTCCCATGTCCTACCCAACATGAACCACTCATGTTTTGTCTCACCCAACTCCCCAAACAGCAGAGCCAACTAACCACGCCCTGATACTCCCAGACTCAATGTCCACCAATCGTTTCTTTTCCTTAAGAGTTGATTTATACATGCTCCACTATGCTCATAGCAGCCTTATTTATAATAGCCAGAAGCTGGAAAGAACCCAGATGTCCCTCAATAGAGGAATGGATACAGAAACTGTGGTACATTTACACAATGGAGTACTACTCAGCTATTAAAAACAATGAATTTATGAAATTCTTGGGCAAATGGATGCATCTGGAGGATATCATCCTTAGTGAGGTAACCCAATCACAAAAGAAGTCACTAGATATGCACTCACTGAGAAGTGGATATTAGCCCAGAAACTTAGAATAACCAAGATAAAATTTGCAAAACACAAGAAAACCAATAAGAAGGAAGACCAATGTATCTATACTTCATTCCTCCCTAGAATAGGGAACAAAATACCCATGAAAGGAGTTACAGAGACAAAGTTTGGAGCTAAGACGAAAGGATGGACTATCCAGAGACTACCCCACCCGGGGATCCATCCCATCATCAGCCACCAAACCCAGACACTATTGCACATGCCAGCAAGATTTTGCTGAAGGGACCCTGATATAGCGGCCTCTTGTGAGGCTATGCCAGTGCCTGGCAAACACAGAAGTGGATGCTCACAGCTATTGGATGGAACACAGGGTCCCCAATGGAGGAGCTAGAGAAAGTACCCAAGGAGCTGAAGGGGTCTGCAACCCTATAGGTGGAACAACAATATGAACTAACCAGCACCCCCAGAGCTCGTGTCTCTAGCTGCATATGTAGCAGAAGATGGTCTATTCGGCCATCATTGGGAAGAGAGGCCCCTTGGTCTTGCAAACTTTATATGCCCCAGTACAGGGGAATGCCAGGGCCAAGAAGTGGGAGTGGGTAGGTAGGGGAGCAGGGGCAGGGGGAGGGTATAAGGGACTTTTGGGATAGCATTTGAAATGTAAATAAAGAAAATATCTAATAAAAGAAAAAAAAAAGAGTTGATTTATGCCAGGCATTGATTTAAACACCTGGGGTGCGGGAGGGTGGAAATAGTAGGGATGCGGGTTCAAGACCTATTTGGAATTCATGGCAAGTTCAAGGCCAACTTGGGAAACTGAGCAAGACCTTCCCTGAAAGTAAGGTAAGGGAGGCAGCTCAGTGATAGGGCACTTGCTTAGTATGCTTAAGGTCTACACATGCACACACACACATATGCACATGCACACACACACACACACACACACATATTTGTCTTGAGTATTTGTTGGAGTGATCCACAGCTGAGTGATTATCAGCTGAGATGACAGCTAATAGATAGATATGATTAAAAACTAAGACTGAAATATGCTGCTTTTCAGACATCTCATGCCATTGCCATCTTAGAACCAGGAAACTTAAGAGCTTGGTGTTAGGGTCTCTCCCTAGCCTGCCCTCAGTGAAGCATTTGATTTATCTTCCCATTTGACAGATGAATAAATATCTTCCCATTTGACAGATGAATAAATGAGAGTTTCACTTACAGTCACTCTGGTGAACAAGGAACCAACCTTCCATTCTGGGCATTGAGGAGTATTCTCTTGTCTCCAGCCTGCCAATCCTGACCACAGGCCCCTCCAGTCTTCTCTTCCCTCACGACCTACCCCCATCCTCCGCCAGTGTGGGTCGCTCAGATCCACAGAGAGCTGTCAGCATTTTGCTTTCTTTCTTTCTCCAGCATAAACTTGACTCAACTCATTGTGTGTGTTTGTTAATCATTGTGGGTGTTTATTAACTAGCCAATTAACCAATCTCTGGGGCAGCTAATGACTCTGTCAGTTCTTATAAATGACAAACAGTATTCAGAATGTCTCACAGCACAGCGAGGAATTATGCCCGTGTTTCCTCTTTCCTGTCTGCAAAGACAGAGGCAGGGAGATGGGGCACAGTGCCATGCAGACCAAAGCAAGAAGGGGGGGGGGGAATCAGGCAGAGCCAGGCTTGCTTCTCAGAGAGGTCACTGAGATGAGGCAAGGCCATCTATGAAATATATATGCACATGTACTTCTTGTGAAGCTTGGGCACATAACCATAATAGCTGCCGCTTATTAAGTATTTCTGGGGTGGGAAGAAGGCTTCATGGGTAAAGCCCTTGCTGCTGAGCGCGAGGATTTGAGCTCAGATCTCCACTATCCACATAAAAATCCAAGTATGGTGATGCTGATGGCTGCCTATAATGAGAGGGCTGGGAAGTAGAGACAGGAGGATTACTGAGATCGCCTGAGCAGACAGTCCAGCTGAATTGGTGAACTCTTAGTTTAGTGAGAGACCCTGTCCCAAAACATAAGGTGGAGGGCTGATGGACGGACGAACACAGTGGGTTTAGCCACTTGATTTTGATGATCTGCATTTAATTTTCAGAACCCACAAAAAGATGGAAGGAAAGAACAGATTCCACAAAGTTGTCCTCTGACCCCTCCACGCATGCTCTGTGGTATGTGAGTCACACACACACACACACACACACACACACACACACACACAAATTAAAAAACAAAGATGGCTGGGTGTGATGTTCCACGCCTTTAATTTCAGCACTCCGAAATTGAAGTCAGGCAGATTTCTGTGAATTTGAGGGCACCTTGGTCTATATTTTAAGTTTCAGGCGAGGACAGCTGAAGCTACATACTACGTGTTTAAAAAGAAAAGAAAGAAAGAAAGAAAGAAAGAAAGAAAGAAAGAAAGAAAGAAAGAAAGAAAGAAGGAAGGAAGGAAGGAAGAAAGAAAGAAAGAGAAAGAAAGAAAGAAAGAAAGAAAGAAAGAAAGAAAGAAAGAAAGAAAGAAAGAAAGAAAGAGGAGAGAAATGAAGAAACACTTGAACAAGACACTGGGCCTCCATACATATAAACATGTGCACACACATATATATATACACACACACCAACTTATACCCCTGAATACACACACTAAAATAAAGGTATTTCTAATGGGCCAGGCACATGGATGGACCCCACCACCCATGAGGCAAGGCTGTAACTATTGACATTTCTGATGAGGCACCAAGGATCACAGAGGCATCCTAGCGTGTGAGGCTTCAAAGTCTGAGGCTTCACCATCAGACTCTGAATGCCCATCACTGCTGCGGCTAATATTCTTGTTCCTATGATTATCTTACAATGCTAAGAGCACTATCTATTTACCTCCTTACTGCTCACTACTGTGAGGAGGCTCCTAGCCAGCAGCATTTCACAGTAACTGTGATGAGATATGTAGACCGCCTCTTTGGTTCTGATTCTCTGCTAACCAGGCAAAGTATAGACTACAAATCCAGAAAAGGATCCAGAGGAGAGGACACAAGGAAACTCTTGGAAGAAGAGAAACCACATCTTCTCTCCTAATTTTGAAAAAAAGATATTAATTCTCCTCAATTGTACCTCAGAGCTTCACTCTCATGTTTCCGTTTATCAGATGTGATATATTTTAATGAAAGAACCATGCAGTGAGCGGTCTTCGGGTGATTGAGTCATGGGAGCTCTAAGTTTATCAGAGGATCAATCCTCGGATGGATTATAGTGCAACAGACTGCACAGAGGCTCTGGATACCAGAAGAGAAGGAGGACAGTTGGAGGAAGTGGGTTCTGGAGATTTGCATGCCTGAAGGCTGTATCTTGCCCTCAGCCCCATCCCTCTCTTTCTCCTTCTTGTTTGTAGCAATGGCTGTACTATAAAAAGAGTAGCCTGCTCTGCCATTACCGTGCCTCGCTGTACCCTTACTTAAGAGTGGGTTCAGTCTGGAGCCTTTAAAACTGAGAGCCAAAAGGAACATGTCCTGAGCATTTTGTCCCAGCTCCAGTGAACTGACACTGGAGCTAGGGAGATGGCTCAACAGGTAAAGTGCTTCTTGCACGAGTGCAGAGACCCAAGCTTAAGTCTGTCACACCTACAGAAAAATCAGGTACGGCATCATGTGTCTGTCACCTCAGTGCTAGCGTGAGGGTAGATCCTGGGGCCTTACTGGGCATTCAGGCTAACAAGCTCTGGTTCAGTGAGAGACCCCACCTCAAAAACAATGTAGAGTGCAATAGAAGACACCTAAAATTGACCACCAGTTTCTACACATGCATGCCAATGCAAGCAGACACACACACACACACACACACACACACACACACACACACACACACAC
>NC_034590.1:92328672-92352372 GCF_900095145.1 Mus pahari | reverse complement strand
GAGAGAGAGAGAGAGAGAGAGAGAGAGAGAGAGAGAGAGAGAGAGAGAGAGAGAGATTGCATAATGTCACAGTATGTATCTAGCACATTTGTTATTTCCCATGGACCACTTTAAGCATCTCACATGATTTATACTCTATAGCTCTCAAAATAAATCATTTCTGTGATCTATTTCACAGACAAAAACCTAAAGATCAGAAGCTTTAGTACCCTACATTGCCATGGCAGTGCACCGTCACTCTGGTGCACTGTCTTCCGAGTTCCAGAGCTGAACGTCCTAAGGACCGTCATGAGTTCCGATTTCTTCAGTGGTTTTAGAAGTGGGAACACAATACTTTCCCAGGTGGTTTGGTGACAGTTTTGTGGCCATGTCTTGCTATCAGCAATGGCAATGGTGCTTACCTTGGTTTCCCCACCTTTCCCGTGCTTCTCTGAAACAGGTCAAGGGCCATGTGGCAGGGCAAAAGCTTTGAAAGTGGGCAAGGGGCTTTGAAGAGAGTGGCCTTGCCTCACTGTGACCTGCTTTATATATTCCACAGATGATTTCACAGGGAGAAAAAATTCAGGGGGAGATTGAACGTAGGCTCTCCTAAAACAGACCACTGGAGACCACTGCGGGGATTCGGAGGAGAATGTGGGGGAAAGCCTCGAAGACATGGGCACAGGGGGAAAAATCCCTGAACAGAACAGCAATGGTTTGTGCTGTAAGATCAAGAATCAACAAATAGGACCTCATAAAATTGTAAAGCTTTTGTAAGGCAAAGGACATTGTCAATAAGACAAAAAGGCCACCAACAGATTGGGAAAGATCTGTACCAAGCCTGACGTGGTGGCGCACGCCTTTAATCCCAGCACTTGGGAGGCAGAGGCAGGTAGATTTCTGAGTTTGAGACCAGCCTGGTCTACAAAGTGAGTTCCAGTACAGCCAGGGCTATACAGAGAAACCCTGTCTTAAAAAACAAAAAACAAAAAACAAACAAACAAACAAAAAGATCTGTACCAATCCTAAATCTGATAGGGAACTAATATCCAATATATATAAAGAACTTAAGAAGTTGGACTCCAGAAAACCAAATAACCCTATGGGGTACAGAACTAAACAAAGAATTCTCAACTGAGGAATAGTGAATGTCTGAGAAGCACCTGAAAAAAATGTTTAACATCCTTAATCATCAGGGAAATGTAAATCAAAACAACTCTGAGATTCCACCTCAGACCAGTCAGAATGGCTAAGATTAAAAATTCAGGTGACAGCAGATGCTGGCGAGGTTGTGGAGAAAGAGGAACACTCCTCCATTGCTGGTGGGATTGCAAGCTTGTACAACCACTCTGGAAATCAGTCTGGNNGTTCCTCAGAAAANTGGACATAGTACTACNGGAGGANCCANCAATACCTCTNNTGGGCATATACCCAGAAGATNTTCCAACTNGTAATAAGGACACATGCTCCACTATGTTCATAGCAGCNTTATTTATAATAGCCAGAAGCTGGAAAGAACCCAGATGTCCCTCAACAGAGGAATGGNTACAGAAAATGTGGTACATTTACACAATGGAGTACTACTCAGCTATTAAAAACAATGAATTTATGAAATTCTTGGGCAAATGGATGGATCTGGAGGCTATCATCCTGAGTGAGGTAACCCAATCACAAAAGAAGTCACTAGATATGCACTCACTGATAAGTGATTATTAGCCCAGAAACTTAGAATACCCAAGATACAATTTGCAAAACACATGAAACTCAAGAAGAAGGAAGACCAAAATATGGATACTTTGATCCTTCTTAGAAGGGGGGAAAAATACCCATGGAAGGAGTTACAGAGACAAAGTTTGGAGCTGAGACTGAAGGAAGGACCATCCAGAAACTGCCCCACTTGGGGATCCATCCCATAAACTACCACCAAACTATTGCATATGCCAACAAGATTTTGCTAACAGGACCCTGATATAGCTGTCTTCTGTGAGGCTATGCCAGTGCCTGGCAAATACAGAAGTGGATGCTCACAGTCATCTATTGGATGGAACACAGGGTCCCCAATGAAGGAGCTAGAGAAAATACCCAAGGAGCCGAAAGGGTCTGCAGCCCTATAGAAGGAACAACAATATGAACTAACCAGTACCCCTAGAGCTCCCTGGGACTAAACCACCAATCAAAGAAAACACATCACGTGGGACTCTAGCTGCATATGTAGCAGAGGATGGTTTAGTTGGCCATCATCAAGGCCCTTGGTCTTGTGAAGATTCTATGCTCCAGTATAAGCAAATGCCAGGGCCAGGAAGCAGGAGTGGGTGGGTTGAGGAGCATGGGGAGGGGGAAGGAGGGAGAGGGGAGTCTATAGGGAATTTTTGGAGAGAAAACTAGGAAAGGGGATAGCATTTGAAATGTAAATGAAGAAAATATCTAATAAAATAAATAAATAAAAATCATGTGTCTGTATGTAGGTATATGCACATGAGTGCAGGTACCCACAGAAGCCAGGGGTCTTGAATCCAGTAGGGGCTGGAGGCACAGGTGGCTGTGTTCAGCTTAAAGTGAGAAACCAAACTCTCTAGGAGCAGTCTGTGCTCTTAACTCCTGAGTCATCTGCCCTGCCCCCACTTTCTGTTGTGTTGTAGTTTTGTTTGAGGCAGGGCTTCTCATTAGCTGGGAGTTCAGGATCAGGGTAGACTGGCAAGCCACCAAACACCTGGGACCCTCCTGTCTCTACTTCCTAGTGCCTACATTGCAACCATGTGACATCACTGCTCCTGGTTTTTTCATATGTGTTCTGGGGATCAAACTTAGATTGTTATGTTTGTTCACCAAGGACTGTGTCAACTAAGTGATCTTTCCAGCCCTGGCAGCCAGGGCTTGTTTTTTGTTCTTGTTGTTTTTGGTTGTGGTTGTTGTTTTAGTTTTATGTATATGGTGTTGTGCCTACATGTATGCCTGTGTATCACTTATGTATCTGGTGACTGAAGAGGCTAGGAGAGGACTTAGCATCCCCTGGAACAGGAGTTACTGATGGTTGTGAACTGCTTTGTGGATCCTGGGAATTGAATCTGGGTCCTCTGGAAAAGCAGCCCATTCTTGGAACTGCTGAACCACATCTCTAGCCCTGGCAGCCAGTTTCTAAAGGCCCAAAGTGGTCCACGATCTGATTTTCTATGTTTAATCAGTCAGGAATAGTGTTTGCATGTTTAGATGATTGAGAAAAAAAAAGAATATTATTTTATTACATGCAGTGAATAAAGTTTTACTGAAAAACAGCCATGCCTGTTTGTCTTCAGTCCCCATGCTGGCTCTCGTGGTACTAGGGCAGACATGAGTATTTGTGACACACAGTACAGCAGGAAATATTTACTTTCTGTTTCTCTAAGAGTCTGCTGAGCTCTCCATGGTCCAGTAAATTCTGCTCTCTAATAGAAAAATGTGGAAATTAAAAAGGAATTTGGGCTTTTGCAGGGTATAGGGTGTGTGTGTGTGTGTGTGTGTGCTTGTATGGAAGCCAGGGGAGGACATTGGATGTTCTGGTCTCCATCTTAGTCCCTTGAGACAGGATCTGTCACTGAACCTGGAGCCAGGCTGGAGGCCAGAAAGCCCCAGTGACCCCTCTAAATCTGCTGTCCCCTCAGCACTGATAACAGAGGCATGTGGCCACCCTGCCCTTGGTGTGTACTGGGGATTCAAATGGGGATCCTTGGACTAGTGAAGAAGGCAATCTCACCTGCTGGCCCATCTCCCTGGCCCAGCAGGCCTTTAAGAAATTTGAGTCGAAAACTGTTTGGCTTTGTCATTTCGGTTCACTTGTATTCTTTAACCTGCATCTTTAACTGCATGCATATTGTACTTTATTAAAAAGTTAAATGTTTAGCACAATTTAAAACTCCATGTATTTACCATGAAAATCAGATTTTCAGGGTTTCTTTTTAAAAAATAAGGAGTTTGGGGTCCATCCCATAATTAGCCACCAAACCCAGACACTATTGCATACACCAGCAAGATTTTGCTGAAAGGAACCCTGATATAGCGGTCTCTTGTGAGGCTATGCCAGTGCCTGGCAAATACAGAAGTGGATGCTCACAGTCATCTATTGGATGGAACACAGGGNCCCCAATGGAGGAGCTAGAGAAAGTACCCAAGGANCTGAAGGGGTCTGCAACCCTATAGGTGGAACAACAATATGAACTAACCAGTACCCCCTGAGCTTGTGTCTCTAGCGGCATATGTAGCAGAAGATGGCCTAGACAGCCATCATTGGGAAGAGAGGCCCCTTGGTCTTGCAAACTTTATATGCCCCAGTACAGGGGAACACCAGGGCCAAGAAGGGGAGGGTGGTGGGGGGGGGGGGGGGGGGCGTGAGGGTATAGGGGACTTTGTGGATAGCATTTAAAATGTAAATGAAGTAAATACCTAATAAAAATTGGAAAAAAAAATAAAGAGTTCATTGTCACCTCTGTGTAACAAACAATCCATGTAGCCAGACATTAGCACTGTTTTTCAGTCTGGGCATGAGTTTACCAGTTGGTCAGAAACCCCAATTGGCTTGGTGGCACCCCATGTTTCTGCAGATGGATAATTCTGCTATCTCTGAATGAAGCACAGTGAGTAAGAGGCCTTTCTTTGGAGTCACTTCTCAGTTTCAGACTGATCACTCATTAGCCGTCGTCGTACTCAGTGAATTACCTCTCTAGCCTTGGGGAGATGGTAGTGGTGATGTCAGGGAGTTGTCCTGAGGTTGAACTGGTGCAGCCTCAGTATCTTCAGCACCTGGTGCTGCTCTCTGCAGCCCTCACACAACTTCCAATCAGGCAAACACATAAAGCATTTAGTACAGTTCCTGGCACACGGAAAGAACTCAGTACATCAGACCAATCACAATCCCTGGTTTTGGTAAATATTTTAGCACGAGAAGAGACGGAGTGGTGACACTGTGGTGTGATTTTTTAAGAGCAAAGCATCCTGAAAAGGGAAGACTGTCAAGGATTTCCCCAAGGAAGACTCCACACGGATCATGGAGCTGTTGGCACCCCAAGTCAAATGCTTATCATAAAGTGAACCTTGCCATTCGTATACATAGCATATTGCTAGCTCCCAAAAATATCTACCAGTTAACAGTTTTATATCTCTTCTGTGTTTTTTCCCCTCCTGGGCCTCCAGACAAGATGATTTAGTAGGGTTGGGATCATGCACTCTTCTTTACTTACATTTTCTTATGAATAGTTCCCCATATCAGTACAAATTTTTGAGACTCTGTTTTGCCATGTAGTCAGGGTAGCTTTGAACTTGTGATCCTCCTGCCTCAGACTTCTGAATGCTAGAATTACAGGTATGGGCTTTGAAAACCATTCTTGTCAAGAATAAAGGCGTTTTAAGGTGAGGTGCTTGTACCCCTCCCTTTAGTAACCAGACTACTGAGACAATGGACCCCAAGGAAATGGAATTTCCCCAGGAGTCTCCTACTGGGAGAAGGCGAGGCTTGGCTTTGGTGACAGCTGGAGGAGCTTGTCTCCTTAAAGAGACTTTATCCAGTTCTGGCAACTTGTCAGAATAGCTGACAGGAGAAACTGGAGCGGCACAAGGTTAGGTCAGTGGTGGTAGGGAGCATGCTTTGACCAGGACCGTTTAGATATACAGATCTCTGACCTTCCATTTAAACCTTGTCCAGACCCCAGAGACAGACTAGGGAGGCCAGTGGAGCCCTTCCTTTGTTCCTCTTCCAGGATACACACTGACTAGATCTGTATCTGCTCTACATTATTTTTTCTCTCTCTAATGGCCTATTGAGGACAGCTGTCTGAGCCTAGCTTGTTATAACTGCTTGTGCCCAGGCTCTGACTCTTAGCAGCTCTGGTAACATCACCACGCACAGATTTATTAATAAATCTTTAAAAACAGAAGGGAAAGGGTGAGTGTGATTTACCTATATGGTGCAAACAAATGGAACCTAGAGAGCTATTGAAGGCATTCAGATCATAAGGATCAAGTCAGGATACAAACTCGAACACCATCGTGGCTCAGCTTCAAGCTGAAGTGCCAAGGCAGAGAGATGCTGCCAAAGAGGGTGATGGGAACCAAGAAGGGGACCCTGGGCATTGGTCTGCGCATTGACCAGGTAGCTAAGGGTAAGAAGTAAGGCGACTGTGGTACTAAGGCAGCTGGGAAACCTGGGGTGTGAGATTCAGTGGGTCACAGGATCCTGAGAAGAATTTTGGAATGAAAGGGAGTGAGCTGTGGAGTTCTCATTGCAGAGACTGATTTTTACGGTGGTTAAAGTTTCATTCTGGGGAGAGATTCTTCCAGTAGCTTGACTTTGACTGAGACACTGGAATCTTTCCTTCCTAGGAGAATGAGTGTGTTCTCAGATCAGCATGCTTCTTAAAGGGCAGGTCCCTGAAGCAGTCCCCCTGAAATCAAGACTAGGAGAAGAATGCTTGTGATCATCTCTGTCAGTTCCCATGACTCCATGCGCTCCACTCAGCATAAGGACTGAGCTATGAGCAATGTGGGGAGATAGGATAAAGACAGCATTCCCCAGGTGACAGAATTAGTCTATGAGGGAAGCTGAAAACAATTTTCTTAGGAAAAAAAAAAGGTTAGAATAAACTGAAGGGCTCAGAAAGGTATTTTTAAACAAGATATTAAGCCATAAACAAAGCTATAATAATTAAGTCCTTGTGGTACTCACATTAAGAATTTATTAGAATAATTCTTTAATGCATAAAACATCCTAAAGATAAGCAGCCTATTATCTTGTATTTAGATAAGCTCTGTTAAATTAAAAGAACATAGGTGACATATGGTTCAAACAGTATAGAAAGGATTCAGAGGAAGCAACCTCACACACACCAAAAATTATCTCCCTGGTAACTCAGGAAGATGATTTCTGTTCAAGGAATGCTGAGTGAAATCATGTCTAAGTTGAGACTTGAAGGTTAATGAGAAGCTAATCAGAGGAGGTGGTTTCTTCAAGCAGAGGGGATCTGGTGTTATGACGACAGAATCCAAGAGGGAAAACTTGTTTGGGAGCTCAGAGTCTCTGCCAGTGTTAGGGGTCAGTGGAGGTTACCCTGCAGAACAGATCTAGAGTGTATGGGTAAGAGAGGATGAGAGAAGTGGGGGACCTGGGGAGGGGCTGTGTATGAGGAGTGGGCCACCAAGATTGGTTTGAGGTTCTGGGGATTCCCTGGTGGTCAAGACAAAGAGGATGCTTGTTCTCAGACCTGAGATCCTCACTGAGAATCTAGACCAGTTACTTAGTGAGCACGATGACGATATTTTGACGCATAGGCATTTATTCTTCTTCATGTAGATTTGTGCAGAGTTCAACCCTCATCAGAGAAGCCTCCCATTGCAGTGGATGGTGGTTAATGACACACTAGTCACAGTACACTATCACCCTTCCTCATTCCTCCTCGTTTTATCCAGTGGTCCCTTTCCTTCTCCCAGTATAGATGCTGACAAGAGAGAGCGTGTGCCATTTGTCTTTCTGAGTGTGACTTATTTTGCTTAACATGATAGTTTCCAGTTCTATCCCTGTCTGGGGGTTATTATGGCTAGGATGGAACACCATGACCAAAGCAACCCAGGGAGGAAAGGGTTTATTTGCCTTACACCTCCATATCACTGTTCATCACTGACAGAGGTCAGGGCAGCAACCTGGAAGCAGAGGCCATGGAGGGGTGCTCCTTACTGGCTTGCTTCCCATGGCTTGCTCAGCCTGTTTTCTTATACAACCTAGGACCACCATCCCAATGATGGCATTACCCACCATGGGCTGGGCCCTCTCCCACAAATTACTAATTAAGAAAATATCCTACAGTCAGATCTTATGGAGGCATTTTCTCAATTGGGGTTCACTCCTTTCAGATGACTTAGCTTGTGTCAAGTTGACATAAAATTAGCCAGAACAATTCATTTTCTTGAAACTTGAAAATAACATAATTTTTTATGTCTAACTAAAATTCTCTCTCTCTCTCTCTCTCTCTCTCTCTCNCACACACACACACACACACACACACACACACACACACACACACACACGCACATGTGTGTTGCTGGAAATCAAACCCAGTCTTATACACACAAAGCAAGTGTTCTACCACTATACACATCCCTGATATGATAGTAGTTTTGTATTTAGTCGGGGCAGTTAGTGGCAGCTCTAGGTAGGGTGATAGAACAGGATTTGAACTTGGATCTGAATGGAGAAGAGGCCAGCTACCTGAAGATTCATAAACCGTCTTTCAGCTAAGGGACGGTGAAGGCAGAGTCTGAGAGGTACTCTGAGCTCCATAGTTTGAGAAAGGAGAACAGCGTGGACAAAGGACTATGGTGTCAGCTTCACTGGGCTCTCAGCTGTGGACAAAGGACTACGGTGTCAGCTTCACTGGGCTCTCAGCTGCCCTCCCAACTGTTTCTCTATTACTGATCTCTGGAATACTCGGGAGGCTGGGTTGTATGTCTACTGTAGTCAAACCTAGCTTTTCCTTAGGGTTAGGAGCACTCAGTAGAGGTGTCCTAAAAGATGTGCATGAACCCGGGTGGCTCCCAAACATTCTAGCATGGGAAGTACCCTGGAAGGTCAGGCATTTGTGGTTTTGTATCCTAAAGATCTTGTTGGTTATATCCCAAAAAGTATTTGTTCAAATCACTTGGGTTCAACATGGGGATCAGACTCCCCATTCTGAGACTTTTCTTTCAGATTCTAGCAAGATGGCCCCAGTCTCAACCTAGGACATGGCCATCAATAGTCATAAAGAAGGCATAAGACACTCATCTGGAATTTGTGGAAACAAGTCAGGCTCTTGCAGGCTGAAGGAAACAATGGCTCCCTCTTTAGCATGTATACTTTGGAACACAAGCTCCAGTACTCTCCGATGCCTTTGCTTGCACACTCACTAGTTACATGCTCTTATACAGTCAACTGAATGTTTGTATTTCCTCCAAACTCCTATGTCAAAATCTTCATCTCCAGAATGATGTTAAGAGGAGTCAGAGTTTTAGGAGACTGATGGCATCAGGAGGATGGAGCCTTCATGAGTGGGATTAGCGCCCATAGAAAGGGGCCTCATGCAGAGAACCATGAGAAAGCAGCCCTGCGCAGCCTGGAACCATCCAGAACTATGAGAAATGTCTATTGTACGAGCCACCTGGTATATCAGCAGTTCTCGACCTCTGAGTCACAACCCCTTTGGGAGTCAAATGATCCCTTCATAGGGGTCACCTAAGACCAGAAAACATAGATATTTATATTAAGATTCAGAACAGTAGCAAAATTACATTTATTATGTAACAATGAAAAATTTTATGGTTGGGGTCACCACATCATGAGGAACTGTATTAAAGGGTCACAACATTAGGAAGGTTGAGAACCATTGTGGTATATAGTACTTTGTTATAGCAGCACAGGCTAACTAAGGACATTGTAATGGCTCATATTGTTTGTCTGCTTGACAAAATCACCTACAAGACAAGCCTGTGGGCATGTCTGTGAGGAAATTTCTAGATTGGGTTAACTGAGCTGGGAAGATTCACCCTAAACTTGGGCAGCACCATTTTTGAGCTGAGGTCACAATCAGAGAAGCACTCTTGCCTGTGGGTACAATGTGACTAGGGACCTTACATTTCTACTGCCATGTCTTCCCTTCCTCAAAACTGCAGGTTAATGTAAATCTTTCCTAACTTGCTTTCTATCAGTTAGTTTGTCATAGTACCAAGCAATAGGCACCAACACCTTAGTGGAGCTATCCTATGAAGCTTGACCTCTTCCTTTGAAGTCTTGAGAGTCTTCTGACTATGGGACGTTTCAAAAAAAACAAAAAACAAAAATTAAAGTTGGAGCTGGATAGATTGTTGCATCAATCCAGCAAAGAACTTTCTGTGCATGCCTGAGGGACTGAGTTTGACCACCAGAGTCCTCATAAAAAGATTGGAATTCCCAGCGCTGAAGAGACAGACAGGAAGATCCCGAGGTTCATGACCAGCCAGCTTAGCTGACTCAGTGAGTTAAAGTAATAGATCCCATTCCAAAGAATAAGGTGAAAGGTGACTGAAGAAGACCCCCAAAGTTGACCTCCATTTTTCACATGCACATGTACTCCCTTGTGCCCCAGAGAACTCACTGAAGTCTCCCTCTACTCTTTTTTTTCTTTTTAAAGATTTATTTATTTATTATATGTAAGTACACTGTAGCTGTCTTCAGACACTCCAGAAGAGGGCATCAGATCTTGTTACAGATGGTTATGAGCCACTATGGGATTTGAACTCCGGACCTTCGGAAGAGCAGTCGGGTGCTCTTACCCACTGAGCCATCTCACCAGTCCTGTCTCCCTCCACTCTTATGGAGACATGATCTGAGGTACCTGATGAATGTTCTCACAGCCCTGCCCGGCATTACCCTAGGTCACACGAAGAAGTGAGAAGTATGGCTGCCAAAGCCAGGCTGACTGGGTTTGGATCTTACCTCTACCATACACCATCTGGAGGTTACCTTAGTCCCATCTCAGTTTCTCCCTACGTCAGCTGAGACCCTTAGTACCAGTGATGGAGAACTTTCATGTGAAGTCAATATTTGCCAAGGACTTCATTCATCCATTTGTTTTTGAGACAGATCTCACATATTCCAGGCTGGCCTCAAATATTCTCAAGCTAAGGATGGCCTTACCCATAGATGAACGTCTGGTATTTCTGTTTAGGGGAGGAGCTAAGATTGTAGGTGTGGACCATCATACCTAGTTTATGTGATTCTGGAGTCAAACCTAAGGCCTTGCGCATTCTAGTGAGCCTTCTCCTTACTGAGCTGCATCTCTAGTCCTTGTCAAACACTTTACGACAGTCCTTAGTGCACGGAATTATGCAAGTATGTGTTAATTCAACAAATGCATTTCAAGTCAGAGAAAAAGACATAAAACGAAGGTTTGATTAATCCCAGAACTCAGCTCTTAGTAAAATTCTCTTAACCCACAGCACCAGGCACGGTGTGTAAGTTAGAGGGGACAACAGCTGCTAATACCATTATCTTTATTTTGGGCCTAGAAAGGAAATCAGGATTTTCTTCCATCCTCATAGAGATGCATGGATATTTATGCAGATCTGTGCGTGTGGGTGCATGCATGCATATGCATGTACTGTGTGGAGTTAACTTAGGCAGGGAGCCTAAGGAGCTTGTCACCCTCCAGAGAGATTGGCCTGAACCATCTGCTCTGTCAAGTTTGGCCAGGGACTAGATAGAGTTTTGTTTTTGTTTGTATTTTTGTTTTTTGGGAGGGGGAGAGAGAAGTCTTGAAAGTAGCTCTTCAGCTTGCGTGTGTGTGTGTGTGTGTGTGTGTGTGTGTGTGTGTGTGTGTGTGTATTTAAGTGTATGGGTGTACATGCACATACACACATTAACATAGCTGGTTAATCAGCCCCAGGGGTCCTCATATCTTTGACCCCCTCCTCTTCTGCCAGCACTGGGATTATAGCTTGTACTTCCTTGACTGACTTTCTATGTGGGTACTGGGTGGGTATCTGAACTCAGGTCCTCGCTCTTGCACAGCCAACGTATGAGCCATCTCTTTAGCCCAGGTGCTTGTGGTCTCAAGTTAAGAAATTGTTTGATCTAAGCCCCCAATGAAGGAGCTAGAGAAAGTACCCAAGGAGCTAAAGGGGTCTACAATCCTATAGGAGGAACAACAAAATGAACTAACCAGCACCCCCAGAGCTGTATCTCTAGTTGCATATGTAGCAGAAGATGGCCTAGTCGTCCATCAATGTGGTCTTGCAAAGATTATATGCCCCAGTACAGGGGAATGCCAGAGCCAGGAAGTGGGAGTGGGTAGGTTGGGGAGCAGGGCAGGGGGAGGTGTAGGGGACTTTTGGGACAGCATTTGAAATGTAAATGAAGAAAATATCTGAAAAAAAAAAAGAAATTATTTGATCTAGAACAGATAGGACTGGGAAAGCCAGTCTGTCACCCAAGTCTTAACTTTCTAGGCTTGCGGTTCTGAAGGAGTCAGGGTAAGCCGCAGCTATGACAAATGACAGGAGAAAAATCAATGTTCTAGGAGGAAAGATTTGTTGGCTCGTGCTTTCAGAGGCGATGGTCTGTGGTCAGATTGCTCTGTTGTCTGTGGGCTGTGGTAAGGAGACAAGGAGCGTGTGGCAGTGTAAAGGTGGTCAGGAAGTAGATGAGGAGAGAGGAAGAGAGATGAGATGAGATGC
Source organism: Mus pahari (assembly GCF_900095145.1). NCBI lineage: Eukaryota > Metazoa > Chordata > Mammalia > Rodentia > Muridae > Mus > Mus pahari. The sequence continues at coordinate 92,340,186 of NC_034590.1, read as the reverse complement.
ACAAGACTATTTCCTCAACTGGGCTCCACCTCCCATAGTTTCCACCTACCCAAGGGTCCATACAACTAGGAATCCATCCGTTGATTAATTCCTGATAATACCAGAGCTCTTATGATGACACTGGATCTCGGAACACTGCTGTGTGGGGGAACACAGTGCAGGTGTCTTTGGGCAACATTTCCTAACCAAACCATGGCACAAGGGCAGATTCCCCTCCAGCAGAAGTAGAGGATGCCATCAAGATCTTTGACTCCTCTTCAGACAGGACCATTCTAATCTATCTCCACTGGACTGCCAGCACCTACACTGATGCTCCTCAGGTAGGCTTTACATGGCTGTGGTTTCCTACAACTTAATAGACGGTCATGGTGGTGAACAAGCTCTGGGTAGACACCTCGTGTTCAAAATGAAGATAGGTGCCTCACCAGACTACATAGCCAAGCTCCATGGCCAGAACCTGGTCCAGTCCACAAACAGAACCAATACAGTACCTGAAACTTGGTTAGTACCCCAGCCACAAATCCAGCTAGTGTGCTTAAATTCCAAACCCTCGAGGCCAAGTTGAGAACACAAGGCTAAGGCTCTGGAGAAACTAGAGTTCTAAGTTCAGCAATATAAGTCTTCAATTACATCCCCATTGCAATAGCTTTGTCTTGAGAGATGAGAAAGAGCAAAGGTCACATTCTTTGATGCTTCAGGAGCTAAGAGGGCAAAAGTAAGCACTTGCCCATAGGAATGCTTGTGTTAGAACACATCTGTATTGTCTAAAGAGTAGGGGATGAAATCCACCCACAGAGCCTCTTACCTAATGATGCTGGGACACACAGAGTTTCTGAGCATCCCTGGTGCCTATACCTGTAGCCAGGTCGAGAGGCATGGTCCTCAGGGTAGCTGTGGGAAGACACTCCCTTCTCAGGAAACAATGAAGGGCAAAGATGGGCTTACTGCCAATTCCATCTTAAACTTGAAATGACTTATGAAAAGGTTTGTTTCATCTGATCTTTTCTAAGTATGTACTGGGATGAACAAAAAAAAAGAAAGAAAGAAAGGAAGGAAGGAAGGAAGGAAGGAAGAAAGAAAGAAAGAAAGAAAGAAAGAAAGAAAGAAAGAAAGAAAGAAAGAAAGAAAGAAAGAGCATTGATTTTGGAGGTGGGTGGAGAGACCTCATTTTTCTGATAAAGTTGCAACGATGGTCAGAGATGAAATCCCTTAAGACAGGATTGTAAAGTTTGATTTTCACAGCAGAATCATAAAATGGGTCAATTTTGTGAAAAAGTATGTTAGCTCGTCATCAGTTTTCCCAAGGGCCTCTGTTAATCTTTTGATATTCAAATCATGGGATGCCTATCACAGCCTCACCCTTGTCAGACCCCCTCCCCTCCTTAGCTGAGTCCTGAGGCTCTCCTTCCTTTCAGTTGGCACATTATATGTCAACCTCCTATTTGCTTTGTACTGTCACATGTTGACAGAGCTGGCAATCAGAGAGAAAGCTGCCAGCCAGAGACTGAGCATCACAGAGTGTTAAAGGGGTGGGGTAAAGCCTGTGAGTAGAGGCTGCTTTTGTAAGTGGTTGGGTCATTAATGCACATATTCATACTAAGACAGAGTTCACTTGCCTGTCCATATGCACAGATTTAAGATAATGAATTCCTGGATAATGAGGACCCTGAACTAAACTTGGTCTCTTTGAGCAAGATGAAGCACTTGGGGTATGGCAATTATGAATTACTGCCTCTAATAAGAGAAATCAGAAGACTGAGCAAGTTAATGAGAAATAAATATTAACAGAGATGTTTATTGCCTCTGGTGCACACCCTGAGCCATTCTTTTGTTTCACAGATGTCCTTGGAGGCACCCACATTCCACGAGGAATGGTCCTGACACTTGGAGTTTATCAGTGACTGAAAGCAACTGTTTTCTGTAATAAACGCTGCAGAAGGAGTACTGGGATGGGTTGTGAAAGATGCACATGAAGTTGGGTAGACAAGGGAAGATTCTGTGGAAAGGTAAATTTTAATGATGAAAAGAAGCCATGCCTGGGAAGATATGAAGAAAGCATCTTCCATGCAGAAGAGAGGAAGCCCCACAGAATATCCCACCTTTGACCTTAAATGAGGAATTTGGTAAGAAAGGATGGGCATCTCTGCCAACTGTCCTCTGCCCACAAAGAAGCATCTTGGTTTATTTTTAAAGAGCCTGGTATTAAATTTTTGGCTCAATCAGTCAGTTGGGTGGGTTTAGAAGCTTTGGAGTAAACAGTTTTCCCTTGCCCTTAATTAGGTGGATAATTGAAGGGACAACTAAATAACTAGCTTATCTCAGAGCCCAGGATCCAAAGATTCCCAGGCACAAAACCAAGAGGCCAGCCCTCCCACAGTCTAAGTCTGGATTAGGGTCCAGGTTCAGTTTACCTGTGCATCCTGCCTCCGGACACAGTACCCATGATTCCATGGGCTCCAATGCTTGGCTAACCAATGAGGCAGAAGAATCATTTGTCTCCGGTCCCAACCAAGTAGGTGTGTGGAGAAAGAATGAAGATCAGAAGTTATTTGATTGTTGTCACTTACAAAAATTAAAATAAAAATTACGGGGAGGATCTAAAGCATGTTGGTCTTGTTCCTCTAATGGCTTGGTATTATTCCCTGAAGGCTGGCTATCAGTAGGGCTGGGACGCTTACTGGATCACTCACTGCTTAGAGTCCCAGTATTTGTGACCATGTCCTGGTATGCACTGGAAGTGTTAAGAACTTGTTCCCTCTGCAGACCACAGAGGTGAGGGTTTTGGAGGAAGGGGTTAAGAGAGACCAAGAGCTGTGGATGTGGTTGTTCATCTCAGCTTCTTGCACACAGGCCCTGCTCTCTTCCAGTGGGGCAAAGCTGGAACCATTTGTGTGAAATTCACCTGAACTATTGCTTAAAATATGAACTATTTCTCGGGCCTCCTTTGATTAAGGTCTCTGAGAACTTATGCTTTGCAACAGCTCCCTGTAGGGTTCTGTTGCATATTAGAGTCTAAGAATAAGGCTCTGACCTCAGGAATGTGCTTCCTTGATAGCCAAATGACCTCCCTGGCACATCACCACATCTGTGAGGTCTCAGAACCTCAAGTATCTGAGAGGTTGACTGGAGGCTGCACAAGGTGGATGCGTTAGTTACCTGTTGTGACAAAGTTCCTGACAGGAAATAACTTAAAGAAGGAAGGGTTCTGTCACAGTTCACAGGGAAACAGTCCGCCATGGCAAAAAGGCGTGGAGGTGTGAGTGGGAGGCCAGTTGCCCACACCCACAACCAGAAAGCAGAGAGTGAACAGGAAAGGGGGCCAAGATACAAAAATCTCAAAGAACATTCCCCTAATGATACACTTCCTCCAGCAAGAAGCTCCTAAAATTCCATAACATTCCCAAACAGTGCTACCACCTGGGGACCAAGTGCCCAAATCCTATGGGAATATCTCCCATTTGAACCACAAATGATGGATTTGGAGGCTTGGTGGGAAGAGTGAGACCCTCTTGCAAGATTTGAGGCAGAGGCCATTCAGGACTTGTTCTGAGGTTCATATGTATCCCCCATAGTTCACATGGTGGAAACTTAAATCCCAGACCAGGCGCGGAGAAGTGGGACCTTAAGGGGTGACTGGTTCTGAGGACTCTGTCCTCAAGAGTAGATTAATGTTGTTTCCCTGGGCCTAGGCAAGTCATCACAGGAGTGGGTTCCCAATAAAGACATGAGTACAGTTACACACACACACACACACACACACACACACACACACACACACCACCACCACCACCACCACCATCACCACTTCAGCCATGGCATGAAGGTCCTCAGCAGAGGTGGCTCCTTGACCTTGGACTTCCTAGACTCTAGCTGTAAGAACTAAGTCTCCTTTCTTTAGAAGTTCCCAAACCTCAGGTATTATTCCAGCAGCACAAAACAAGTTAAGATGACTCTAATCTTCCCATGAAATATCCCGAGTCCTGGACCCCTGATGCTAGCTTGCCCATCCTGTGGGACCTGGTCCTCATGTTCACTGTCTGGTCAGCAAAGCTCCACCTGCCCTTGTCTCTCCAGTGCTGAGGTTACAGGCTCTGCCATGTCGTGCTTCTTAGATGGGTGCGAGGGATCTGAACTCCTGTCCTCATACTTGCCTGGCAAGCTCTTTACCGATTGAGCCACCCTCTCTGCTCCCCCGCCTTCCACCTTTTATAAGTAGCACACATATGGCCCAATGACAATCTGGCATGTGGAGGCTTGGGGTTCAAAAATAGTATTTTTAAACCCCAATTTGACACTTTTTCCATTAAAAAAAAATCCAGAAGAATCTTTTAAGTGCTGTTTCTTAATTCCTGAGTGACGTGCGCTTGAATTGCCACCCCTGCAAGTTCTATAAACATGCGCAGAATTAAAGCCCCAAACCGGAGCTTGTGTTTAGCTTCTGTATAAAGAGTTACACTTAAAAAAAAAAAAAACATTTTGTGCCATTCTGGTCATGCTAAACTGAGAAAACAAACTGAGTCTCCTGGATTAATCTCCAGCTACCCTGGGCTGCTCATTTCAACCTTCGCTGGTCAGCTTTATCCAGCGCTAACAGACTGGCTCACCAGCACATCCACTGGGGCCCTGACATTTACCCGGCATCTTTTACTCTCTTCTATTCATTAAGCATGGGTGGTTGCCACAGCAACCATTAACTGCACCTGACATCCAGGAATAGTTCTGTCGTTTTTTGCGCAAACACCACACCAGGGTTTCATTCAGTGATATGAAGACCTGATTGTCTTCCCTCTGACCTGCGTGGACACCCCAAGGCCTCTCCTTTGGGTCTGAACTTCCCACTAGGCATTTTTTTCCTAGACTCAGGGTCTGGGGCAGGAGAAAGAAGATGGGATTCCCTGTCTCTTTGCCTCTGCGTCCTCTATGTTTTAGACTGGGTCTTGTAATATATTTCAGATTGGTTTCAAAAGTCATAATACTCCTGCCTCAGCCTCCTGAGTGATAGAATTATAGGTAGGCACCACTGAGTGGTGCATAGGTTTATGCATATATATTTGTGTAGATGTAGAGGCCAAAGGTCAACATCAAGTATCTTCTTCAATAATTCTCTGCCTTAGTTTTTGTGACAGAGTCTCTCACTGAACTTGAAGCATACTGATTCAGCTAGACTGGCTGACTAGCAAGCTCCAGGCTTCTCCTGTTTCTGTCTTTGCAAAATAGGGTCAGCAAGCATGTCTGGAGTTTTACATTGCTGCTGGGGAAATGAACTCAGTCCACATACTTGTATGGCAAGCACTTTGCCAACAAAGCCGTCTCCTCGGCTGCTTTCCCCTCCCCTGAATTTTTATTGGTATTGAGGAGGGGTGCAGAAGGACTTCCCTGAGTGGACTGTGTTCTGGAAGGGGAACATGTTGGTGATAAGATGTGGACAGGGTAGAAGGGGCCTCCAGAGTGATCAGAGGTTATGGGAATTGAGGCACTGTGATGACATGATATCCGTGTGGACGTATGACTGTGTGCTAATGAACACCTATCTATGGCTTCTTGGCCTTTGCGTATCTCTACCTGGGTCACTGTATCCTGGATCTTCATGAAGCATTGAGGTACTTGTCTCCCTTAAGCGTGTCTAACGACTTCCTCTCCAGAGCTTGCCATCCCTAGTGAGAATGTTAACCATTTGTTATTTCCTGCCTTTTATGCTATAACTTCTTCAATAGCTTAAGCCCCTCTGGGTCTAAACACCTTGGCACAGAGTGGCGACTTCATGAGTATTTATGTGGAGGCTCAGGGTTCAAAAATAGTATTTTTAAACCCCAATTTGACACTTTTTCTAGAGGAGATTTTGAACAAGAAGACTCTTTGTTGATGAGTAACATGAATCCCTAGCCTGGCCTATAAGGGCATCTGTGACCTGGCCCCAGAGATTTCCAGGTCTGCCTTACCAATGCCACAGCTTTTGTTCCTCTCACATGTTCAGAGCCCTTGCACACATAGTAGGCCTGCAGCTTCCTTCCCTATACATCCCCCAGTCAATTAATTTCTACTTGGCCTAAGATCTCGCCACGATATTCTCGGACTGGAGGTGTTTGATTATTTGTTCCCACAGCACCCTATGCTTCTCTTCCAAGAGCATATTATAAATAATTAATTATGGTTTCATTAGGTCTGTTGATTCCACTTAGTAGAACATCTCTATCTTGCTCACTGCCATCTTCCTGGTGCCTGGCTTGTAGTAGGTTGTTAACTAACCGGTGGGCACTCCTAGATGCATTAGTATGGAGTGTTCCTTACAAGTTCAGCTTCATCTTTAAGCCTTTCTTCACTGCCCAAGAGTCTTGTTTTATCCATAAGTCTTTCTGAGCTTGGTTTTTCACCTCTCTCGGGGCTATGGATTTTTGGCGTGGTAGAGTTTAAGTCCTTCTTACTCCTTAGACTTTAATCTCTCCCAGTGAAGAGAAGGCTCAAAATCATGGCGTGTTCACCACTGTCCCACTCAGCTACTAGGTTTGCCATTTGCCGCCACAAGTCCTTGCTGTGACTAACTGACGTCTGCTTCTGGATGGGCTGTAGCCTAGAACTTGAAGCTTATTAGCTGGGTTGACTGTAGGTCAGCAGCAATAGAGAGAACAGGGTACATTACTCTATGATGGTCAGTGGCCTGAGGCTATTATCAATGAAATCTGCCTTACCTGTCTGAGGATTTCCCACTTTCCCACTTTCCTTCACAGTGAGAAACCCTACCCTCACCTCACAGTATGGAATGGCATCTCCCACTCAGCGTGTGTGTGTGTGTGTGTGTGTGTGTGTGTGTGTGTGTGTGTGTGTGTGTCTAGGGGTGACCCAACTATCACTTTTAGGTGGTATAAGGCAATGTGAACTTATGGAGACAAGAATACTAGTGTCTTTCTGACAGATTTCATTGTTTTTTATTTGACTCTTTGAGAAATGAATAAAAGACAGACAGAAAGCATGTGTTAAGGGGGCTGAATACATTCTAGGTATTATATAAAAGCCACTTTTCTTTTCATTTGTTCCTTTCCAGGGAAAGGAGGTACTTCCATTCATGTGTCAGCATTTGTTTATTTAACAGAGGCCTGTGAAGTTGAGGAACTTGACACAGAGTTTGTGAGATTCCCTTGTTATCCAATGTTTTACATAAACGTCAGGTTAGAGTGACCTGGGTCTGTGTCCAGGACCTGTTGCTTACTGGCTGCACATGTTTATGAGGCTGCTTAGACCTCTCTACTTAAAGAATGAGCACTTACATACTTTGCTTAAGATGAACACATTGTCACTATTTAATAACAGCTCCAAGGGGCTGGAGAGATGGCTCAGTGGTTAAGAGCACTGACTGCTCTTCTAGAGGTCCTGGGCTCAATTCCCAGCAACCACATGGTGGCTAACAATTACATATGAGCTCCAGATCCAGGGAATCCTATGCCCTCTTCTGTTCTCCACGGGCATGAGGTGTGCATGTGGTACACAGACATACATGTAGGTAAAACACTGGTACAATAATTATGACTCTATATGGAAGTCCCATACAGAAGTTCCATTTGCCAGTCAAGAAAAAACTGTGCATAATGCAGTTTATGGGAATGGCAGACTCGGGAACTGGACAGGGTGCTGCCCTTCCTGGGCAATAGCCATGCTATGATGGATACTCACTGGGGTATGTTGACATGATGTAGGCATGTCCCAGTGTGCATAAGAGGCTGAATGTGTCCTTTCCATGGTAGTTATCCCTGTTGATTGTGGAGGTGCAGAATGTAAGAATGGCAGATTTGTGGGTATTTTTCCTTTTTTTACATGATTTTTTTTTTAAAGTGGACTATAGTGTTATAGATGCATTTACCTTTGAAGACAGTCTTCATTGTATTTTTCAAACTTAAAAATCTTCAAAAGCCAGAGATAATACATAAGAAGATGTTTGGCTAGCCCTGGTGGGGCACACCTATTATCCCAGCACAGATAGAGACAGGTGGATCTCTGTTGAGTTCTAAGAACAGCATGGTCTACATAATGAGACAAAAGTCTTGCTGAGAACCTATCTGATTAGGGTTTATCTAATCAATAAAATCCAGCCACAAGGGAGAAAGGGGCCGTAGAGAGCCTAGTGCTAGGTGAGGAGGGAGCAGGCGAGGAGGACAAAGGTAACACGTTTTGAAGAAGCTCCTGCTCTGTCCTGGGGTGACCAGGATGCGCTGAGGTACATATGACATCACATTGCTTTTCTTGGCTCTGGCTGGACAGTGCCCCTTAGGAGCACCAGAAACACTGTTATTTCTGCCTTACCTTGTATTGCTAATGTGAGAGCATCCAAGCAGCAAGTGGGTCTTCAACAGGGTATGGGTGGGATGGGGATGCTAGATGCGAGATGCCGGCCACTACCGTACTTCCTTCCCACCTGCCTGGCTTCTGCAACTTCCAGTATGGCACCATCTGAGAAAACTTGACATATATGATGGCCAATTGCCAACTTGGTGGACTTTTGAATAACCACAAAAACAAACTCCCAGGCATGTCTGTGAGGGGCTATCAAGAGTAGGCTAATGCTATGGGATGGCTCATGTAAGTTTGGTTGGCTTTATTCTGAGGAGTGGGGTCCCACATGGAAGGACAAGAGGAGCCAAACAGTAGTCTTCATTGTTTCTGAGTGAGTGTAGTGTGACCTCTTGCCTCAAGCCCCCAGGTCATGACCTCCTACCACAATGGAGATCTTATATTCTTCTAAAAGTTGTGAGGAATCCCTAGTCCTTTCTCTGTGTATTTATGGTGCGTGTTTTTAGTGTTTATTTTCCATTTCCCTTTAAATCAACTCAATTTCTGTTTTAACTTAAATTTATTTCCAATGGAAAATTTATATCTCAACTGTAAATGGAAAGCCGGTACCTGCGGCCATAAATAGAAGGCTACTGTAAAAATAAACACAATAAAACCAAAACCATATTATGAAATTCCGGCTCATTGCTGTGAATTGAAAAGGAAATATCTTGCTCGCTGTGTGATGTGATGTTACTTAATGGCAGGGTGGGAGGCTGAGCATGAGCCTCGGTGGATGCTACAGCAGCTGCGCGGTTGGGTAGATTGCCTGGTGGAAGGAGGGTGCTGGTTAGTTTTCAAATCTCATCAATCTAGGGTTCAGGACAGTGACTTTCCATGCATCATCTGGCTTCCCCCACATGGCTAGGACTGATGTCCAAAGTCACCCACACTCCATCGATCCTTAGCCCCTCCACATGCTTCCCATGCCCTCCCCAGCTCCCAACAGGGAATCTCTTCCTGAGCTATAAGATCCTTGGGTCAGTGTTTCTGGGAGACTTGTCCTCCAGGATGCCATAGTGTAGCCAGGAACTGTGAGCCTGGCAATTAGTGTTGGCAGGAGGGACCACAGAGTACTGTGGTCTGGGTGCTGGGTGGGAAGGAGGACATCAGAGGTCAGGTACTGAGTGGGAAGGGGAATCTCAGAGGCTGGGTACTGAGTGGGAGAGGGGACCTCAGAGGCTGGATACTGAGTGGGAAGGGGGACCTAGTGGCTGGGTACTGCGTGGGAAGGACGACCTAGAGGCTGGGTACTGAGTGGGAAGGGGGACCTAGAGGCTGGGTACTGAGTGGGAAGGGGGACCTCAAAGGCCAGGTACTTAGCAGAAAGCTGATATTGGTTCATTTGTTCACTAAAGATACAACTAAGTAGTAATGATGAGTGTTTGCTGCATACTGGGTGCTACATCGGACTCTAGCAAAACAGAGGGTATTAGAGAAAGGACAACACTGTCCCTGCATGGGACAGGTCCTGTGAGGAAGCCAACAAAGGCTCAAGACAGCCAGTGACAATAGGAGGACACAGAAGACTTTCAGAAAAGGGCATCTGGGCTGAGACCTGATGCTGAACATGAGCAGCTACACCGAGAACAAGAGAGGAGGCATCAGGGCAGCCAGAGGCAGGAGTCTCACCCCAGGAGCCCTGTACTGGATTGCGTTTCTCAAACTTCTGTTGGGCAGAGTCCCTTGGAGGGTTTGTCCAGGCACAGCTTCCTGGGCCATTCCTTTAGAGATGGGATTTAGCAGGGCTAGGGGTTGGCTGGAGGTTCTGTATTTCTAAGAAGCCATATTGCAGCCAGGACACCTTCAACAGAGGCAACTAAGATAGGTCCACCTGAGTTTCCAGCCTCCCAAACTGTGAGCTAAGTCAAACCTTTCTTGATTTATAAAAAAATCCGCCTTAGATATTTTGTTATAGCCACAGAAAGTAGACAAGCACAAAAGCTGTCTGCAAGCACAGATGTCATTATTCAGGCAGAGTAGTTCTGTCTCTTTAGACTTCTGTGCCTGTCCACGGGGTGGTACCATCTCTGGTGCAAGTATGCCAGAGAAAACCTGTGATCTGAGCAGCATGGTGGTGGTGGTGGTGGGGACCTCCATTTTTCCAGAGCTGTGGACTTGGGCTTCAGATAGTAGTCATCCAGGCCCAGGTCCCACCTGTCCTTTGTGGACATAAACTCCTTCATAGTATCTCTCTGGCTTCTGAGCAGGAAGAGCATACCTCCATGGCTCCTCTCTAGCCACCCCAGCTTCTATCATTCATTTCCTCTATAGTACCTGGATGTCCCACGGCCTTGGAGGCAGTAACCTGGTTGGAAAACTTGGTAGCCCAGGAATCACCCCCATTCAACTCATCCTTCGTAGGTTTGTAACCTAGTTTTAATTTCTCAGCATCCTGAAGCCTTACTTTCTTCATCTGAAAACTAGATGACACAGCTGAATTAAGTAAACCACCAGAGACAGACCATATGGGCAGTGATGGGGTGATGGTTCTTTGTCTCCTAGTAGTTTACATGTGGAACTCCTCCATGCATAGGGCGTTCCTAGCTCCAGCCAGCGGCTGGCACCATCATGCCAGCATTCTAGACTGTCCCATTGCTGCACAATTGCATGCAGACTTTTTTTTTCCGTTATATTTCACGGGTAAGGGCAGAAGAGCTCACAGAAATGAAGCCACCTAAGACACCCAGCAAGGCAGCTGTGCTGGAATTTGCACCAGGATTGAAATGTGCTCTGCATCTGGAATTTGAGCTGTCTGTCTCCCTCTTCTCCACATAGTGCACTGTGTCAGAACCTTCGTGGATGCCAGGCAAGGGAGCTGAGTCATTTGCTCCCAGGAGCTGAGGACTGATAAGGCACCATCTCCATCAGGAGTGCCTATGGCTGGGGAGAGGACCTGGCCTTCGGGAGGTGGAGTGGAGTTGCAGGTGTCTCAGCGAGGAGGTTGGGAAAGCAGCCAGAGAACAGGGAAGCCACAGATGGATTGATTAGGAGACACCTCAGTGAACAGCATGGGTCCCATGCCAAGCCAGCTCTGTGGGGGACACAGAAGGGGGGCATGACCTTCCCCCAGGATCTGTATCTCACCAGGGACAGAAATCACAGGTTCCAAAGAGGAAACACCACGTTTGAGCAGACAGAGAGCAGGCTAAGGGCTGGGGGCTGGGGCTGGGGCTGGGGCTGGGGCTGGGGCTG
>NC_034590.1:92310078-92328602 GCF_900095145.1 Mus pahari | reverse complement strand
GGGCTGGGGCTGGGGCTGGGGCTGGGGCTGGGGCTGGGGCTGGGGCTGGGGCTGGAAGGAAAGACTACGTAGTGCAGTTTCAAGGGTTGACGTGGACTGGGCTGGCAGGAAAAGTTCTTGCTGGGAGCTGGTGGAGGACATGAGACATCACGACCATGCCTGCTCTTAAGCACCTCCGAGTGGGGGTGACACTGAGGTTATTGCTACAGCCTGGCTCCCAGGGCAAGTTGCTCCCACCCCCTGGCCCCCAATTTCTTCTTCAGTGAGACAGAGATAATCATATGCTTTCCCAGGCTCGCTGTAAGATGAGTTGACATAGCATGGCTCACACATGGAGCTCATGTATATCCATGGTATAGATAGATATATCCCTGGTTCCCACTGACTCCCCAGGAAATGTGGTAACATTATTCTGAAAACTGGCAAAAGTCTGCAGGGGCTCTCGCCGCCTCCTCTCCCCTCTGTGCCTTGCCTACTCTCCCTCATCCTCATGTCTTCCTGGACACCCACGCTCAGGCAAAGGGAAAGTGAGAAATAGGATCCTTGTGAGAAAATTACCCAGGATACATAGTCTGTGTGAGGTATCCTAAGATGGGGATGGGGACCGGGACGGTGGGCACAGTGACGCAACCAGACAGAGTAAGGTGATGCTGTCCTGGTTGCTGAGGAGGAGCCTAGGGAAGTCCAGCATCCTTTCCTGGTGTTTGGATCTTTCCTCCAAAAATAAAACGTCTGGATGTGCTGCAGTGTGTAAGATGATGCTCATAGGCGTGTGTGTTTGAATATGTGTCCCCTAGCTGGTAGTGCCACTTAGAAAGATGGTAGAGATGGTAGACCCTTTGTGTATGGTGCATGGCTGGCAGAAGTGGATACCTGGAGGTAGAGTGAGCTCTAACCAACCCACCAGCCTCAGGTCTCTTTCTCTGCTTCCTGATCATTCTGTGACCAGCTGCCATTATGTGACCTGTTGCCTCAGACTCTTACTGACATGCTGTGACCAGCTGCCATTATGTGACCTGTGACCTGTTGCCTCAGACTCTCACTGAGATGCTCAACAGCCATGATGGATTCAAATCTCCTGAAACTCTGAAACAAAGTAAATCCTTCCTGCCTTACATTGCTTTACAGCAAAGAGAAATTTAACTCATACAGATACATAGATGAGGGAAATACATGAAGGAAATTTGGCAAGTATGAAGGTTATTCTTGGTTATCAACATGACTTCATCTGGAATTTCTTGAAACCCAAGCAGCTGGGTACGTCTGTGAGGGATTTTTTTTTTCTTCTAATTAAATCATTTGAAGTAGAAAGATCTACTTCTAATCTGGATCTTTGAGGTAGGAAGGTCCACCTTTAATCCAGGCCACGCCTTCTGCTGGCAGCCCCTATAAAGGACACGGAAGAAGACAGCTTGTTTTCTCTTTGTCTGCTCGCCCTCACTCTTGCTTGTGAGTCCATGCCTTTACTGGCATTAAAGCCTACTTCTTCGGGATTCTGGCAGATACTGAAGACCAGCTGAGATAGCCATCTTCATGGAATAGAGTACAGCCTACTGGATGCTTGGATCTTCTGCTGGTAGACAGCCATTGTTGGACTAGCTGGACCACAGCCTGTAAGCCATTCTAATAAATATCACACACACACACACACACACACACACACACACACACACACACACACTGTATAAATTCTGTTCCCTTAGAGAACCCTAACTAATACAACAAGGCAGAGTAGACCCCCCAGTATGTGATCAGTGAATACATGTGGAATTGCAGAATTGTACTCTGAATCCCCAGCTCCTATGTTCCACCCTTTGAGTGTGTGCCTACCTAGGTTTATGAAAATGAGAGAGTGGGTGAGGAAGGGGGGAGGAAGGGAGAAAGGAAAGGAGGAGGAGGGAAGGGAGGAGGGAGAGGAGGAGGAGGCGAGAGCCCTTGGAGAATTTGCCAGGTTTCAGAATGAAGCTGCCACATGTCTGCAGGGGAGTCGGAGGGAACACAGGGACATATATATTTATACTGCGAGGGCTGTGGTATTCCTCCCCACAGCATTTTGGTGGTTAATAAAGCCAAAAGGACAAGAGTTAGTCTTTTACTCAGATATGCTGGGACCTTGATCTACAATCATGGTTTCTTACCAATTCTGTATCCTGGTGCCCTGACTCACAAGGTCAAGGCTGATCTTGGCTCTCAGTCTGCAAGCTTAGAGCTTAAAGTTCCACTCAAATGAAGCCAGTGGGTGGGCTGAAGACACAAAACCTTCTTGTTTCTGCATAATGATTGGGTCCATGGGACTAGGACCAGAGTGGCTCATAAAGGACCTGTCCACTTCACTTAATGTTCTTTTTTAGCTTAAAATTCTTGGAATTTTTTGGCACAAGGCATTTATTATTTTTGTGTTCTGCTGGACTCCATACAATGCAAGGACTGGCTCCAAAGTCCCATAGGATCCCCAAATTTGCACATGCTATATAAAAAGGAATGGCTAGAATTTACATTTAGCCTACACAACTCTCCTCTCTATACATTTAAGACGTTTCCATTTTAAATGTGTGTTGCACATGCATATACTGCTTGCATGTGCCTGAGCACACATATTTGTGAGTGTGTGCACATTTATGATGTCAGAAATTATGCTGGGTTTTCTTTATTTGTGGTTGTTTTTGTTTGTTTGTTGTTGGTTTTTAACTTGACACAACTGGAGTCATTTGGAAAGAAGGAACTTCAACTGAGGATTTTCCTCCATTCAGTTGGCCTGTAGGCAAGTCAATGGAGGCATTTTTTGATTAATGATTGATGGGAGAGGTCCCAATCCACTGTGGAGAGCTTTAATCCTGGGCAGGTAGTCCTAGATGGTAGAAGAAAGCAGGCTGAGCAAGCCACAGAGGGCTAGCAGGCAAGCGGGATTCCTTTCTCTATGACTTCTATCTTGAGTTCCTGTCTCCATATTTCTGCCTTGAGTTCTTACCCTGGCTCCTTTCCATGATGGAATTGACCCTTTCCTCCCCAGGTTGTTTTTGAACATGGTGTTTATCAAAGCAACAGACAGCAAAGCAGGAGAAGAATTACCCAGCTTATTTGTTCATCCATCCATCTATCTATCCATCCATCCATCCATCCATTCATTCATCTATTCAGAGATTTTTTTTTTTCCTTCTGTGTAGCCCCAGCTGTCCTGGAACTCACACTCTAGACCAAGCTGGCATCAAAGTCTTAGAGGTCCACCTGCCTCAGGTTCCTGAGTGCTGGGATTAAAGGCGTTCTCAGCTGATGGCTGCCACCTCTGCCCATCACCTTGTTTTTTCAGGGAGGTGTTTTTTAACAAACCCAGAGCTTTCCCCAGTGTGATCAGCCGCTTTGCTCTGGGAAATTCCCTATCTCCACTTTCCTTGGGCTGGAATTACAGTTAGGGGACCATGCCAGCTCAGCATGGGTTTTGGGGATTAGCATTTTGGCCCACAAGCTTGTGAGGCAAGTGCTTTAGGGGAAGAGTCATCTCCCCAGTCCCTCGCATGCCCTAAAGTGCTCTTTATACCATACAGCTCCTAACTCACTAGCAAACGACAGCCTTGTGGCACTGCTCAGGGGAGTGAAAACCTGCACACGCACAAAGATGAAGATGGCTTCAACCCCCTGGCTGGGCTTGCAGAGCCAGAACCCAGGCCTGCAGAGGAGAGAGCATGCTGGTGAATTGTGAGCTGGGGGAAGAAAGAAACTTGTAAGGGATCGATAGTGACATTTGAGCAAAGCCCCTCGGAAGCCCTCCCAACAGGGAAAAGGGCTCTAAGTAGGGGGAGCAGCAAATACAACAGCCCTGGTGTAGGTGCTGGCTCAGTATGTTGGCATTATCCCTGGACCAGGGAAGCCTTCTCTGGGGCATCTGAAGCACTATCAGGGATGTCTCTGTCCAGGTTCTTATACATATGGATGCCAAACAATGCAGACAAATATTGAAGTGTAAAATGTAAAAGGGATTTGTGGATTAGCTTAGTGTAGGAATTGTGAGCCTCCTACCTGGGGCTACAGTAACTGAGTTCAAGACCTACTGTTAGCGTTTCAAGCTATGTGACCCAGGATGAGACACTTTACCTTCCAAGCCTCCTTTTCTCCTGAACATGGAAGATAATAGGATTATCACAGAGGGCTCGTCATGAAACATAGAGGAGAAAATTTTAGAACGATGAATATTTAATAAGTATGTTATTAGGAAACAGCATTTTTCTTATAGTTATTTGTTGGTGGGGTGGGAGGCAAATGCCTTCTCCACAGTGGGTGCATGTGTAGAGGTCAGAGGACAACTTGAGGATGTCAGTACTACCTTTGCTGAGTTCTGGGGATTAAATGCAGGCTTGCAGGCAAGTGCCTTTTACCCGCTGAGCCATTTTACCAGCTACCCTTTTCTTGTTAAAAACAAACAGCTCTCAGCTCTAAGGCTTGCTCAGCGCTTGCTAGATGGCAGACACATGCCTTCAATTAGCTTGCACTGCAGCATCATAAGGTGTCCATTGCCACCCGCTGTCTTCTTTTTACAGATGAAAAAACAGCAACAGAGAGGGCAAGACACTTAAAGGAAACACAGCTAACAAGTGTCAGGGCTGGGCTTAGGACCCCAGGAGTCTGGCCCCAGAAAAAGCACACCAGTCTCATTCTCGGCCAGAGGGTTGGTGCCTAGCTCAAGGAGGGCCAAGAGGAGCTGGAAACGGTGTGGTACATTGGAGTGGAGATGGCCAGCGAGCTGGTCTCACGTTCAGGCCCATTGCAGATTTGTGAGACTTCCTCACAGCCTGGTTTGATTGAGCCCAGAAGCAAAGGTTTGGCTCTGTCCTTCCTTCCTGTCTACGCTGGTTTGCTGTTTAGCATATTTCCATCCACCGTGAACAGTCCTGTGCAGAGAGAGGCAGGCATAGCATAATCAAGGTCACAAGCTAGGTGTGCGCACTGCAGGCCTGGCTTGGCCCAGCCCTGTGTCTCCCTGTTCCCAACTGTTTTCTTTATTGAGAATCTAAACATCACCTGGAAGAGGGAGGAGCCAGTGGAAGGGGGACATCTGAGCCAAGTGTGTTTACACAGTATTCTGGACATCCAACAAATGGTCACTTAGATCTGGCCTGGCACTGTTTAATGGCATTGTATATATACTGACTCCTAATAGCTCCTTGGGGGTACTAACCTGGTCCCCACAGTGCAAAGGGGGGGGTGTCAAGGATCAGGGGCTATCTTTGCTCCTAACTTTTGTTAAATGTGAAGCTGTGGCCATAGTTGGGAGGTCCTGTGCTCAAGATGGACTTCCTGTTAGGGAAGGGACTCCCTTGAGGGTACCCTAGACCCCCAGCGTTTTGCCCAGGAAGCAAGGCCCTTTGGAGTTGTTAGTTTTGCTTCCTGCAGGGATGGTGTCAGGATTGTGTCCTGGGAGAGTGTTCCATCCTGATTTGCCCTCTGCTGTCCACAGCCCCAGGGCAGGATGTGGGGCCTTGGGAAGCCTCCTGCATTGTGGATGCTCCCCATGGTGCGATGACTGTGCTCAGTACATACACTCTGGAGCTACTGCCAAAGTTCAAATCCCAGCGCCATCACTCGCTAGCTGCATGGCCTTAACTGTTAGCTCTCTGTGCCTTCCTTTTCCCTGACTGTAAAATGGGGATAATAAAAGCACCTATCTCGCAGGGGTTTGTGAGGTAATACGGGTTCAGTGATGAGAACACAGAAGAGACACTGTCTAAATAATAGCTGTTTTAATTGACGGGTCTTCCCCTACTCAGAAAAGTCCCGTTCTCTTTCCCCCTTCTCCTCCTCTTCCTCCCTCCTTCCATTTTCTTCCCTTTTTCTTATCCTTTTCCTCCTCTTTCCCCCTCCTTCACTTTTCTAAAATTGAAACTTTCATTTTTGAAACAGGTTCTTACTATGTAAGCACCTGGCCTTGAACTCACATTCTTCCTGCCTTAGCCTCCTGAGCCCTGGTCCCTGCCTTCTCTTCCTTGGGTAGAGACTGTCTCCTTTATAATCGCCCCGCCCTCCATGCTGATTTCCCCAATGGTAATATTTGTCCCAGAATCTTACTTTACCTGGTTCCCCTTACTTAAACTCTCTGGTGGCTGCTTGTCATATTTAAAACCACACCCGATGTCCTTAGCAGAAGCTACAATGTCCTTTCTGGTTTGACCCATCTACTTTCCAGCACTACTTATGAACATTTACGCCCTGGGTGGTTGTGCCCTGTGGCCCAGCCATGCCAGCACAACCATACCAAACCCTTCACTGCCCCAGGCCCACAGCACATGGGCCTTTGCCCAGAACACAGCTCTTCTACACCTCACATGGCTTTGGCTTTGTGTTTCACTCAGCTCAAATGCCACCTCCCCAGGGAGGCCCTCCCTGCTGTCCCATGGCAGAACATGATCTGATTTACTCTTTAAGAAGACAATTCTTATGCCCTGTGGATAAATCATTTCCCACACAGCATGCTCTTACAGTGTTTCTACCACGTCCCACCAGGTGCCAGGCACCCCTGCAGGAGCCTACGTGAGCTGTAATTCATCTGTTCGTTCACTCAACAGACATTGTTCTGGGAAATGTGTGCAGAAGTAACAGACAAGCCCTGGGACAGCCGACCAGGAGCTTAGAGCGCAGGCAGGG
Source organism: Mus pahari (assembly GCF_900095145.1). NCBI lineage: Eukaryota > Metazoa > Chordata > Mammalia > Rodentia > Muridae > Mus > Mus pahari. The sequence continues at coordinate 92,321,969 of NC_034590.1, read as the reverse complement.
GAGCGTATTTGCTGATTTTCTCATGCTGAAAAACAAATTGCCTGGACCATGGCTAAAGTTTCTCTCATAAGTGTCAAGACTGTGTAACCAGATGGTGGGGCCTTTAAGTTCTAAACAAGTCATTTCCACCCATCTCTCTAGGCTCTAGAACATTCTGGAAGAAAGGGCAGGAAGTATGTATGAACCAAAAGATTGGGTGAAAGGTTACAGAACATCACGCTCTAGAATTGATTCAACCATTGTAATACATTCACGACTATGGCTACTTTCACTGGGTCCACATTAAACCAGCCCTATCAATAGTTAGTTAAGGAAGGGAGAGGAGTTCAGGGAGCCCTACCTTTTACCAGTTGGCTATTGGTAGATTCTGAGAGGGGGGGAGGGAACCACTGTCTTTAGTTGTAGACCCATTGCTGAGCCAACCAGACTCCATATTCATAGTCTAATGGCCTTCACTAATCTCAGTGGTCCACAAAAATAAATGGATAGGTAATGAATCCAAGAGAGAGACTTGTAGGGAGTGGGCAGAAAGCGCAGGAGTGATGGGGAGGTGAAAGTGGTTGCTCTGTAAATAAAAACTGTAAATAAAAAAGAACACAGAGAAAAGAGGTATGGTCTTTAAGAGGCGGGGCTTCAGAACAGCCATCTGGGGGATACCACAAACCCAAGAAGTATAGCCACGTGTCAGAAATGGCAGGTTCTGTTGAAGGACCAACAGGACAGGACTCCTTCCCTGACTCTGCTCTTCCTCATCACGTTCTCATGTGTGGCTGTGGTCACATGTAACCCTCCCAAAAAGAGTCCAGAGAATCAGGAGGGCTGAGTTCACTGTTTTCCGTCCACGTGCTAGGCACTGTGGTGGATAGGAAGTGGGTATCACTTTTACAGCACAGGTGTTTAGAGGTCATGGGTGCTGTCTTACATTGTATTCTTGTGGATAGACTGGGTGGAATTTTGCAGGGTAGCAGTTCCTTGGACTGGGCTTCTGGGAGGAGCTCCCATGGAAGAGGTAGTAAGGAGAGCAGGGCAGGCCACTGGGGGAAGTGGAACTGTGTCAGAGTTGTGACAGAGACCCAGTCACATGCAGAAATGGAGCTGAGATAGCCTTTACAGATGTGTTAGCTGAAGACTAGAGAGTTGAGCCTGCTCCCATCTCACCCGAATGCTTCTGGGAACGAGGTAACACCAGAGTTGTACCAGCTCTCCCATGCTAAGAGACATTCCCAGAGATGGGCTTAGCCATGGGCAGGCTGTACTGGCAGGACCACCCCAGTGAGGTGAGGATGCTGGTGCTCCCATGCTGGCCACCTGTGCCAAGAAGGCTGACAGGCTGAGAGTCATTGGATAGGTCAACCTCCTATACTCGTTTGCCCATCTGTCAAACAATGGCAAGGAAGCGAAGGGTGTCAAGGGGAAAGGCAAGGGCTGGGTGGGTTACTGCAATGAGGCTTGTTACAGGAATATTCAGGGCTATAACAGGTTATCATAATTGTCTGTGATAGCACAGACAGTCATATGCACTAAAGGCATGTGTAACTGCATGTATATGTGCTAGAGTATATGTGAACACATGCGGGTATGTGAATACAAGCGAGTACATGAGTAGGTACGTGTGTGTGTGTATGTATATGTGTATGAATGTGTGAGCATGTGCATGCATGTGAGTGCCTTGTGAGTTCAGGAGTATGTATGTGAGTAAGTGTGTAATGACATGGAAGTGTGTAAGCAACTGTGCAGGTGTGAGTACAGGCTGTGTCTGCATGTGTGTCTATGTATTCATGTGCATATGAGTATATGTGCATATCTGTGAATGCAAGCATGTGAGTGTGTGTTAGTGTGTGCATGAGGGTGTATACATGTAACTGTGCATATGTGTATATGTATATGTGATTGTGTATACACATAAGTGTGTTTGTATGTGTAAATGCATGATTATGTATGTTCATGCATGTGTGCATAAATGAGTATGTGTGTAAATGTATGAGTGTATGTGTGGGTGAGTTCAAGAGTATATTCACATGTATGAGTGCATGCATATGTACATGTTTGGATAAGTCTATCCCTGTGTTAGTGTGTATGTATGTGTCAGTGAATGAATGTATGCATGCATGAGTATTTCATATATGAGCATGTGTGTTCATGTGTGTGTGTTACATGTGTGGATGACAGAAAGAGTACATGTGCATTTATATGTGCATATATGAGTATGTGCATGTGTGATTGTATGCATCTGTTAGTGCATAAATGTGTATGCATATGTGTGCACATGCATGTGTGTGTGGAAATGTACACATCTGGGTACATGAGTGCTCACATGTGTGTGTGTGTGTGTGTGTGTGTGTGTTGGGAGTTGGAGTAGACAGGAGCTGGAAGGTGGGGAAGGAATGGCTAAGACATTGGAGATGGGAGCTTTCTAAGCCAGCCATGCCCTGGTTGGAGCTCGCATGAATGTGTTAGGGAGGTTCAGAATGAACAGAAAGAACCTGGCCATCTCGTGTTCTTCACAGCCTACTAGGTGGTCCTTGTAGGGCTGCCTTCGCTCTGTCCAGGGCAGAACCCTGTCCTTTCTCTGCCCCACCCTCACATAGCTAAGGAGATTTCCATATCTGTAGCTGCCATTCAGCTATCACCCTGCAGACAGGGAGGTGAGGAAGGAAGAAGAGGAACCCAGTTGCCAGGGATGGGTGGAGGTGGCGGGGTGGAGGGTGGGAGGAGGTAGGGGTGGTAAAATGTAAGATTCCCTAAACTAAAAGATTCCCAAAGAGCTGGTACCAAGAGCAGCCCACAGATGGACCCCCCTCGTACATCAAGAACTACAGTGCATATGAATGACAAAGAACAGGCACACAAGGAGAGCTGAGCCGACCTGGCCATTTCCACCCAAAGCCTTCTCCTCTAGACCTTGAAAGGCACCAGGCCATTGTCATCCTCGGACCCAGGGATGGTTGAGACTTGCTGTCCTGTTTCACTTAGACTTCGTATTATAGAGCAGTTTTGGGTCACAGCAAAATGGAGTAGGCTAGTGATGTCCCAGATGTCTGTCTCACTCAAGATCAGCATCTCCCACCACAGTGTCCTAACTGCGGAGCCTACATCTGTGTGTCACATCCCCCAGTGTGGGGCTGTGCTACGGTTCCACCATGTGCTAGTGGCTCCCACTCAACAGTTGAGCCTTTGGGAGCTTGGATTTCCCAGAGGCGATGTGCATGGGGGTGAAGGGAAGAAGGGAATTTATTCACTGATCACTTTGCTTCATTGTCACAGGGCTCACCGGCTTGTTTTTGTAAGGCATTGGGCTACTTGCTGTGTTATAGAGGCCACTGTGTTGGACTAATGCTTGCAGACCCCCAGCTCATTCCATCTCTGTCTGTTTCAGGAATATAGGAGCCTGACTTCCAACATAATGAGTTGATCTTTCAGGGCCAGCTCTGCTTCCCCTAGGCACTTACTACACAGGTCTGTTCCCTTTGCTAGAATTCACTTAGTCACATGTGTGTGATGTGTACAACTCTCTACACTCATGCCATACCACTGGTAAATAACCCTCAGAAGGTTCCTGTCTTTCTGGAGCTGAAAGGCAAGGAAGGAAAATAGATATTCCACAAACAGATGTCCAGACACAAGTTTATTTCAGGAAGCATTGTATCCTAAGGAGAGGACTGAATGCAGACACAGAGCTGTTGGGGGCAGATAGGAAGGGATGGTTCTTTAAGAAGGTAACATTTAAAATAATTGTAAAAAGCGAGCCATGAGGCTCTAGGTGGCAGCACACAAGGGTTTGGACTAAGAGCTTCCTGGACTGGGAAGAGAAGGGTGTGACTTGGTCGGTAAAGTGCTTGCCGGGCAAGCTCAAAGTACTACTGCACAAAGCAGCTATGGTGGCACATGCCTATGATCCCAGCACTCAAGAGTCAGGAGGACCAGAAGTTCAAGCTCCAGGCCAGCCTGTGATAACAAGATTGTATTTCAATCAATCGACCATCAATCAATCAGTCAGGCAATCAACAATCAATCAATTAATCAATTGGCTGGTGGAGCTGGATTCCAAAAGAGGAAGAGGACATTGGAATTGAAGCTGGAGAAGTGAGCAAGGAACCCACTGGACATTGCAGCTGTTTTAACTCCTTGCAATTTATAATCATCTAGAGAACTTAAAAACCATTCCAGTGCCAGGGCCTTACCATGACCCGATGAAGCCCAGGCATCCATGTCTGTGTGTGTGTTTTAAAACAAAAAGCAGGAGATTAACTGTGCTACCATTGAGGACCACTGACATAGATCTGAAAGCCTACAGTTTCCTAAATACTTTTAGTGCCCAAATCCCCAGGGGACTTTGTGGAAAATGCAGATTCTGATTCAGCTGGGTGGAGTCAGTTGCTTTCATCTCTTTCAGCCCCCATGGGAGGCTGATGCTCCTAGTCCAAGGACCACATTTGGAGAAACAAGGTTTTTGTTGGTGATAAGGAGGCTTATTTTTACAGACTGGTAGGAAGCCACTGGAGAATATTAAGCAGGAAGGAAAGCACGACCTTACGGATGTTTTCATAAGATTACAGCAGCTACAATGTGGAAAGTAGATTGCAGAGGGAAAATGGAAAGCTGGAAGCTAAGTGATGAGGTATGAAGAGAAAGGCCGGACCAATTGTCTTTCTACACAGCTCCAGGGGCATTTGGGCTTGGGGAGGGAGATGAGACGTGTACAATGTTCAAAGTTTCAATCTAGAACCCTGCATCTATTTCCCCACTAGACGCTCAGCGCCATTCCCAGAGAAGTGACTCTTACATGGGGAAGACTCCAAGACCCAGATCTATCTATCTCCCAGAGATAGGAATGTCTGGTAGCAGGTTCATAGAGAGTACAGATGCCCAGAATCTAGAGCTATTAACTAGAGAGCATGGTCTTTAATGTCCCAAAGACTTCAAATGCCTTTGTTGTCTCAAAGCCTTTGTCACTGGTGCATAGTACCCTCTTGGGTGAGAGAATCTGGGATGCATGCCAAGATGAATGAATGAAGTATATTTTTCATTTGGAAGCCTGCTACTGCCAGATGGATAATAATTCCCCCAGCCCGATTCCCTGCTTTGGATGGTGTCTTCGAATCAATTCCCATGGTTCCAGGAAAAAAGACTCATGCCTCAGAAAGTCAAAGGGAACAGTGAGACGTTGAGGCAGAGCACAAGGGATGTCTGGCAGGTGGCAGGTGGGTGCCTTCCCTGCCTGCATATCCTTTGGGAGCTGAGGGGCACAGCACCCTCTTCCTAGCACTGTGCAGATGAATGGGTTGACTTGTGGTTTTCTACCTCTGCTGGGTTGCTAAGATTTCATCTTAATTCATCAAACTCTGAAGATTAAGATTTCAACTTGTCCAGAAACTCATTAGTTCAGGAAATACAGGTTGGGAGGGAGAACAAGGAAGGAGGGTTTGGAAGGAAGAGGAATGGGTTGGGGAGGGACCTGTATGGAAGGGGATGAAGGAAGAAGAGGAGAAAAAGGAGGAGGGAGAGAGGACGTGAAGGAAGGAAGAAAATGAGGTTGGAGAGCAGGAGTGCTTTTGCAGACAAAATGGCATGAGTCACTTCTGGTGCACTGACCCGCACTTGAATGTTTGTTCTAAGATGTCTGTGGATTGCTGCCTAAGTGAGCTGTTCTGTGTCAATCAGTAAGAGAATGAATGTACTAAAATATCTAAAATATAAACTTCTGGACCTTCCAGAGGATGCACTTTGCATGTCTCTCACAAAGGTGGATGACTGTAGCCAACATCTACAAACTATCAGAGTTCACAGAAGAATGCAGACTTCTGATTCTTCTAATTCAAAGGGCATCACAGCAATGGGCCTGTGCTCTTTTAACAGGCTTGGAGTTCGCTATGGTCTATACCCCCAGTTCCCTTTCTTCTGTTTTTTTGATGATGCTGGAGATTGGACCCAGGGCCCCGGGCAAGCCCTCTACCAGTGAACTATGCCTTTTTTCTCCTTTTTTCCTATGCAACCTTTCTGGTCTCTCTAGATACCTGAGGTTATGGCCTTGAATACAGATTCAAGAGCCTATTGCTTGCCTCATGAGTCTATGAGCCACTGTAGGGAACAAAAGATCAGCTCTTTATCTGGGATGGAAAGGCAGTTTGGAAGCAGTTCAGATCAAAAGGCCTTAGTCATAGCTCAAAAGAAGATTCTACAAAGTGCGAAATAAACATAGAAATAGCTTCAGCTTCCCATCTGGAGCTCTTTGATATTCATGGTCTCTGGTCTTCAGAGTGGGTGAGCTGTGTGGTCAGGGCTTGTGGGGTTTGATCTCTTGAAGCTAAAAGGACTCCAAGCCCCATGAGAACTGAGAACCTAGGATATAGCCTCCTCTCCTCTCCTCTCCTCTCCTCTCCTCTCCTCCTCCCCTCCCCCTCCTCTCCTTTCCCTCTTCTTCGCCCCTCTTCCTCTCCTCTCCTCCCTTCCCCTCTTTCCCCTTCCCTCCCCTTTCCTCTTTTTTCATTCCTTTCCCTCTCTTTCCCCTCCCTTCTCTTTTCCCCTTTCCTTCTCTCTTCCACGCCCCTTTCCTTACCTTCCCCCAAATTTATTAACTCTTAATCCACAGCAAAACTCTCCATCCTCAGTCACCAAAAACAAACCAAATAAAACTAAAACTTTAATCTCAATATAACAATATGAAGCAAAAGCTTCTAAACTATAACTGCCTCTAATGAAGGAGAAGTTGGGAACGAACTATGCGAGACTGGATTCAAACTCAAGACAACAGTCTGAAGCCTTATTTAGTTTAAAATAAATAGAGACAGAAAATAACCACAGCCAGTTAAAAATGTGTCTTTGTACATGAAGGAGTGTGCACACATACATTCCCAGGCTCTGTCCCCTGAAAGGATCTGGAAGCAATAGCAGTTCAGCAGCTAGGGCATATCCAGGATCAGGTCCTGGTTTCTAACACCCTTCTTCAGCTTAAAGAACCTGGAGTCCTTGGGAAAACAACTATTTCCAGGGCCTAAAAAGAGAATGGGCATTTTAAATCCCAAAAGAAGGAAGTATTCAGGATAGGAACTGTGAAGGTGTGTGAATGTGACAGTGACCAACAGCAGGAGCTGATGCTACAGTTTGAATCTGAGTCAAATGCTTACCCTCTAGCCATGGTGCTACTTCAGGAGACAGGGTCCAGCTGGAGGTGGATCCTTGGTAGCATCTCATCCCTGGTTTCTTCCTGTCTCCACCTGCTTGGTTGTTTCCTCTCCATGATAGGGTTAATGGTTGTTTCACAACACACATCTCCACAACCAAGGTATTCGCCTGGGTTTGAAGGGCTAAGCAAGCACCGACTGAACTCTCTGAAACCATGTGCCAGGATAAATCCTTCAGTTTCTGTCAGACATTTGTCACAGCCCTAAGAAAAAGGCCGCTCATGCCAATGTGGGACAACTGGAAAAACAAAATAACTAAGGTAGTGGTGGATTATGATCCAAAGTATAAAATAAGAATGTGTGCACCTGCGCCATCTAAGTAAGTCGAGGAATAAATAACTAAATGTGGGAGAGTAACTCTCATGTAGAAGAATTCCCAATAATTTATGTAGCTGTAGCCCCCTCAAGGAAGCAGAACCCAATCCTGCTACTGAAGTGTGGGCTGTGAATAATGACTGCCTCCCAAAGTGCACAGTAAGGGGATGGAGAGGGGAGAGTCACTGCGGTGAGAAACTGACAAACACCAATTCAGCCGTGGTCGAGGTTGTCAGCAGAGCTAAGTTACATTGATAAGATGTGTTCTTGAATGATGTGATAGGAAAGACAACATACTGTTGTGATTTTCCCTCAACCCCATAACTCCTCAAGTGGTCAAGAGAAAAGCTGCAGGCAAGACAGACTGAGAGACATTTGCTGGAATGCTGGTCAGTGCTTCTCAAGAATTGTCAAGGTCATCAACAAAGTCATGGAAAGTTCGCCTAACTGCTCATAGCCTAGAGTGGCCTCAGGAGGCGCGATGACTAAACATAATGGTATTCTGGACCAGAGAGAGGGTTCTGGGTGATAAGAAGACTGGTGCAAAGTGTAGGACTCAGTCAATGAAAACCTTTCAGTGTTGGTTCATGACTAAGAATAGGTGTGTGGTGCGTGTGGTGTGTGTGGTATGTGTGGTGTGTGTGGTGCGTGTGGATCTAGAGCATGTCTCATCAGGAAGAAGGTAGGAGCTCTCCATGTTGTCATGGCATTCTGTGGAGACCTGCAACTAGTATGAAACCAGATGTATTTAAAGATATCATACATTTGGACTCAATCATTGTAGTTCTAGACATTTTATCATAAGGGAACTGTTGGGAAGGCGTATAAGAACTCATTTACAACATGTGTATGTAAATTAGTGGCTTGTAAAGTCAACAAATCCCCAATAATGGAATTAACTAAGTAAACTATGGTATATCATATAGTGAAGTACTGTCATGTAATGGTGCAGTAACATATCTGTTGATAAGAAAATCTGATCACCATATCTTAACTAATGAAAATGTACATTACAAAAGTATAGTCTTACTTTGGTTAAAAATAGGTGATAATATAAAGATATGGTGGTATACACCTGTAATCTCAGCCCTTAGGAGGTTGTGAGTTCCAGGTTACCCTGGGATAAACAGTCAGACTATGCCTCATAAGTATAATAATTATGTATCCAATGGAGCTTAATTTTGGGCTAAGAGAATAGAAGGATAATTATTTCTTGTTACTTTCAAACTTTCTTATGCTGGGTTTTTTATAGTATAGTGTTTTATGCTAATTTCTTATGCTGAGTTACTGCTACAGTAAAAAAGAATGTATGCCCATATGCATGAATATGTAATTCTTATTTTTTAAAGGGAAGGCAGGGTTCTAAGGCCAGGCATTGAGCCTTCACTCAGTTTTCTGTGACCAGCTGTTTGGCGGTAGGACCTAGTTTTTCCTCTTTCTCAAGACCACTAAAGAAACACAGGGGCAACCCTTTTCTGTTCATGGTATCCTGCCATCCACATTGGTAAAACAAAAAGCAAATTGGCTCACATGTGGTAGGAGGATTTGGAAACTTTATAGAGAACTCCCCATGATTGACCCCTCACCCCTGTCCATCACCTGGTGTTTTATTCCTCAGACAGCTCTCAGAGATCTTAGCCTCAGAGGCGATTGTAGGTCAGGGATAGCTAGATAAATCCCAGCTCCTTGGATTGCTTGGCTGTTGAATCTAGAGGATAACTGCTGCAGCACATAGTAGGTTAAACAAATATCTGCTGAGTGGATAGGTGGTTAGATAGATGGATACAAGTATATGGATGGGCAGATGATTAGATGGGTTGGTGGATGGAAAGAAATGAAGGAACAGATGGATGGAAGTGAGTCAGTAGATGGAAAATGGAAGGACAGACAGACAGAAGGGATGCATGGAGAAGTGGATGGAAGGACAGATGGATAGATAGAAGGAACTAGGTAGATGCGTGGAGGGATGGATGCAAATATCTGGATGGGCAGATGGTTGGTTGATTTGATAGAAGGTTGTGACCGAGTGAATAGATGGATGGGCTGATGAATGGACGAGTGAGTTTATACACAGAAGGAAGCATGGGGATGGACAGTTGGATGGTTGGAAGGACAGATGGATGGCTAGACAGAAGGAAGTGACTGAGTGAGTAATAGATAGATGGATGGCTAGACAGACGGACATGTCCTCTGCTCAATTTGCAATGTGTCCTTTCTTGTTTTCAGTTCTAGGTTCAAAGGGTTTGGTTTGAGTTTTTTCAGAGGCTCCTCATTCTGTATCATGGCATTTCTTACCCCATTTGCCTCTATGAATTCCCTGCACTAGTTCAAACCCAGCCATCATTCCAGAGTCTAATTGAGGTAGATTTGGAGTGGAGGGTGAACCTAACTTCAGTATTACTCGATACTTCCCAGACCCACTGCCTTTAGCTGCTCTCTCAGCTCCCACGCCTGTTGGAAAGGCAATGACAGCTCAGCATCATTTGCAGACCTCACCTGACTTGCACAGTCTGAATGGACTACCTAGAGTATCACCTTCTCAGGCCTTCTGTGACTCAGAAATGCATCAGGAACTCTCTCCGCCCTTGACAGTAACTGATTGAATTATTTGGACACATTACTGACTGCACTGTATACTAAAGCAGATGGAGGGTTAATTTTTGAATATCTTCACTTAGAAGGAGGAGGAGGAGGAGGAGGAGGAGGAGGAGGAGTGACATCACATGAAACCTGGAGACCTTGAAATCTGCACGGGCTGAGGGCTCATCCTGCTAAACCCATCCCTTCCTCTCTGAAGGATGCTTCAGGAATGTCTTCTGAGATAACAACAGCATCGCTTCAGCCCCCTGAGCTGCCTTTTTTTGCAGCTCTTATCACAGCTGTAATTGATTAATTTTTTGTGCACAGTTGGGAGCCTGGTGAGGAAGCAGTTTGATTTTATTTCTGCAAGGGAGACCATTGATATGCAGGTCCGGAAGAACTGCAAGTACGGAAAAGCACATTCACAGAAAAAACACGATGTGAAGTTGTGGAAGCCTATCGGAGAAACAGTCTAATGGTGTGTGAGGTAGATAGATGGAACCTTGGATGCAGATCACGCAGAGGATGGAAGAAGACAGGACCAGGAGCCAGATCATCGAGAGAGAACTGTAATGGTAGCCTGAGGGATGCTGGAAGATCCGGACCTTGTCATATCAGGGAAGATGCAATTACAGATTTCCGTGTCTTATGATATGATTCAGCACCTTGCCTAGACCATCCTCTTTAGAGGCAGTAGGGCTTGGCTGTTAAAGCTGATGACTTGGTTCGAATTCCAGCTTTTGAGCTTCCTTCCTATAAGTCAGAAGGCTTCTTTAACCTCTTGAAACCTCGGTTTCCCCATCTGTAAAATGGAGATGATGCTAACACCTCCAAGAGTTGTAAGGATTCAATGGGTTAACATGTGACACATGCGTCATAATGAACCTAGAATATTCTGCCCTCACACTGATGCAGGTCGACGTGCCTGCAGGCTGGACTGAGGTCTGACTTCTCAGGATGTCCTAGTCCATAAATCACATGCTCACTCACTAAAGATCAGCAGTTTTTACTGCTCACACTTTATACAACCACAGAGGCCTGGGTGGAGACCACACACGCATTTCTGGAGGCTCTGCTCTAGCTGGCACCAGCAATAGGAGTAGCAAGCTGAGGACCTATTTGGGGTTTCCTCAGACTAGCAGCCACCCCCAGGAGCAGCAGGTAGAGTAGAGGCTCATCCTGAAGTTGTTTCTGGCATGTAGGTCATATTATAGCTTCTAGGGAGCACATCTGGATAGCCTCTAGAGAACACACCTGGCTTGCAGTTTCAGACTGTAAGCCCAGAGAAGGCTGGATGGAGCCGTTTGGACCTGATACAGTTACCTGGAGACTTAGCAAGAGATGAGGGCAAAGTGAGACAGGATCTCCTGTCAAATTGACAGGGGGAGGTGCAGGACTTGGCTCTGGAGAAAACACAGCCCAGCACATTCTGCCTTAGACCTGTGCTTCCCCTGTGCCTGCCTAGATCCCACTTCGTCCTCAACATGCATTATCCAGTGAGCACTGGGTATCTATCAGTAGAATGAATGAAGGCATGCATGAATGCACGGATGCTCATGTGCACAGGGGCAGTTACTGTGCCTGCCTAGCATTACATTATCCCCTGCACCAGGTACCAGAAGCACTGGCTATCTATTGGTAGGATGGATTAATGAACAAATGCCATTCGGTCTTCAAGTCCTTTCATGCTTACTCTCTCATTCTGTCTTCCTACAGCCCAATGGAACATTTTTCTTTCTTTCTTTCTTTCTTTCTTTCTTTCTTTCTTTCTTTCTTTCTTTCTTTCTTTCTTTCTTTCTTTCTTTTTTTTTTTTT
>NC_034590.1:92293081-92310003 GCF_900095145.1 Mus pahari | reverse complement strand
GTCCTGGAACTCACTCTGTAGACCAGGCTGGCCTCGAACTCAGAAATCCACCTGCCTCTGCCTCCCGAGTGCTGGGATTAAAGGCATGCGCCACCACACCTGGCTGGAACATTTTTCTTACATTGCCAGATAAATTATCCATGGACCCTTAGAACTGGCAAGATGCTGCATCTTGTCCCCTTCAGTTGTTGTTGTCTTATCTATGGTAGCACAGTGCTTCCAGAACATCCTTCATTTGTTTTGCTAGGAGTCGAGGACAATATGGTCTCATTGCCATCATCTGTGTACACTTTTTGGAGTGTGTCAGTCACTTGACCCCCCCACCCCCCACCCCTTGCCAAGTGTCCTCTGGCTAAAAAGACAATTATCTCCTTCAGTGCCCTGGAACCTGGACCTTCTGCCCAACAGAACAGACAGCTTTTCCTCTGCCTGTGGGCAGCATTAATGAACAGTGGATGGGAACCCCAGGGCTTTGGCATAGGCAGCTCTGTGTCCCTTGGCATTGGCTGATGCAGGGGATTTCTCACTGCCAAGCTGAGGCGATACTGGCTCCTCTGCTGGTCGGGAGCCTTCCAGTGCCTTTGCCCAATGTCTTTGCAGAGATAAGAGTTTTCAGATAAGGAAAAGGAAACAGAATCAATCTTCCTCGAGGCAGGGGAATGTTCTCAGAAAGGAGAAGAGAGAAGGGCAGTTTTCTTTGAAAACCCATTCCTGAAGCCAGCAGGAGGCTGGAGGAAGAGGGTGGTCAGCGATATGAGCAAGGGGATCCAAAAGAGCAGCCACTGGTGTGTCTGTCTGGATTATTGAAGTCACTATGTGACTGTGTGCGCAGGGCACTGAGCAAGAGCTAGCATGTCCTCTCTAGCTCGCTCTGGCACGTCTCACGGGTCCAAAAGAACCTGCTGACAAATGTTGAGTGAAGGTTTTGCCTTTCTGGTCCTCAGCTCTCTGCAGCTGAAGCTGACATGAAACCTTATCATTGCAACAACCAGAGCTATCCCAGAGGACTTCACTGTTGGTCGTAGGAGTCAGAAGCACCCCAGTACCACCCACAGTGTAGTTTTTGAAGCAAGAGAAGCATCTTTTGGAGGGAGATATGGAGCCCCACAGTATAGCTCAGACTGGCCTTGAACTTGAGACCAACTTGTTTCTGCCTCTCTAATGCTGTGTTTGCAGGCCTGCACCTGTATGCCTGGCCTTGGGTGATGGGTTTCTTACCTCCACTAGTGTAAAAAGGTTCTAGAGTAACTTGGCTGTTATTTCAATATATGTTCTTGTATGAGGGGGGAGTTCTGTAAACAACTCTATCATCACTACTTTGTAGGTAAGAAAGCTAATGGTTCTGAGAGTTCAGAGCAGTTAAAAGTGTTCAAAATAAATTCACATGGTTGCAACACAGATACAAGATTCAAACACAGGCAGAATGGTGCCAAGGTCTGTGCTTACCAGGTTATCAGACAGAGTGGCAAGGCTAAGGAGACTCGATACTTCCTTCCGTTCAATAAGGAAAGCTGCTGAGGCTATAGTGCAATGGTGTAGCTCTTGTCTAGGATATACAAGGTCCTGGGTTCGATTCCCAAGCATGAGGTTGGGGGGCACCTAGGTAGGGGTATGACGAGTTGGGATAGCTCAGTAGGTAGAAGGTTTTTTTTGTTTTGTTTTGTTTTATGCAGGCCTAAGAACATGGATCTGATCCCTAGAACCCACACTGAAGTTTAGGGAGAGAATGAACTCCATAATGGTTGTGCTCTGCCCTCTACACTTGTATCACGGAATGCAGGCTCCACCCTGACACATCACACACACACACTGATGATGATGATGATGATGATGATGATGATGATGACAATGACAACGGTGATAAAATGAAAACAAAATAAAGAAACAGACCCACAGAGTACATGGCTACTTCAGGGTACACCACCAGAGGCAGTGCTGACATTGGAGCTGCGATTAGAAGCCAGGATTCTTAAATCCAAAGGACAACAACCTCTCTGGACTTGAGGATTTCTATGTTGTTTCCCTTCCAGAGCAGTGATCAAATTCCCTGATGTAGACAATAGGGGGAAAGGCTTCCTGCACAGTTTGGGGGACTTAGTCTGTCACAACAGGGAAGGCATCTCATGACAGCTCAGTCCACACCTTGGTGGCCAGGAGACGTCTGGCTCTTCACTCCCAGTCTCCATTTCCCTTTTTACGTCCCAGAGAGGCCACCCACATTCACAGTGGGTCCTCCTCCTCAGTTACAGCACACTCAGAGGTCGGGTTCACCGCCCGCCCGTGGTTGTTCTAAATTCAGTTACACTAAATGAAGATCGACAATCACAGCAGGTGACCCAAGTCTAAGCAGCCAAGATCTGGATGACATGTCTACACAAACAATTATCCAGATGTTCCTAAGAGCCAGATGTTTGCTCTGCAATGGGCTGAGCATCCAAGCAACTGAATACACATCTTCTTTGGTGACAGGAGTTCCTGTCAAGCCCCTGGGCAGGTTTGCTCCTCAGCAGGCAACGCTTCATTCCACCCCCCCTTGCTCATTCCCATTCTACCTGAGGGAGATTTGGGTTCTTTTTCCTACTTCCTTTTATTTTTTTCTCAGGATTATTATTATTATTTTTTGTTCATTCCAGCTTAGATTTTACTCAAATTTCTTAGGACTGACTCAAAGGAAAAAAGCATTTTGTTAAAATAGCTGTGTTGCTTTTAAACAATTTGTCCTCCTACTCTCCCTTTCTTTTTGGAAGACAGAAACCGAATATAGATTTGTGGGAGAGAGATAAAGAGAGAACCATAGGAGAGGAGTGGAGGGAAGAGGAGGGGAGGAGAGGGGAGGGGAGGGGAGGAGAGGGGAAGAGAGAGGAGGGAAGGGAAGAGGAGGGGAGGAGAGAGGAGGAGAGCACTGAGAGTGGAAGTGGGGAAGATGAGGAAGAGGCAGGGGTGTGTGTGTGTGTGTGTGGGGGGTGGACCTGCGGAATCTGAGCTCCAAGGCCCCATAGGCACAGAGCCCTCTCTGCTTCTGTTGCCTGTGATACGTGGCAGAGACTCAGACCATCTCTGTGTGTGGACATTCTTGTTTCATTTATCACTATTGTTAATGGCTTTTAAAGCATATATATTGTATATAGTGATGGATTTCATAAAGACATTTCTGTCAAGTACATTGTCCATTTTGACTGTTTTAACTCCCGTTCTCTCTACTCCCTCATTAGTCTACTTCTTTCTGCTTTTATGCCACAGATACGCACATGATCACACACACACACACACACACACACACACACACACACACACACACTCCACACCTGAGGAAATGAAAGCAGTATTAACCTTTCTGAGCTTGGCTTATTTGACTTATTATGACAGTGGTGTCAAAGAGGAACCAATGCCAGCTCCCTGCAAGGTCTTACGTTTCTGATTAGTTGCACTTAACAAGGAGAAGCCCAGAAAAGCCAGCATCCTGTTCCTGAGGGACCAGCATAGTCAGGGATTTCTGCTGCTGCTTCCCCTGGATGGCCTGCTGGAACCTGGGCAGCTTGGCATCGTGGACAGGACATGCGCATTCAAAGTCCTCCCTCCAAGCATTGAATTTAGGTGACACCTTGCTCAGTTCTAGAATCTTCCTCAGCTTTCTTGGTCTTGATCCATCCTACCTGTACTCAGGACTGCATCCTGTCTGCTGTGGGAGTCCTTACCTGATCGATACCCATCCCTCATGTGCCTCAGTCTCTCTGGGCTCTGGCTTATCCTAAACCAACTCACCTTGTTCTCCCCCCTTTCAAAACCACACCCTTAGCAATCGGCTCCCTTCATCCCCACACTGCTGGCAGCTTCTTTCCCCTTATTATCTGAGTGAGATAAAGAGCTAGCAGACTGTCTTTAGTGTGTGCACGGGTCAATGCGTCTCCCAGGCAGCAATTCACTTCTTTGCTACAGTAATGCCAAGGTATGGTAATCTGTTGTATGTTTCTCTCTTCTCAAGATTTTATTTTTAGTTGTATGTATGTATGTATGTATGTATGTGTGTGTGTATGTATGTATGTATGTATGTATGTATGCATGTGCATGTTGCCTGCAGAGTCTAGAAGAAAGCATTGGATTCCCTGATGGCTGCAGATGGCTGTGGACTGCTGTACGTGGGTGCTCAGAACACGACTAGGGTCCTCTGGAAGCACATACACGCTCTTCCCTCTTCTTCTCTCTCGTCCCTTCCACTCTTGCTCCCTTTTTTACTGATTAAAAAACTGAGGCTCAGAGGCATTAAGAAACTTTCTCTCCAGGTCATCCTGCCAATAAGTGGTGGACACAAGACTTGAACCCAGCACAGTCTGACTCCCGACTATGTATATTCCTAACCATTGTGCCGGTGACTCACTCCTGTGGGCCTGGCTTTCACCACCACAATTTCCTCTCCCCCTCCCCCTTCCTTTCTTCTCTGTTTCTTTCCCTGTTTCTTCTCTCTCTCTCTCTCTCTCTCTCTCTCTCTCTCTCTCATGTATGCATATGTTCATCTTTCTAGAAAGGCCTTGTATATAACCTAGACTGACATCGAATTCAAGATCCTCCTGCATCAGCTTTCTGAGTGCTGCAGTTACAGTATACCACACATGGATACCAATATACTTTTTCTAAGGAAGACTGGGAAATGGCCTTTCAGATCCAGATCCTTTTACTTCTTAGCTTCTTCCACCAAGGGATGCTGTCTCTACTTTCCACCTGATTAGTGTAGCCTATATCCGGACCACTGGTCCAACCAACTGTAGACAGAAAGAGTATGTGTGGGAAAATGCATCTATACTAAACACAGAGAGACGCTTTTTCTTACCTCATTCCCTAAACAACACAGTGTAGCAACTATTTACATCTCATTAGACACTACAAATTACCTATGGATGGTTTAAATACACAGCCGGATGTACTGGCACCATAGGCGACATTCAGATACTACATCTCACATGAAGGAGCTGTATTGGAATGCTTGGTGCTTGCATGGTCTTTAGGTGTGTAGACCACGGTCATCAGAAGTGTGGCTAAGCTGCAGGCAAGTGCTGCAATGTGTTGTATTTGATACTGGCCCATCTGCAGGCTGTCAGAGTAGCGACAAAGGTTCACAAAACAACTGCATACAGCTATGGAGAACTGACCACATGCCCATAGTAATCCATCATCAGTTATAACTTCCATGCTGAGCCTGTGAGGAACCACTATGCTTTGCCTGTCAGTAATGAAGAAAGAGTCTTAGGAAAGTGAAGCCAGCATGCCAGTCACCCAGCTGCGAAGGGGCAGACCCAGGACTCCACCCATGTTTCTGAGCATCCTCTCTTATTGCTTGGAGGATTTCCCATCAGCCCCCATTGGGAGACACAACTTTTTGTTTTGTGACATGACATCCTCTAAGGAAGTGAAATGTTCCTGTCTGATCTTGGTACCAAGAGAAATTGTGCTGTTCTAAAGTTCATTTATTTTAGGTGCTATTTATCGAGCAGTAGCTAAGTGGCTGAGGTTGTGATCAACATCCTCCACAATGATTGTTTCATTTTATCTTCAAAATAATTTCATGGTTGCAGTTATTATCCCTAGTAGAGGAAAAACCACACCAACAAGATCTTATGATCTAAGTAACTTGCCCAGGGATGAGGAGTGGATGAAGTCTGCTTGGTAGCTTAAGCCAAGTTTAGGCATAGGTCTGGAAAGATACCTGATTCTACTATTTATAAACTAGGTGACCAACTTAAGCTGCTTAATTTTTTCATGCCACAGTTTCTTTATCTATGAAATGGGCATGATGGGGACTGAGTTAATTTTTCTAAAGTAGTCAGTACTCTATGTGTGCAGCCGACTCCTGAGAAGCCCAGTCCATGCCTAATCTTGTTAGCTGCCCTTATCAGAAACACAGAAGCTCCAGGTCTGCATCTCCAGTCTCGTTTTGCCTTGGCTCTGTTCTCATTCTTCTTCAGTCCAATCTCATTGCATAGCTAGAAATCCTCTCCATCTTTTCAGAAGCAAAATGAGTGTAACTCGGCAAGTATACAAAATGGTGAGTAATTCTGATTCTAGTCAAGCTTACTATACATAGTAGGTCTTTGTTCCAACCTCCCTCCCTCCCACCCTCAAGTTACAAGCCTATCTTTTTATCCAAGACTGGGAGCCACACTGTTCTTAGCTACTACCCCACATATTTCCTCCATGTTGAGCTTTCCTTGTCTGTGCATGATAGCCAATATTACAGCATTCTCGCCAGACTTTTAGTACTGTTTGAAAATATTTTATATTAATCATTATTCTCTATTTCACAGATAAGGAAACTGAGGCACGGAAGAATTAAATAGCTTCACTACAGTTTTGCAGTTTATAGCGAGTAGAACGAGCTGTCTGTAAATCCAGGCAGTGGAGTCCCACAGTTCTAAACCGCTAGTCCATGCTACCTGCAGTTAGGAGTGCAGCTGGACAGCCTTCCTGAAGTAGCCACAGATGTCTCCCAGAGTAGTTGCTGTCTCCCTATTAGTAACTGGAAGGGAGACCAGGGTCCTGGGGGTGAAGCCCTCCCTGTAAGTGGGTGGACCCGCACATATTGAAGGTGTCCTGTGAGCTTCAAGCCTCCACCTTCTGCCCGGCAGCTCCAGCTCTGGAGATCTCGGTCTCCACCTGCCAACTTGAAAGTTTTAGCATCTCAGCTGTTTCAGAATTACCAAAGCCCACAAAATGCTAAGGTGCTTTTTTTAGGGTTTTTAAAAAAATGTGTCTTTTCCACCATCACACAACAATCCAAAGGAAAAATTTCAGGTTCTTTGCCAAATGCGTATTTTTAAAGATTGCATTTGGCCAAAGACCAGAGATGGAACGTCAGAGAGGACTGTGGGGGTTTCCGAGGTACATCCACGAGGACCAGGAGCAGCAGAAGGAGGACAGCTCTTTCTGTAGAGCTCTGGGCTGCCTGGGGTGCAGTGGAGGCTTAAGTTGGTTCCAGCTTCCTTACTACATTTGTTGACAAAGTTTTTGCTTAAAACATTAACACTTAACCCAGAGGGTAGCCCAGAGGATTCAGGGTTCTGTATGAATATCTCTACTTGGCTTGGTCAACAATTATCAATTGACTCTTTAGTGGACAGTCTTCATACTTGTTGTTGTTGTTGTTGTTGTTGTTAGTGGTGGTGGTGGTGGTGGTGGTGTTTGTGTGTGTGTGTGTGTGTGTGTGTGTCTGTTGCAGGCTCCCACCGGTGTGAATCAGCTAAGTCATCATTTTGTAGCGCTTCGGTTTGGGACTGCAAACATCCAGCAACAAATAGGAGCCTTGCTTTTTAACGAGCTGGGGATGTGTGGAAAATAGAATCACTCACAGAAGTAGTGAGCCACAGATGTTCCATGGTGACAGCAGGCTGTGCCAAGCACAGACAGTATGTGTGGCCATAAGACAGGAAGTGTTGTCCAAGAGCCCAGGAGACAACAGGATGAGGACAGCTGGAGATGGAGCCTGGCCTCTCCTCCCCCAGGCCCAGCCTTCTGCAGAGTTATATGACACCCAGTCTGGAAGTGGTCCAGGAAGCTGAATGTTTAGCTTTGAATAACTGCCATGAAAGCTTTCACCTCCAAAGCAAGGAGAAGAGATGTTTATAAGGAATCAGAAAAACGTGGGTTCAAATTCAAGCTCCAGTGCTAGCTAATGGAATGTCTTTGTCAAGTCATTTAACCACATTTTTAAAAACACTATAAAATAGGAAAATAAAAAGACCTACTTGCAAGGTTGTTGCATGTATTGAAAGAGACAGTACAAAGCCCTTGCTATAGTGACCACTCATGGGAAACTTGGTAAATAATGACCGTCATCATCACTAGCACCAACAGCATCATCTTCCACACCATAGTCCTGACAACCTGCTAGCAGTCTTGACTTTTTATAATTTCACTTCTTCCCTTTCCACAGTAGGATTGGAATAATTATGATTAGTTCACAGAATTCATGTTTATTAAGTTCTAGGACAGGACCTAACATACAGTCCTCAAAACACATAAATCCATTCCTCTCTCCCCTTTAAGTTAAATTTCCATTAAGTGTGGTTGAATTTGATTATCAAGTTTCCCAACTTTCTTTTTAAATGCGGTTGGATTTAATTTTCAAGAGGCAGAATCTGGCTAATGTTACATGGCTGCACTGAGGGCCCAGAAACTAAGAGGGCAAAAGCAATGGCTTGTCTGGAGGAGATGTTGCTGTGTCAGGAAAGACACGGTCATGGGATGCTATGGTGCTAAGGATGCAATGAGACCTATACGTCTCCCAGAGCCGTTGCTTAAGGTGAGCAAGTTGATGCCGTAACCCAGGTCATTCTGACTCTGTTGACAAGCAATAGTAGTATAAACCTTATTCAGCTCAATAAAGCATTGCAGAGATATATTCAGGGAGAGAAGCAAGTGGAGAGCCAATACTTACAGAATGTTATAATTTTTAAAGATTCGTTTTATTTCTATGTAGGTGTGAGTATGTGGCTATCCACGAAAGCCAGAAGACAGTGTTATGGTGAAGAGCTGCCTGGGTATGGGTGCTGGGACCTCTGGGTCCTCTATGAGATAGCTCTTAACTGTTGAGTCATCTCCTTAGATCTGCACTTCAGTGTTTAAAAGCTAACAATGTCCCTGTTTGTATGTGCATTTGCATAAGTGAGTTTCAAGACATGTTCATTATATCATGCCACTTTGACAAACACTTCAGAGAACTCCATTAACCATGGAGAAGTCTGTATACCCTCACACTTCAGAGCTCTCAGCCTAGCTCAGCTCTTCCATTCTCAGCTTTGGGTCCAAGGTGAAGCAGAATCATGATGGTGGGTTTACGTGTCAAAGGAGGCTTCTCATCTCATAGTGGCCAGAAAGCCACTCTACTCTGTTGCATCTAGCCCTCAGTTTATTGGACAGTGCCATCTGTAGTTAGGATGGGTTTTCCCTTGCAGTTGTTGTGGGCACTGGACTGGGGTCTATGCCAGCCATCTCTGGAAATGTCCTCATGATCAAACCCAGATATGTATTCTAATAATCTTCCAGGCATGTATCAATTGAATTGAGTTGGCCATCAAGATGAACTATTCCATAGGGGTAAAGAAGCTTGTGGTGGAAACAGACCTTATTGTTCATGCTGCTAACTGCCCTGTGGGAAGAGGGTGGGTCTAGAACAAGGTCTGTTAATACCAATTTTCTCTCTTTAGATAGTTTTGCTGGCTGTAGTAGACTTATTACTCTTACAGTATCTTAAAATGGACTTTGAACAATTGTTCACAAATTTTAAAATGACACCTGTAACTTGATACAGGAGATCACATAGCTAATGTGACTGCTTGAATGAAAATGTCCTGCATAAGTTCACAGGGAATGGCACTATTAGGTGTGGCTTGTTGGGGTAAGTGTGGCCTTGTTGGAGGAAGTGTGTCCCTGGGGGTGGGGTTTGATGTTTCAGAGGTTCAAGCCAGGCCCAGTGTGACTCTTCCTGCTTCCTGCTGATCAGGATGCAGAACTCTCAGCTCCTTCTCTAGCACCATGCCTGCCTCTGCACTGCCCTGCTTCCCACCATGGTGATAATTGACTAAACTTCTGGACTATAAACCAGCCCTGACTAAATCTTTTCTTTTATCAAAGTCACTGTGATTTTGGTGTCTCTTCATAGCAGTAGAAACCTTAGCTAAGCCACCTAAGAGGATTTTTTTCCCTATTGAGTCTGTGAGTGCAAGGCCTGCATATAAGACCAGCACAGTGTCTAAAACAGAGTAAATCCCACAGAATAACAAAACAAAATGTGTGTGTGTGTGTGTGTGTGTGTGTGTGAGAGAGAGAGAGAGAGAGNCATATAAGACCAGCACAGTGTCTAAAACAGAGTAAATCCCACAGAATAACAAAACAAAATGTGTGTGTGTGTGTGTGTGTGTGTGTGTGAGAGAGTGTGAGAGAGAGAGAGAGAGAGAGAGAGAGAGAGAGAGAGAGACTGACTAAGTCAGTGCTAGAGTTGTGGGTCCTTCATTGGCCAGTGAACTGGGAGTGAGTTAACATGCAGGAGCACCTTCCAGTGGTGATTGCGCTTAGATAAATCTCTTTCTAGAGTCTAGAGCTATCCCCTTGAACTTTCTCTCTTCCATAGTTTCATCAGTGACTTGGTAACCACGGGCATAGCTGGGTAGTCAGCCATTGGGAGATGACACTTACCTGAGGGGGGCTATGACTTTTCTGGGTGTTGGCTAGGATCCCCAAATGGGCCTCTTCATGTTAAAACATACCAACTTCAAAAAGATGAAAGTTTAAATCTGGGTTAAAAAAAATCCCAGGAGCAAAAAATTTATTGCTGGAAATGGCATTTGGCTAGCTGCCTTCAAATAGCTCTTCTCGGCTTCTTAAAAAATACATTAAACACCCAGAGACAGAAACCTCAAAGCCTGGACATTGAAGACTGAAAGACAACTTAATGGCACAATCTTGGAAGAAATGACACCAATTATAAGTGCACTTGGAGACAAAATGAGAAAATAGAGAAGGAAAAAGATAGACTTGGAAGAAAATAAATGATAAACAATCTCACAGTTCAGCTCCCCTCAAAAACATTTATACATTTCTATGAAGCAAGTGCTGTTCGAGGAAACACAAGTGACTCCAGAAAAAAGGCCAGAAATTGACAACTAAGACAGGAAAGAAAGGTCAAAGAACTTCTTTCCAAATGGCTCTGGGCTCAAAGGGTCATATGTGAAAATCGTTCTACTCAGAGTCCAGAGAATAATTTGAGCAGGATGCTACAGTTCTGATTTTAAAACTAGAAAATGAACACTCATGAAGGACAAGCTATATGAAAACTTCATTAGCAAATATGCCAGAAAATTTTGTATCAGACTATCTATTTCAATGTTGTAGAGTAAAGGAATAAAGTTCAAGAATAGAAAGCACTTTTCTCATAAACAAGGGATTAACACAAATTAATCCACTAATAAACAAGAGGGGACATCTGATGGTTTCAATAGAGATAAAAGAATATGAATTTCCTCATTGAATTAACATTGTCACCAGGGGAAATGCTACAAGTCTCAATACTATGATGAAGAATACCTCTCTAAGGCACTAGCAAATATCCTACTTCTTGATTACACTCTGGAAGGATTACTCACTTTGGAGGGGCAAGAATCATCTTAGTTATCAGATAAGATGCAGACCACTGGGCCTAGCAGAGATACACACCCACGCCTGTAACCACGCCCTGACAGGAACTGTCATCCAACATCCCTGTTACAGTTAGAGGAAAGGTAGGGTGGTCTTGGAACACTACCATTATTTAATGGCTCTCTAAGGCTCAGAGAAAGGGAAAGGATGTGCGGAGAGTGTTCTCATTAGTAGATGCTATGGAGGGGAAACTAGAAACAGAAAGGATATTTACTGCAATGTAATTGGCACTAGAAAGAAAGTTCACACAGCTTACAAGCAGCACATAGATAATTATAGGTCAGTAATAGCTTTCTCTTAATGGCTAGCCCAGTGCTATTTTAGAAAAATACTCGGGAAGGCACCACCCATCTCTAGGAGTTACCCGAAATATGAAGAGTGTCTAGACCTCATGTTCCCCTCGCCATGCCTCCAATCATGCACCTGAGTCAGCCCCCACCTCTCCAGCTTGCTTTTGTCAGATACTCTGCACACCAACAATGAAAGTCTCTAAAAAAGAAAGACTTAAGACATTGATAAGGATGAAGGGTGTATCTTAAATGCAAAATGCAAATGTTTTTAAAGATAATGATTGTGCTCAAGTCTATCGATTAAACTTCTTAATATCCAAATGCTTCTGGCAACATGACAGAAGGGTGAGGAAGTGTTTAGGAAATCCAATTATAGAAGCCAACATTTGACCAAGAATCATCCTGTAAAGTTACAATATGAGAGAGTCTCTGAGATATAAATACATGTAAAACCACAGTGACTGTTAACAAATTAACCTGTTCATATGTGTGTGTACATGTATACAGTGCATGTTTGTAACTTGAGTGAGATAAATTTAGTAAGGAGGCACTGATTTGTAAGTAGGTCAATGTACAGCTTTGTCTCAGAGTGATTTGGGGGCTGAAGTTCCTTGGGTCCACAGCTTTGTTCATCTCAAGCCCAGAAAGTCATGGGAGGCATCATGGTGGGGAAGTCTTCAGCTGAGGCTATGTTGAGCCAGGAGGAGCTCCAAGCCAGTGCCACTTACTAAACATTTACAAACCCTCACACTGTGTTACTGTAGCATCAGAAGAGTTCTAGTCTCTTGTTCAACTATTTCTTTGATCTTTGACCTCAGTGGAACTAAATTTCAATTTTCCCCTTGTAAAATGAGAGCTATGTGCTTGGCTCATATCTCATTCACAAAGTTGTGATGGAAAAAAAAAAACCACAGTCATATCTGAAATCTCTTTGTGTTTGTTATCTTTGCATTGCCATGACCCAAGAACCTGACAGAAGTCAGTTAAGGGAGAAAAGGGTTACTTTAACTCAAGGCTTCAGTCCATCATGGCTGGAATAGCATGGCAGCATTCCTGATGTTGGGAGCATGTGTTGGTGTCTCCTCATAGCATGACTGAGCAGGAAGCAGGTTACACAGGTCAGAACCATTAGCAACTATCCCCTTCAAAGAGCTATCCATAGTCATCTCCTTCCAGCATCTCCTAAGGACTTCATAGTCTTCAAATAGTGCCACTAACTGGGGACCAAGTGCAAGAAAGACAAGGCCATGAGGAACATTCCAGATGCAACCACACCACCAACACCAGAGTGGTTATGGTAGAGTAACATCTGACAGACTATCCCAAGGCAAGGTGGCTCTATAATGCATGCTCTGGGGAGAGGCTGTCTCAGTCTGTAGGCTACTTTATTTACCACCTGTGGGCCTCTGGGAAGGATACTTTACTTTGGTTTCTAGTTGTGGATGGCTCGTTGGCAACTGACTTTATCTCACTATATGTCCCCCCCCCCCCATTATTAAAAAGGTGGTGATGATAGGACCTATTTTGGAGGGTCGTTATAAAAAGCAGGTTAGGAAAAGGATATGTCCTTCCTAGAACATTCCAATCGTACCCACTGCTGGTCATTACCACCACCTTGAGGGAGCGGTTGGTTTCCTTCTCCAAAGCTGGCACATGTGACCCAGGCCTCAGCCAATCATCCCTTTGAGACTCCTTGCTTGAGGCAATTTGTTGGTAATGGGTAAGTAAACTAATTAAAGCCAATGATTGCTTGCTGGGAATGAAATTCACACTCAGTGCCTGATTTAAGGATAATCATTGCCCTGAGAACCATGGTTAACCATCATATATTCCTGAATCTGCAGTTCATTGCTCCAAAATCGATTCAGCAGAGAAGATGATGGAAAGAGAAATGTTGCTTTTGGGAATTTGATCTCTACTTCAAACCGTACTTCTGCTATTAAGCCAATATGGTACCCTTTCACCCTCTTTTCTGTATACATGTGTTACAGCCGAGTATGTACATTGTGTGCCTGTGTGTAGAGGCCAGAGGTCAGTGAGGTTAGCTGTCTTCCTCTATCACTCTCTACACTACTTTTTGAGACAGGATCTCTCATCACACCCAAAGCTTGGCGAATGGCTAGACTGGCTGCCCAGCAAGCCCCAGGGGGAATCCTCCTGCCTCTGTGTGCCCAGCATGGGATTGCAGGCAAATGCTGCCAGGCATGGTTTTTCATGTGGGCGGTAGGGATTTGAACTCATGTCCTCAGGCTTGTGGGATAAGTACTTTACTACATGACCCAATTCCCCCAGACCTCCCTTTTTCTTCTTAACAACATTTCTTCTTTGCAACATTGAATTCATGGGAACATGATAGTATGATTATATTATTATGGCCTCCAACAAAAGGCTCCCCAGTTCTCCAGAACAGATTGGGTCTGACCCTGTCATTAACATTGCATTTCCATCCCGAACCAGAGAGCAGTCACATGATTATGAGTGATGAACCTTCATCTGAATGATGGGCACATTACAAGTGCAGACAACACTGCCCTTTTCCAAATTACACTTGAGAGCACGGGGTGAGAGACAAGTCAAGAGCGTCAAGCCCATGACCTTCAAGTAGTAGCCCCCAGGCTGGAATGGAAATTAGCTAGAAACCATCATTTCAAATTTCAAAAGGTCACCATTTATGAAAGGGTTCCTTGGTGCTCGCTCAGAAGCAGATGATAAGTCAGACAGAGAGGAAAACGATGGTTGCACACAACGAGCTTTGGCAAGACCCAGGAAACCCTATCTGTGTCCAGTAAGACTACAGTGACCTGAGATGGCTTCCAGACTTTTAACATCAGTTAACTTGTCACATGAAATCTCTTCTAATGGCTTCTCATCTGGTTCTCTCCATTAGGAGAGGTTAGGATACACAGGTTTGCCTGACTTCTGGTCAAGTAATTAGACAGGTCACCTCGTGCTCCCCTGTAGCACACCTGATGGCCCTCCCAGCACCCCATCTTAACTGTTAAATGGGAAGTGATAAATCCAATGTGTTTAAAATTAAAAACCCAACTCATTGTCTCTCACCCTCACTAAATTTCCTGTCACTCAAGAGTGTCACTGTCAATTTGAAAACTAAAGGGAAAAAGTCCAGAGTGCTCTGACCTTGTTTCCCTTCACCCTCTGCTATGACAACCAGGAAGTTCTGCCTTGAAGCATCTTCTCAGCATATGGCCGATGGCCCATCAGCATTGCTCTCTTTGTATGACAGGATCCTATCACTGTTGATGGTCTATTGTGTAAAAGCCTGTTTTTCCCCTTTTCTATTTATGTGTATGCACTGCACATGTGCATGCTTGCATACATGTGTGCATGTGTATGAGTAGTTGGAGGCCCAAGACTCATGTCTGGAATAATCTTTAATTGCTCTTCCATCTTATTCAACTGGGAGGGGAGGATCTCTCAATCAAGCCTAGAACACACAGGTACAGGAGTCTCACTGGCTGGGCTGCTCTGGGGAACCTATCCCCCTTGGCATTTCTGGTCCTTATGCTTGCCTGGCCAGGACTTTAATAGATTGATCTCCGTAGCTCCCAGTAAAAGATCTCTTAACCAGTCTTCCAATTGATTTTTCTTTTCCTGTTCTGTTCCTACTCCAGACAGAACTTCAAAAATAAAAATCTAACAATGTTAGATTTGTAAAAACCTTTGTTTGTGTTTGTGTGTGTGTGTGTGTGTGTGTGTGTGTGTGTGTGTGTGTTTATACATGTAGGTATGGGTGCCCATGAAGGCCAGAAGAGGAGGCTGGAGTTAGAGAAGGTTGTGAGCTACCAGATGTGGGTGCTGGAACTGAATCTTGGTCCTCTGCAGGAACAACATGTTCTCTTAACAGCGGAGCTACTTTTCATCCTCAAATTATCATTTCAAACTTTCCATAGAATGCCCCCAGAATGATGTAAAACTAGGTGTATCTTCCAAGTCCAGCAACTTTTCAGCCTTGCCAGTTTCTGTGCTCCCTGTGCACCCTGGCTGAGCCATTCCTGGCTATTTGGGGCTCTCTCCTGCTCTTCCTTCAGCTGCCAGCTCTACATACATGCAACTTCCTCTTTTCAGAGCACATTCCACCTATCATCGCTCTAATACTCACACATCCTTCGGCTTCCGTGAGAGCTGTAATTTTTCTTCTGGATGATTCTTTTTAGTCCAAGGCATGCCACAGAGACCTGCTATGTGAGTGTAGATTCTGTCCTGAGGAATGGTTGTGTGTGAGAAATGCTCCCCTTCCCCAGGCTGTGCCCAGGTTTTTTCTTTTGTTACATAGAGATAATGAGAATAGTTATCAAGCTCAGATGTGGGGGTATAGATTACTTAGCATGGATGCTGGAAGATAAACCTCAATGTTATATATGTTTATTAGAGTTTTACCTGCTGAGGATGGTTGATCTTCACTGTCAACTTGACTAAATTTAGAATCACCTAGGAAACACATCTCTAAAAACACCTGTCAGGGTGTTACCAGAGAGGTTACACAGAGTGATTCTCATCTATGCTCACACCTTTGCCCCACACCACTGGTAATTTCCAAATGTGGATTTGTAGATTATATTGCTATCAACATTCTAGAGTTTTCTTTTACTAGAGTTTTTCCAATTATGACTTGGCTTATCTCTCTGCATAGCCCTAAGCTAATTATACATGGTTCCCAAATTATTTTAAAAGCATCAGTTCAAAACTAGACTCAGTGGCATATATCTGTGATCCTAGAACCTAGGAGGCTGAGACAGGAGCATAGTGAGTTCAAGCCTAGCTTGGGCAACATACTGAGAAAATCAGAGTGCCAAAACCAAAAGGAAGAGGATGTAAGATGTAAGCTCATCCAACCACAAACTAGCAGAAGCAGTCATAGACCCAGCCATCCTTTCTAGTGGATAAGATCACTCATAAGGCTGTAAAAAGTGAGATCATAAGACCAGAGGAAGGGGGAGGGAGAGAAGGGGGAGAGAGGAAAGAGCGAGGAGAGAGAGGGGGGATATGGAGGGGGAGAGAAAGAGGGGAGAGAGAGGAGAGAGAGAAGGGACAGAGAAGGAGAGAGAGGAGAGAGAAAAGAGAGGAGAGGAGAGAGAGAGGGGGGAAAAGGGAGGGAGGGAGAAAAGGGGGAGAGGGAAGGAGGGAGAGGAGAGAGAGGGGAGAAGAGGGAAGAAGGTAGAGAGAGGAGAGAGGAGAAAGGAGAAGAGAGAACAGAGAGGGTGGAGAGGGAGGGAGAGAAAGAGGGGGAGGGAGGGAGAGAAAGAGGGAGGAGAGAGAAAGGAGAGAGGGGAGATAAAGAGGGGGAGGGAGGGAGAGAGAAAGGAGAGAGAGGAGAGAGATGAAGAGAGACAGACAGACTGACACACACACACACACACACACACACACACACAGAGAGAGAGAGAGAGAGAGAGAGAGAGAGAGAGAGAGAGAGAGAGAGAGAGAGCGCAC
>NC_034590.1:92230465-92292160 GCF_900095145.1 Mus pahari | reverse complement strand
AACTCACTTTGTAGACCAGGCTGGCCTCGAACTCAGAAATCTGCCTGCCTCTGCCTCCTGAGTGCTGGGATTAAAGGCATGTGCCACCACGCCCGGCTGGGTAAGTGCTTATCTTAAAACTCTCGGGAAGGTGGTGGTAGATCAATTGTGCGTTAACATAATACGTTTATTTGAAAATGTCTGATTTCCAGGACAGAAGTGGGGATTGAGCAGCATGGTTTTTCTTTTCACTTGCTGGGCAAGTCTTTGACTTCTCAAAAACGTTTATTTAGCGTGTATGTCTCTGTGTGTGTATACACCCAGGCCACTGTGCATATGCGGAGGTCAGAGGGCACCTTGTAGGAGTTGGTTCTCTCCTTCTACCTGGGGTCCTGGGGTTTGAACTTATCAGGTTGGGCAGCAGGCATCCACATACTGAGCCATCTTCCTGGCAAATTTCTTCAAAGTATAGTTTCCATTTGCATTTGATCTGTTGCCAAATGTTTGGATAAGAGTACATGAAGAAACCCCAACTTTATAGAAATATATGATTGGAAAAAATGAAACTGCTTGAATGGCCTCTGGAAATAATCGTGGCTATTTGTTTTTTTTTATCTTACACCAAAGCTCAGAAAGCAGGAGCTCCTTCAAGGCTTCTCTTCTGCAGACCATGGCACTGTATTGACTTTTCACGGCTTAGCCCGGGAGGATCCCATTCTGATGCTCTATTGTTGCTGCACACTTACCTAGGATGTGATTTTGTTGCTGTTTTTGAGACAGGGTCTCTCTATGTAGCATCAGCTGACCAGGCTACTCTGAAACTCACAGACATCCACCTGCCTCTGCCTTCCAAAGTGATGTCGTTAATGGCGCTCACTGCCCTGCCTTGCTATTCCAGCATAATTTTGTTAACAGCATATATTTGGTCATTTTTGAAAAATGATTCATTGAATTATGCAGGTCTTTTAAATTGGGCACATTTCATCACACAATATTAGGAAATAAAAAAAGAACATCGAATTGGCTCCCAGAGCCGAATACAAGTTTTCCAAAATTGTAGTTTTCACTTGAAACCTTGAATTTTATCCTTGGCAACAAATACAGTTGGTTCTCTCTCTCTCTCTCTCTCTCTCTCTCTCTCTCTCTCTCTCTCTCTCTCTCTCTCTTTTGAGAAAATATCTGCCAAAGACCTAAGCCTGAATAACCATAATTTTCCCATCAGTCAGTCATTTTTTCCCCCAAAATATGGCACTTCATGGAGGGAAAAGCAGGTAGTTTAGCTCAAAACTCAGTAGCACAGGGCTTTCTTTGGAGACACCCAGTGGGCATAGGTTTGCAGTGGACATGTACTTCTTATATTTTTAGGATACCAAAATAGCCTTCATAATCTGAGAGTTCACAAAATATATCTTTTCTAAAATCATCATCACCACCATCATCACTACCACCATCATCTTCATTTAGGGTATTTTAAAGTGTATCTAACATTTTCTTTCACTATGTGTGGGTGGTACTCATGGTGACAGTGGAGAACTGTCCTGACTGGTCCTTGGACTTCAGTGGGGTTGCACCTGTAGTGTGCACGCCCTTGTGGTTGTGCAGCTGTCACCACAGTGGAAAAGACTTGTCTGCTCTTATCACTCTTATTAATTTGAAATCATTTTGAAGTTGCTAACATGATCTCTGGGGACTGGCCTGACCCTGCCTGACCTTCAGGCTGTGAGAACACTGGCTCTGGCTTTAAGATGAGAGATACTGGTCTTCAGATTTAGATGACCTCAGTTTGGCTCTCACTGGCTCTGGTGTGAGCTGAGGTCCTCTCTGAGACCCAAGTGCTCATCTGTTAAGTGGTGATAATGCCCTGAAGGGTCTTACAGGACTAAGAAGAGGTATGGAAGCTATCACTCAGTATATACTGGCTGCTGCTCCTACTAGGTGCTACCAGATCCTCAGTGTAGTTCATCTGAAGATGTTCTAGAGCATGGAGTTCATAGACTCTGGACTATCTGTATGAGAAGAATCAGATCCAAGTTCTGTCACCAAAGGCTGTGAGTCTGATTTGCTGGGACCACTTTCATAAGTTAAATCATTGATTTGACTTCAGTATTCATTGAGTCTTGTGACAAACAAAACTGTGGTTAGCACAGTCTAGAAGATTCTCTCCTGCTGGCTGAACAGTGCCAATGAGTAGATTGTGTCTAGTCTGTGCTATGCAAATGGAAACAACCAACACTTGCTTACTTTGGGCTTAGGCACTTTTCTAAGTGCTATAAGATATTAATTAGTCACACAATGCTGTAATCAGCCACACTGACAACCCTTATCATATAGCGGTGTTTACTGGGATTCAGAAGTTAAGTAATATGTTCAGAGTCACTTGGCCATATTGGTTGAACTTGGATTTGACCCCAAGTCATGTAGCACAAGTCTGTATTAGTTACTTGTGACAGAAACAACTTAAAGACAAAGCTATATTTGGGCTCATATAACCCTCTCAGAGGGTTCAGCCTAGCCTATCAGACAGTGTAGTGTGGTAGTACAGTTCCTATCATAATAGGTCAGGAAGTAACAGGAAGTTGTTAGGGACAGTGTGCCCTCGAAGATCCACCCCAGGAACCTACTTCCTTCAGTTAGGCCACACCTCCCGAAATTTCTACAAACAGCACTGCCACCTGGGAACCAAGTATCTCAGGCCTGAGTCTATGTCAGGCAGTTCGGATCCAAATGAACCTGTGGGGGCCACTGCAGATCCAAACTGTAATTGATTGAATTCTCTTGTTGTTTCCTTTGATTTTCTTTTTCAAGTTCATTTGAGAAAAAAAATCTTCCTATGTAGCCTTGGCTGGCCCAGAACTCACTATACAGCCCAGGCTGGCCTTCAACTTTCTGCTGTCATCCTGCCTCTGCTGTTGGGATTACAGGTATGTACCACCACACCCTATGTAAGGTTGAATTCTTAGGTTCTGGGTGATGTTGAAGAAGCAGGACAAAGGGTATGTAGTGGTTTTTCTCAGGCCCGAGTATTGAAGTTGACCTGTTTTAAAATTCGAAGAAAGCTTTGAATCAATCAGAAAATACAGACATTGTACCAGAAAGTCCAAAGGCAGGTGTAAATGTATGCACAGAGTGATTTTGAGAAATGAGATGAGTGTTGCGAGATGCCATTTGAATGTCTCTGAGTGACTCAGAGACTGTGTTTTTGAAACCACAAAGAGAAGAAGATAGTCTTAGAAAGCAATTTGGCTCTATGCTGGACACCGTCTATAGTCATAGCCATGGCCACTTGAGTTGTTTTTCAAACTCTGACTATTGCTGTAATACAGAAGATGTTGGTGTCTCTACAGACCCACTCACTCATGGGGTGCACGTTGGGATGTTTTATTTGCAGAGCTGAATCTGGAGCCTAGGGGGCTGTGTGCATGCCAGGCATGTACCCTGCCTATGAGTGACCCTTTTTCTTTTCTGACTCTTTTTCTTTGTGATATTTTAACTTTTTCTTTGACAGTTTCATACATGTTTTCAACATGTCTTGATCTTGTATGTGTTTATCCATTCTCCCATCTCCCACCTGATTAAAGAGACTCATGACAGGTTACAATGCGGAGACTAAGTGACTAGACTACACTCACTCAGAGTTCAGGGATCATTGCAAAAGAGGGAACAGAGTGAATGAAGGATGGGAAGGGTGTTGCCAGACAATGTCTTCTGGTCATGACATGGCCACTGCCCTGTTACAGTGCATAGCAGCTGTGGCAACCTACACAAGATCTACACAAGGTCAAGTTATAGTGAATCTTAATGATGAAAAAGTAACAATACAATTGACAGACGTGGTAGGT
The DNA here is from genome assembly GCF_900095145.1 of Mus pahari. Classification (NCBI taxonomy): domain Eukaryota; kingdom Metazoa; phylum Chordata; class Mammalia; order Rodentia; family Muridae; genus Mus; species Mus pahari. The sequence continues at coordinate 92,288,342 of NC_034590.1, read as the reverse complement.
GGAGATGAGGAACCTGGACATTTTCATTCTGTAAAGTGGGAAGCTAAGACATTCTGCCCAATGTGGATGGGAAAGAAATGAAGATTTGTGTTGTTTTTAAAAATTAGAGAGCTAATCAATACAGAGACTGGAATGAGCTGGATAAATCCTTACCTATCGTGGCAGGAAGTCAATAGATTATAAATCAAGAAATAGAGAGATGAACATATGATTTAGAGATATGGGAATAAACACAGGGAGTATCAAATCAGAAATGGCTTTTTAAAAAAGCCATTTCTGTGGCTCTGAGAATTGAGTCTCAGAGAAATTGTCAAATTGTAATGACAAAGGATTGTCATTACAAACCTTTCTTTATATTGGATTTTAAATTTTGATGGAGATTAATAAGTTGAAAGATGTCTTAGTTACTTTTCTATTGCTGTGGTAAGACACTATGACCAAGGCAACTTAAAGGAAAAAAGAATTTATTGGGGCTTATAGTTTCAGAGGTTTAGAGTCTGTGGCCATCATGGCTAGGAGCATGGCAACTACGTGCTAGAGCAGTTGCTGAGACCTCACAGTTTGATCCACAAGCACAAGGCAGAGAAAGTGAACCAGAAATGGTGTGAGCTTTGGAAGTCTTAAAGCCCACTCCCAGTGACACGCCTCCTCCAACAAGGCCACACCTACTAATCATTCCCAAACAGTCTAACAGTTGGAGACCAAGCATTCAAATATATGAGCCTATGGTGGATATTCTTATTCAAACCATCACATAAGATCAATCTTGGAAGGCTTTTGAGTAAATTGAGAATAACATGAACTTGAAGAGAAAAATATTCTCTCTGTTAAGTGTTGACAAACGGCTCAGTAAAGCAGCAAATCAGAGGAATGCTATCTATTAGCCATTTAACAAAGGATGAATGGCAATCGTTTGAGCAAAGGAACAGGGAAGAGCTTGTTGGCTGGTTTTGTTTTATACTGGGATCTGTTTTTGTGTTAAGTTTACATCCTTCAAAGTGTTTTAAGGAAAATATAAAGGCTATAGAAATAGTTTGGTGGTAGAGAACACCTTGAGTTTGATTCTCAGCACTGCAAAACAAGATCAAAGGCATGCACCAGGGGAAATTCTACTCAAAAGAATATAAGAAAAACCACTATCTAGGATTTTGAAAAAGTTTAACCATGAAAAAGAGAAACTGGATATGGCCATGTACAACTGCAGTCCCAAAACTTAGGAAACTAAGGCAGGAAAATCTCAAGTTTGGAGCCAGCCTGGACTGTAAAGTAAGGTCAAGGCCAGCTAGAGATAGAGTCTGACTCTGTTGCAAACAATGAAGTGCACATACACACACATACACATACACACATACATACACACACATACACACATATACACACAAATACACACAAATACATAGACACATACATACATACGTACACACACAAACACATACAGGCATGCACACACACATGTACATAGGCATACATACATATACACACATGCACATGCATACATACACACAGGTATGCATGAATGAGCACACACACACACACACACACACAGACACACAGACACACAGACACACACACACAGGCACCCTTGGCATGCCTTCACGGGGAAGGCACTGCTTTCCTGTTCTCACTGCCCTCTGCTTAGCTGTAAGAACCCAGGAGCTCTGATCATTTGTATCTCCAGCCAGCACTGGACAGGTCAGTCCTCTGTGCACTCTATACAGTTCTTTCTGTGTACTTGGCATATGTGGTTTGAGCACCTAGTGAGGCCAGTCACTTTAAAAACTCACAGCCCTAAGAGCATTTCCATGACAACCCGACATTGACTAATCCAGGAACTCCTCCTATTAGCAGCAGGAGCTCCACCCACTGCTTGCCTCTTCAGCAGCATCTTCTCGACACAGCTGTGAGCAAAGACAAGAACCTGACCTTCCTTATGCTCTGCCACATGCATCCTCTGGACATGGCATAGTGTCGAGCACACTGCGGCAGCGTGAGAAGCGCTTGCAGAGTGAGGAACCCAGGCTGAGGGTCCCTCTGCTGGAAACCACTTAGCTTGCATCTCTTGTTGGATTTCTAGGCTGAGCAGGGGACCCACATGGGAGGAGAAGCCAGTTGGAGCTGGATAGGACTGGGGGCCCAATGGAGAGAATCTGTGGGTTAGGCAGAAGTTACTCAGCAGGAAGAATGGTTCTAAGCACTTTGAGAGGTTCACTGAGTACTCAATGTTTCTCATTGATGTCACTTGTATGATTTTCCCCCAAATAAGAAATAAAATGCTGAAAATAAGGGATCATAGGCTTGTGTTCAGAGAAAGGGAAGAAGGAAAACAGTTCTGAGATGTTATTCTGTTGTGCCTGCCACAGAGAAGAGTTGGGGCAGGGAGGGGGTGCGCAGGATGGGCAACCATTTTGAAGACTAGACTTAGTGTTCTTGTCTAACAAAAATCTAGAGACCCTGGGGCAATGTGCAGCAAATGATGCCGCTGAGAAGACCCAGAGTGTGTACGAGAACCTGGGTTCAATTCCCAGGACCTGGAGTAGGAGAGAGAGGGAGGAAGATGATCAGGAAAGAGGAAGAAGTGGATTGAAAGGGGAGGAAGAAGGAGATAGAGAGAAAAAGAAAGGGAAAGAGGGAGCGGAGAGGAGGAGAGAGGAAAAGGAAGTGAAAGGAAGAGGGAGAAGTGGGAGGAGGGCTAAAGAGGAATAGGGAGGAGGGGAGAGAAGATGAGAGGAAAGAGGAGTGAATGGGAAGAGCAGGAAGGAGGACAGTGATGGTATAAGCACATTCCACTTCTTCCCAGGCTCTGAATCCAGGCCCTGTGTGAGCTGTACTCCAACACCCCAGGTTAATCTGCTTCTCTCCTTCTTGACCCCCCCCCCCAGCCTCACTGGACTTCTTGAGAACAGGCACAGATCCCCCTCAGCCTTTGCAGCTGCTGTTGCTTCCACCTGGGACACCATTCCTCACAGAGCCAATGGCTTGGTTCCTCACTGCCTTTCCACTTTGAACTCCATGTCACCTTGTCAGTGAAGACCACCGTGACCATAGTATACATAACTTCACACACACAAGCCCACAGCACCCTCCCCTGGCATACCTTCCCTAGGTTAGGACTGGATTCTTTCTTTCTTAAGCCAAAGAGGTGTCCTTACAGCAGATCCCCAGGACTATAACTGGAAATTCATCTATGGTGCTCCTGACAGGGGCATCGGAGCTGATTTCCGTAGTTTCAGACTTTATTATTCTAGGTCTGCCATCTCCCTCTGCTCAGGACTGAAGCTATAACTTATGAGAGAGAAGGGGGGGAGGGAGGGAGGGAAGGAGGGAGGGAGGGAGAGCAGAAGGGGGCCATCACAGTCCCACAGGCACACCTTTAACTCTGGCTAACAACATTACCTCTTGATATAGGCTTTTTTTTTTTTTTTCTTTTTTGCTAAAGGCTTAGAGCATTTTGACAACAAACAGATTCCTCTTTGTTAAAAAGTAACACTTTGGAAAGAAAGAATTACTTTATAATACAAATGTTAAAGCATTGCCTGCTAATAAGCAGCTATTTGGTTCTATGTCCTGCACTTTTCAAGGAGTTGGGAGGACTTGTTTTAAGTGTGCATCTGTGGCAACTCCTCTGAACTAACTTCCATGAGGGATGGGAGAGTTTTTGTAATGGATGAGTGGTAGCTGTCCTGCCACAGCTACCGTGATTTGTGGAATATTACTTTAATTTAATAAGTATGTATCATTGTATTTCTAGGACAGAAATGCACAACAGCATATGCTACAAAATGCAGTGCCAGCCCCTACATGTGCAGGTAACAACTACAAGGAGAGACTCAGGCATGGGGGACAGAAACAGTGTCTGCTGGGTGTGTATGCAATATGTCCACACAGCATGGATTTACTTTCCTTTTTCCTTCCCCAAGTTTGTACCCAGAGTATTGAGAGAGCTTGAGGAGGAGACAGTTGGAGAGTTGTGTTATATCTCAGGACCACACAGAGGACAGCAGATGAGGGTAAAGAGATAAGAGATCACAGAGTCAGGAGAGCCATGCCTCTCAGACTGAGGGCTCCTGGATTGTGAGACCTAATAGCTGGGGCTCTACAGGTACGATTAAGAGGACAGTTCATAGGCACTTCAGAATCAAACATCTAGGGCTGAGGAGACAGCAAAACGGGCAAAGTGATTTCTGCGCAAGCAAGAGGACCTGCGTTCAGACTCCCAGCGGCCACATGAAATTGGAACACAGTGGTGTGTGCCTGGAACCCTAACACTGATCGTGGGGAGTGGAATAGACAGGAGGATCCTGGAACTTGCTGGCCAGTTAGTCAGTCTAATAAAACTGTTCAGCCACTGTTGGGGATTAGCACAGGCACACTGGAAGCTTAAGCTAATCAAATTACACTCCAGCCTTCAATGAACTTACTGCATTTTTTTGTGAGTGTATACTACATGCTGGGCTCTGGGAGCTAAGCTGGTGGTTCCTAGAAATGGGTAGCCAGAGTGCTTGGATGATGTTTCTTCTGAAGTTCAAATTAAATGCTAAAATGATGCTGTGAGGACGTGCCTACCCTTTGTCTTATCCAAGCTGTCTGTTTTTGGCTCACTCTTGCCCAGAATCAGTAAGAATAGAGCTTGGTGGTATATTGGTCTCCTGTCTGGTGTTCTTCTAAGATGGCTGAACCCCTGTAAGCGCTTCGTGAGAAGCTGGCCAAAAGCTGATTTCTGCCTGACACTGCATTTAAAGCTCAAAGGAGTCAAATCAGTGATGTGCCCAAAGTTTAATCCTCAGTAAAGGGGACAGTCATAAATCTAACAGTATCCCCAATTTAGCAAGCCTCAAGGTCCAGTATGGAAGCAGTGGGAGGTGGTCTCATAGCTTGTGCCCTGCATCTGGTCAGCTTCCTTGTGCTTCTTCACTTGATCTTAGCCAAAAGGCCGAGAAGCAATGTGCTCCTTACTTCCAAAAGCTCTGTGCTTCCTTTTAAAGGGAAATGGCATTGGCTCTATGGAGGGATTTTTTTCATAGCCCAGTGCTGTTGGTTTTTAACTTTTCTTTTTCTTGGCATTGCCTTCTAGATTTACAATCAAAATTGGTGTCTCTTAATGTTATGTTTATATGTGCACATGTGTATATGCTCACATGTGTGCACACTCACACACAGAGGTGTGGGTGTGGTAGCCAGAGGTTGATGTCAAGGTATCCTTCTTTACCACTCTTTCTCCATTTTTTTTGGAAGCAGGGTCTCTCATGGGACCTGGGTCTCACTAACTCAGCAAGACTAGCTGACCAGTGAGTTACAGGACTTTCTCGTGCCTACCCTCCAACACTGGTATTACTGGTTTGTACCACCACTTATGGCATTTTTTTTACATGGTGCTGTGGATCCAAACCCAGGTCCTCATGCTTGAACCTCAGGCACTTTGCTGACCGGGCCACATCCCCACCCCCAGCATTAAGACTGCTCATGATATTTGGATGGTTGTGTGCTAGTGACTGGCATTAGGCTTTCCCTGACAAAGCAAGTGGGGTGAAATCCATCCTGCCAGGTCTGGGCTTTTAACTGGGAGCAGACAGTGCAGAGGTTTGGGTGGGTCTGTGCCTTGTATCCCTACCAGATCCTGGGGCTGAGGCTCTGTTGAGCCTCCGTTGTCTTGCTGGGGGCACAGAAAGGCTATAGGTAGCCTGGCTTTTAGGAATAATCAGCTGATCTTGTTTACACTGCGTATCCAAGTGCCTGGCGCATAATTAATGAAGTCAGCAGATGGGAAGACTTGAATCCCATCTCTGTATGGAAGTCTAGAAAACGTACATAACAGTAATATCTGGTTTCTGAAGAAGTCAATGAGAACCAAGTGATACTTGTTAAATGCTTGAGTAGAACACTGCTGAAATACTGTATGTCTGCTGCTAAACAGATAAATAAACAAACATTCAGGGGATGGCTGGGAAAATGAGCACACAGCCCGACACAATAATAGTAACGTGGCATATGGAAGGTGATTGCTCAGTGTCAGCTGCTGGTTGTTCTGCTTTCCTGTGACCGCCTTCAAGGATTGACATAGTTCAGGCTGCTGCTCCTTCCCTGGAAGCATGTGTATCCCCCAGGCTTGCCAACAGCACCCCACTCAATTACCAATACCGGGAAGAAGGAGCAGGTGTTCCTTGGAGGTAGGCCACTTTGTGTGACCCAGGATATAGGACCACAGGGAAATCTGTCTTGCAGAGCTGTTTAAGAGTGGAGTGCTTCTAGATACAGCTGAGTCATGTGCATGGTTTGAGGGTAAATGCTGGTCACCCCTTGAAATCTCCTTCATCTGAATAGACGTTTAAACTTCTAGTAGCTCCCCCTTTGAGGAGGTGGTAGAGCCTTGTTTCCCAATGGCAGCAATCTCGTGTCCTTCAAGGAACCATGTCTAGAGCACTAAGAGAGAAGAGACCAACACTTCTCCTACTTAGCTCATTGTTGTCAGTGCTTGTCCAGCTAATGCCTGAGTGGTAAGACCCTATATGTTGGCTTTCTTACGAAGACACAGGCATCTATTGGAGAACCTTAGAGACCCTTCCCTGTAACGTGCTTCCTTGGTTTGAAATGACTAACTGGACTGTGCTTGCTCCTCTCACCTTGGCTCCTACCACCGGCTGAGCCCCATGCAGCTGAGACTTCAATTGCCAACCCAGTACCCTGTAACTATTCTTTTTTTTTTTTTTTTTTAAGATTCTTCTACTTTAAAAAAAAAAAAGATTTGTTTATTTTAAATATGTGAGTACACCGTTGCTTTCTTCAGACACACCAGAAGAGGGCATTGGACCCCATCGCAGATGGTTGTGAGCCACCCTATGGTTGCTGGGAATTGAACTCAGGACCTCTGGAAGAGCAGTTAGTGCTCTTAACCACTGAGCCATCTCTCCAGCATCCCTGTAACTATTTTTAAAGCCTCTTCTCCTAGTATATAGATTCAGGTCTGCATGAAGAAGCATGATTGGATTGGGGGCTGACGTACAGTCCTTGCTGGACCTTAAGTCTAGGAGAACTCAGGTAATGTGACTTCAAAGCATTCTGCAGATGGGTCAAGGGCTTTTCAGCCAATGAGCGTCTTTCTCCAGTAAGATGCTCAAGCTTCCTTCAACTTACAGAACCTCATTATCCTAAACAGGTTGCCCCATTATCATGTACTTTTTCAACACAGTTTTTTTCCCCTCAACCTCCTTGCTGAGGTCAACACATGTACAAATGTGTAGCCACACTGCCTAAAATGTGCCCAAACCAGAGGTGAAATACTAGCCTCTCTTTTCCCTACATGCCCTTGCATGTTGTGAATGAGTCTTCTTGGAGCCCAAAGTAACTCACTGAAGGACCACACTCACTGGAAGGAAGGAAGACTGCCATAAGAAAGCTAACTTACCATCTTAAAGCAAATTAATTCTCTGTGACATGAATGAATCAGGAGCTAATGGCCAACATGTTATTGACAGAACCACAGAAACTGCAAAGGAAGAGATTGAAAAGGGCTTGCTGCTTTTGACAGGCAGGTACCACACTTCGAATCTGAAATGCCTCTGAACATACTCTGAATGTTTGCTCTGCAGCAGGATGCACCATTTGGAGAGTCCATGGTGTGTTTAGACCTTTGGCTTGCAGAACTAGCTCACTAGACGAGGCCTTTTTAAATTTTTTTTTTTTTTTGGTTTTTTTTCAAGACAGGGTTTCTCTGTATAGCCCTGGCTGTCCTGGCACTCACTTTGTAGACCAGGGTGGTCTCGAACTCAGAAATCTGCCTTTGAAGGCGCTCACTAGTTCCTGGTTCCTGCCACGTTATTTCCTGTCTGCTGTAATGTGCACAATTGTTCTCTGCCATTTGTTTTCACTGCCCCAATGTCCTTCCCAAATGCCTGGGCCAAGCAATGACTGACAGATTGAATGCTCTGAAACTGTGTTCCAAAATAAGCCTTTTCTCCCTTAAGTTGCTTCTGTCTGGCATCATTTTGGTGATAGCATTTACACAGTGACACACCCAGTAAGGAGACAACGAGAGGTTCAGCCATCCCCAAGATTCCACACCCACTGAAAGATGGGACCCAGGTAAGACCCCAGACCTCTGCTGTTGCACCGTACTCTTGGAGCTGTTACTAAAGATGAGATTGTTTATAGTAGAAGAATGTGTCTCTTAGAGTGTCCAGGGCAAAGGAAAAGAAATCAGTCCCGAGACTTTTTTAAAAAAGCTTCTCTTAAACACTGTTTTCATTTGGAAGTGCTTCCATACTGCAAAGTATAACTTTCAAACTATTAAAAGCACATTTCTCCTAACGTACATAGTTGGCTGATGTCAAGTTTTACTCAACTCAACAGTAAGAATTCAACTCAACCAGTGGAATCATAAGACTGGTTTAACAGAGGAAGTAATTTGTTTCCAGTAACAAAATTCTGAAATAAGATTGAAAAGTTAAATGAAAAAACTGACCAACTTGCTGGAGAACCTAAGCTGCTATATTTGAGGTTATCTTTTTCTACTGACCAGGGATCATTTGCACTGCTCCTGAATAAACATTTAGGTTCCCTTCCCCAATTTTTAACCTAAATGAACATACAGTTACTGGATCCGAGTGCATTTCTCAACACACAGTACCAAATAATTGGCCAGTCTTGAAATGTGGGTGAGCAGTCTTTCTTGTACGCCAGAGCATACAATTTCAAGGGATGAAATCAACAGAGGCATTTCCCAGGAATTTACTATCTGTGATGGAACCACAGAACGAGGAGGCAGAATACTGTCTGAGGTAGGAAGAAGATGCCTGAGAGCTTTGTTCAAGGATGGCATATCTGGGATTGAGATGTTGTTGATCACATGGACAGTTTCCATGGTTTAATCAGGGTCATGACCCAAGGTGTATAATGGGAATGTAGGGGTCAGGTGCATCCTATTCTCTATCTGGATACCATTTACTAACTTTGGAGATGACTGGGCATCTGAGCATTAAGTTTTCTACCTGCTAGATCAGTTATTTCTGTACTGTGGTAACCAAAATGTCCAACAGGCTTTACTCTTTCCTTCATGGATTTGAGGAAGTCCTGGGAGGTCTCAAGAATGGGTGGGGTGGCTTCAGAAGTGGTGGGGAGCTTAGGTTTCTGTTCTGACCTCTACGACCTACCCAATCCTAACTCAACCCACAGGCACAGCTGAGGTCACTTGCTTGCATCCTGCCTCATGACTCTGGCCCACTTTCATCTTGCTTTTGACTCTTGAGTTTATGGGTGAGGAGGAAGAATGGAAAGAACCAGAAAGGTCAGGAGTAGAAAATCAGGAAGAGCTCTAGTTTGTTCTGTGCCATGGCTTAGATAAGATGACATGAATGAAGAAGAATGAAAAAGAACTGGCTGTCTCTAAGCTCTAAGGACACAGATATTGTAAGACCCTGGTACCTACAGAGGTTGCATTCTGCCAGCGGATATAAGATAAGAAAAGTGTGCATTGATGTATCTGAAGGCGTCTAGCACAGGGCTTGGCACAAAAGACATAGTCAATAATCCCCCTCCTTTGTCTTCTTCCTCAACTGCATCTTTGCAGCTTCCCTGAAAGATTCTGAACACATAAATAAAGCTGGAAGCCCATCTGGCTGAAAAAATCAACCATCTGCAGATTTGGAAATATGGGGGAACTTCTAATGGCTGGCTAATTTTTTTTCGGTTTTCAGCCAGATGTTTGGTGTCATTCAGACCCATCTGCAGTAGAAACAGCAGTTTATTGAACTTCCTTTCTTCGATTTGAAGTTCCCTAAGTTATAATCCTGAGTAAGCTTTCTTTTCTTAATATCCAAAGCCTTTTGAATGAGTTATACAGAGTAATTCATGAACTGAATATGAAAATAGAAATTTGCTTTCAAAGACCAGTTAGGTAATTTTTAGGGTTCAAAACTGGCAACCTATGGACAAAATTAAGCTACAATCAAGTAGTTTGGGCAAGTCTGTTTTTAAAGGGTGAACTATTTGCTTGTATTTTAAAATTCAAATGATTTTAATGCTTGATTTTTTCCTTGATCTTTATTCGTTCTATGTTTAGTCATATGGTATATATATATATATATATATATATATATATATATATATATGTATGCACCTATGGCTACATATGTTTGTGTAGCTGTGTGTGCATTCATGTGTGCACAAGTATGAATGTGCACACACAGAGACAAGAGTCAGTAGTTGGTTGTCTTCTTTGGTTGCTCTCTATCCTACATGCTGAGTCAGGACCTCTCACCTGAACCTCAAATTTCCTAAATCAGCTTGTCTAAGTATCTAGATTGCTCAGAAAAATCTTGTTTGCCAGGATTACAAGTAGTCTGGCACAATGACTTAGCATTTACATGGTGGAGGGATCTAAATCCTGGTCCATACATTTGGGTAACAAGCATTTAATCTATTGAGCCATCCCCCTGCCCCATGCTTGCCTCTTCTATTGCCTAACCTATTGCTCATGCTGCTTTCCTGCCTTGGACCTCAGTTTGCTCAGTCCTAAGGTAAGAACTTTGGATTGATACACATTTCCCCAGAGTCAAACTCAATTCAAGCCAAATGACAGTTGTTCTTTAGATGGTCTCTCCAGCTTGGTACAGTCCCCAGTACAATCTACTGCCACAAACATTGAGAATAAAGTCTGGGCATCACATGTCTCCCTGCATGTACTGTTGTTGTCTACCATACAACTGAGGTAAAAGAGTATGAAATGCTTTCTTCATACTTTCATGCATACTTACATGCTTTCATGCATGTAAGCTCATGCATGACCTGGCTAGGTCACATGAACTTACAGTTTCTTAGCCTCATCTGAAGTTCTTATCTTAGAGCTGATTAAGCTGAGGTCCAAGGGAGAAAAGCAGCCTGAACAGTTTACTCTTAGGGACAAAAATGTGATTAGCACCCAGGGTTCTTTGTTGCTAGGCTAGTGGCTTCTCCACCATCTACATGCATTGCTTTGTTCGGATCTAGGGCTTTATTTTATTTAATTTTTTTTAAATGAGAGAGAAGTCTACTGAACACATTCTCATTCAAATTCACACACTGCCTTTGAAAACATGCAGCAGGTTGGGACTTTGTGAATGCCTTGCCTGCTTTCCAGATAATGAGTCAGGCAATCGCTTGGGTTTCTCGCTGTGGGTGTCTCCGCATAGGTTGATTGGTTTCTCATTCAAAGTGCATCTTTTGCTGCTCTGAGTTTGTTCTTGTCTGGTGGCTCCTGCATCTCTTCCATCGATAAACTGAATGTTTTCAGATCTGCGACTTCTGAATGGAAAAAACCATGTGTCTGGGCATTCTCACAAGTCAGTGCTTGTACCGGCAGCAAATCGGCTGTTAGAGCCTGAACTCAGGCTCTCTAGCAATGATCTGAGAAACTGCAAGTCTTAGACTACATACGACCTGCAAAGTTGAGATGTTTGACCTTGGGCAAATGATGGAACGTCTCCCAGTCTCAGTTTCCCAATCTATAAGGTGAGGGTAATGACAGTCTGCAACTCTGAGCTCCTCTGAAGATGAAAAACCCAATTGTTTGAAAAAAAAAATTGAAACCAGTACTACAACATAGCAAGGGCTGAGTATACGTGGCACTCTGCGGGGTCATAGGGTGACAAGACACAAGAGAGCATCTCTTGTGAGTGTCGTCGTCCTCATGAGCATGTACAGTCATCCCCAGGGTCACTGTAAACATTCATTACAAACACGTTGGCTCTAACATCATGATTTCTTGAAGGACTTTTAGAAAATTTAGATTCCAGGGATGCACCACAGACCTCTGGAGGCCTGGGGTGTAGCTGTGAAGTCTGATAATCTATTTTAAAAACCTATTCATGAGGTTCCAGTGACTAGCCAAGTCTGGGGACAATTGATACACACACACACACACACACACACACACACACACACTGGATTTGAATACTTCTGCCGTTAGGGGACTCATTATTGTTTCAAGCCTCTTACCCCACACTGGTTAGTTATTTATATTTAGGTAAAACACTGATCCCCTTGAGGCCACAAAGAACATTTCAAATCTCTCTTCCAAATGACAGCCTTTCATAAGTTTGCATACAGCTGTCATGTCCCTCCTGAGTATTTCCTTATTTGGGGCAAAATATTCACATTGTCTCATGGCTCTTAAAGCATGAAAAAAGAACTCTTCTAAATGTTGTGTAAGAAAAAAATGATTTAAAATATTCCTTACATAGATTCTTTGATGTTTAAAGAACCAGAAGATGAGAATGTTGCTGTTCTGAGACAGACAGGAACTAGTGAATAGAAAGGCTATCTATCTTCATCCTCACAGAGGATGGAGATCCTAGAATATATGGTGTCTGCTGCATGTGTCTTACCATGCAGAAAACAGAGGTTCCTGCAAATTTCTTGAGCACCTGATGTGTTCAACCCATTAAGAAGAATCTTGGCTTCAAATTTTAGCCAGGCCCATCTAGATGGTAAAAACTTTTCAGGTTCATAATGGTTTATGTATCTTTCCGAATGGAATGCTTTAGAATGTAAGATTTAGCTGAGAAAAACTATAGGAAGGCTCCAACAAGTTTTCTCAAAAGAACTGACTAGCCCAAGAACACATCTTCAATCCCTCTAATTCTTCCCCAATTTCCTTTCTCAGTTACCCAACTAAAGCCATGGAACACTCAGTTGGGGCTTTGGTCCCATGCATGAACCGTAGGCACAGAGCAGCATGTTGAAGGGAGGAGGAAGTGCTCTTTATGAGGGTTTGAGGAAAGGTTCAGGAAATGTAGGCCCTGATTTTATCCTGACAGACATTTAAATAAATGAGGCAGGGCGAAGAATGTCAGTATCCATGTTTAATTTTACATTTCCAGAATATTTCCAAGGAGCAGAATGACTATAAATGACCGAACCTGATGTACTTCTGTATGGTTTTAGCTGGGGAAGAACCTGTTTTTTTTTTTTTTTTTTTTTTTTTTTTATGCCACTTATGTAGGCATCATCAGATATACCAATCACAGCATTGCAAAACTGATTCGATTCATAATTGCCAACACAGCAAAGGGAATGGTGGAATTTCTCCAAGGTGAATGACCTCATGCTAGCCAACTGCAAATGGTCAGAAATAACCACATTTAAGAATTTCTGTCAGTATACTGGCTGCAGTGTAAGCTTCAGTAGTCCTAACTCAAGACTATTGATTCCGAATCGGTCATTTCTTGGGTTAACTGAGAGTTAAAAGGGACAAATATCTTAGCTAAGAGTATAGAGACCATTTGCAGCAGTACTTGGTGTTTTCTGACTTCACATGAAGTAGCCCTTTCCCTCCTGGGTTTCCCACCAGTTGCAAATCTGTGTTGGAAACAGAATCAACTGTAGTGGCGCTATAGGCAGGAGAGTTCAGAGCATCAGGACGTGGGAAGGAGGCCAGAGAATGATGCAATATTACACTAGCAAGTGATGTCATAGCATTATTTCCCAAGTCATTTACATAAATTCGAGTTCCCAAGAAACCCTGAGAAATGCCACAGGGAATGCAGGGGGAGGAACCAAGGGAGACTGAGGGAAGGGGAGGAAACCTGTATTTTCCTGACTATCACTGTGATAAACTTCACTGACTTCCTGGAAGCCAGAGAAACAGCAAAAATCAACAAAGCAGACAAATAAAATCCCTTCTTAGTGGCCCTTTAATCTAGTGGCTCCCTTAGGTAGCATGTTCACAAAGCTTTGTTTTTCTTCGTTATTTTTTCACTCCGCATGATACCCAGGTATTGCCCACTGAAACTGACAGTCACTCTTCAAGTGGTGAAGCAAGTTTAGTAGTGACATAGGCTACCTAAGAGCTCCACATTCTAAAAATGGCCTGCCCACCTCATTATAATTTAGAACAAATCCTCTAATTTTTAAAATTAGAAGCAATGAGATGCAATTCTCAGAGTCAGTCTTGTCTAAATGTCAAGGAAATACATTTGCTGGTGATGGGAGTGATTTATGAATGAAGTCAGGTGGATAGCAAACACCAAGACTTCAGTTTTATTTTGAGCCTAAATAATGAAACACTTATTCATAAAGACATTTTTTTTTTAGATGTGAGGGTGTGGGAATTAGGGTTTACATATTGTTCCCTAGTACAAGTTAACAAAGGGAGTTCATGACAATGTCTAGTTGGACCAAACTCAGAAGAGGCTGGTAAGCTTTTATTGATTAAGATAAAAAACCAGATCAGAGTGCCCCAGGTTAGATCAGCCCCCCAGCACCTTCCTGTCTTCTCTCCTTCCATTCCTTAATAACCCCCATTCACCAAAATGGAATTAAACAAATCCAAAGTCTCCTTCTATAGACAGAGATCCAAGCAGTGCACAATATGCTTAGAGATTCGGGATTAGAGGCTTTCTCAACTGCAGAAGGTGTTTGAGAGTGTTACAAAATCACATCACATTTAGCTTAGACCGAAAACAATCAACAAGACCCAACCCTTCCATCCACACAGCACCAGCCTCAGTGGAAGCATAGTCTGGACATTCACACATTTCCAACAACAATTTAAACTATTTTTCTTCCCCTCCATTACCTCTATTTTCCCCCCAACACATGTCAGGACATTAGAAGCAGATCATTCAGAGCCAGTGAGAGGAATTTGCATGTACCTTCCAAGCAGCAGGTCCTCCACAACCCGGAGTGGGTCATTACTTCTTCATTCTTCCTGCTGGTTTCATTGTCACTTGTAGATTTAGTCCTGCACACACCTCTGGAATATAGCCAGTAGTCCGTGCCCACTGCAATGGTCATTAAACTAAAAGCTGCGAAGGCTCCTACAGTAGTGATCAACATCTGGATACCTCTGTCACACATCCTCATAATTCTTCATGGTACTCTGAACGGCTGGGGGTTGGAGGGGGTAGATTCAGTGACAGACTGGAGAATCACTCTGCAGCTGGGTAACCTAGGACGGCCTCTTCCAAATATCCAGATCTCCTTTTGTCAGCATCCACGGGGACTTTGGGAAAGCTGGGATTTCCTGTCTTGAGCTCTCTCCAGTTCCCCGAGTCCTTTATGGCCCTCGGGAGGGTGCGGGCTCCAGGGGGTTGGTCCACATCACTGCCGCGGTCAGAGGATTCCTGGGTTGCTCTCATTCCTCAGGAGCTTGGTGAGGACTAGCGTTTGTGCAGGGCATGGCTTCGGAGCTTGGAGCTGCCAGCTTGGTTTGAGATGCGCCTGGTTTCTCACAGCCCCGGGAGACTCAAGGCAAAAGAAACCCAGAGAGGTCTGGTGTGTGAGCGTGTGAGCGTGTGTGCGCGTGTGTGTGAGTGTGTGTACGTGTGTATATGTATGTGTGCGTGTGTGTATATGTGTGTGTGAGCGTGTGTTTGTGTGTGTGTGCGCGCGTGCGTGCGTGTGTGCGAGCGCGTGTGCTGGGGGTGAGGGCGGATGGCAAAAAATAGCTCTGCTGGGAGGCGAGTCGCTGAGAAGAGTGTTCACTGCTTCCCCAGCCTCCCAGGAAAGCTCTCCGCCTGCTCTCCACACCCCCGCGCAAACTGGAGAAAAGGGAGAGTCCTGGGGCGGGGGCCGGCCAGTTGCGTCGGAGAGCTGAGGTCCGTGGTACTGAACGGACAGCTCCCCTCCTGTTGCCCAGCCTCCCACTTCTCAAGGCCGGGTCGTTGAAGGTCCGTGGTGCTGAAGGGACAGCTCCCTTGCCGCTGCACCGTTCCTCTTAGAGCTCCTAGGCTAGGAACCCCGGTGCTGAAGGGTCCCTTCCCTAACACTCTCCTAGTGCGTTCTTAGAGCCAGCCAACCAGCTCAGCTCTGCGTACTCAAGCCCACAACCAAGCAAAGTTTCGGGAGCCCAGGGCAGTCAGCATCAGGGCTCCAGGGCACTGCAGCACGGCGGATCCAGCTCCTCAGAGGGAAGGGTTAAGGACAAGGGCCCATAGCGCACTCTGGCGCGCGCGTTATCTCAGAGCCCACCCTACGCAGCATTCTCTAATCAACCCTCCTCCTCATCCCTGAGCCCAATGAGCCAGGCAACTTTGCTCTTTGCTGCAGGAGTCCACTAGGGAGACAGAAGCCGGGAAAGATCTAATCTTTTTAAAGGGATGGGAGACTGACTGGTGGCTCACTTGGGTGGGCAAAATGTTGTCTGTGTGTATTTGTCTCAATTTCATTCTTCAGAAAACAAACCAACATGTCTACCCTCCTGTCTCCGGAGCTCAGATTTACACAGGAGACAGTGTGCTTACATCAGACCCAGAACCATCCATATGTATATGTGAACATATACCTCTAAAGGGCTGGAGGGACTAAATGTGCCTAAACTGTTGTTCACATATCAGGGACCTTGGATGAAGGGATGTAAAGGTTTGGTCTCTGAATACACTTCTTAAATATTTTCACACTTCTACACTTGAGGGGGTGGCGAATTCAGGATGAGAGAACATTGGAAACGTCAGCTTCTTTCCAAAGGCCCTGGTGCTGTTCATTTGTTAACGTCTTCTAAGTCAGACCAGGAAGCAGGTGTAATTAGGTCTGGGCTCCTTGCTCGCCCAAAGCACAAATGTCATCACACACCTGTGAGTTCTTTCCCTCAGAAATAGCAAATGCTGAAAAGAACTGGCACAGACCAGCTTCCCGGTTCCATATGTTCTAGCATATAGATAAGGACACACACTAAGTTGACTTCAGGCATTCCAGCGAATTGCTCTGACCAGTTATTTTCTTGTGGTAGTAACACCCATTTGGGTGCTTGGAATTGAGGCTGCATGAGCTGTTTCTATAATCCATGAGTTGTGCCCACAACCAGCTGTCATATTTGAGTGTTATTTAACTGGACAAACATATAATGGAAGGGAATCACAGACATCTCCACTCCCCAGGATGCCATTTCTGGCTGTATGAGAGCTTCTATTCTGATAACTGAGTAGGGGCAATATACTGAAGAAGTCTCAGACTTGGCTCACAACCTTTTTGTGACTTTGATGTTTTTATTTTTATGTTAATGTCATTTGAAGATTTGGTTCTTGGTGTTATATATACATACATGTGCACATATAGGCACATTTATATAGTTGTGTGTTATGTCTAAATGAGTGCTATGGTCAATTTTGTCATGATTTTTGAATGCCTATGAATTTGTTGCAGACATAAAGTGATATGCGAGTATATGTGTACACATGCATGGTGCAGTTTGTAGGGTCATGTGATCGTGCTTTATATAAATACACAGCTGAATGTATGCATATATGTGTGTGTGAATATGCAGGTACAGTGTGGATTTGTCTGTTTATATGCATTGAGTTGTATATATGTATGTCACATTTATACTGACAATTTAACATTTAACAAAATGAAATGCATTTTTAGGGCCAAGACCATAACTAACAAGACTAGAAACGCATGGAAGGTGATGGGGGGGAAGATACACGAGCCTTCCTTCAAGGAGCAGGAAGAAGAGTTCAAGGCCATCCTAGGTTTTCTAACAAGTTTGACACCAGCCTAAACTACATTAAGACCATTTCCAAAAAAAAAAAAAAAAAGAAAGAAAGAAAGAAAGAAAGAAAGAAAGAAAGTTAGCAATCACTGTTATTTGTATTAACAACAAAAATAATAGTGATCAAGAATGTCAATAATATGCCGGGCGTGGTGCCATACGCCTTTAATCCCAGAACTTGGGAGGCAGAGGCAGGTGGATTTCTGAATTCGAGGCTAGCCTGGTATACAGAGTGAGTTCCAGGACAGCCAGGGCTACTCAGAGAAACCCTGTCTTGAAAAAAACAAACAAAACAAAATAAAAAAAACCCAACAACAAAAAGAAGAATGTTAATAATAAAAACTGAGAAACCGATTTTCTGTATATGAAAAAAAAAGTACTGTGCCTAGAATGCTGGGATTACAGGTGTAGCTTTCCCACATAGCTTGATTGATAACTATCAATTTAAAAGGCCACATAATTACATGAAGGTGAAGTTGGTCTTTTTTGAGAGGTTTTATAAAATAGGTGGATATTTTTCTTCTCACTCTCAGAAGTTAGTTTAAATAATATGAAATAACTAATAACAATCAAACAGACATTCTTTGATCTCTTATTCCCAGCAGAGGTGGGAAAAGTGCGCTCTGTAGCAAGGCAGTGATGGTGGGAGGGCTTTGGCCCTAGGGATAGTGCGCTCCATGACACCATTCACCAGACGCACAGCAAAGCAACGGTAGCCCCAGATCCACATCCTCAGATTTGTAACAGAAAGCCGCACGTACTGGGTGTCTAGCTGATAGAACCAAGTACCCAGTTAGACTATTGAGAAGAACAGCCAAGTGCTCAGATGGATAAGGAAGACAATCATACTCAGAAAGCAGAAGAGAAATGGCTGCAAGGCCC
Source organism: Mus pahari (assembly GCF_900095145.1). NCBI lineage: Eukaryota > Metazoa > Chordata > Mammalia > Rodentia > Muridae > Mus > Mus pahari. The sequence goes on along the minus strand of NC_034590.1, from coordinate 92,270,002 downwards.
AAGAGTAGAGCTTTGTGATGTAGCTTGGTGACACAGATCATTCTTGGTAACCTTTGTCCAAAGCCAAAGCTAATTTGAATGTGAGGGCATCTGGAACATGTCAGAGCACCTGACTGAAGTGAGAGCCACAGGCAGGGAGCCCATCACTTAGATCCTAATAAGTTCTCCTGGTTTACTAGCGGAGGACCTCAGTCTTTCATTCAGTAACACCTGTAGGTGTGCACATGGGTGTGTGGAATCTGCTGCTGGGTCAAGAGAGCATCGCACATTCTCACCACTAGAGGGCTCTTTCATCGCAATTCAAAGCATCCTCTTAAGGAAATGGAGCCAGAGGCTTCCTCCCTGTTTGCCAATGATCCTTTCTGACCCTGCTCATCTGGCAGGAGACTCAGAAGGCATTCCGGCAGCTTTAAACCTGTGCGTCTTTCTCTCATCGAGACTTTTTTCTTCCCCTGAACTCTTAGCTTGCCATTAACAGCCATAGTATATTTATTTGTGCCTTTTTTCATCTGTTAGGATTCCACTTATGAAAGTATTGTTAACAGCTAATTCAATTGCATATTTTTTTTGAGTGCCCACCATGTATAAGCCAGCCAGCTCTGCACTTGGGTCAATGACGTAAGTCTCATTCTCCAAGGAGAAGGAGAAGCTATATCTGTGAGCACGTTTTATCTGCAAGCGCCAGAAACTCACTAGAGCTCGCTTGAGAAGATGGGGAGTGTAGCATAGAAATATGGGGGATGTTTTGAAGAACCCAAAGCCAAAAAAGAAATTAGAATTTGAAATCAGAATCGGAATCTTGAAGAAAAAGCCACTGAGATCCTTGATGGCTTCTGTGTTTCCCAGCTGTGCCTCCTTTTACATTCTTAGAAAAAAAGGTTTTTATCTTCTGTGTTACACTCTCACTGCTAATAACACCTGACCTAAGCAGCTAGCATGGTGGGGTGGGGTGGGGTGTGATCTGTTGGCTCCTGGATTCAGAGGTCTCAGTCCATCATTCAGAGACAGCATACTAGATCAGGGCAGCTCATGCTATGGAAGACAGGAGGAGGCAGAGAGAGAGAGGGAGGGAAGGAGCAGGAAGGAAGAGCTTATCCAAGAGGGAGGAGAGGAAGAGAGGAGGGAGAGTGAAGTGGGGAGGGGGAGTGCCCTCAGCCTACAGACTGCCTAAGAGCAGATCTTCCCCTTTAGGTTCATGTCTCTGGAATTGACCTCACAGATAAACCCCAGGTGCTTCTCTAGCCAATCAATTTGATAATCAAGCTCAACTCTCACATCTTCTTTATAATCTGATCTTCAAGATGGGAGCTAGATTGAGCTCCAACTTAGAATATCCAGAACTGACAACCTAACTAGTTGAGCTTGTGTTGTGGTACGAAACTGTTACCAAACAGATGAGCGCAGAGGGAGGGGATCTTATGATACAATCTGGCTAAGAGGACCATGCCCCGTGAGCTGGGGAAGGGAGGTAGCACGCAGTATCCTGACACTACAACTAGAAGCCAAGACTCATAGCTTTGGCTCAAGGAAGCAGAGATAGAATTTAAGCATCTTGTAAAAATGGCAAAGATGGGTTCTAGAGAGATGGCTCAGCAGTTAAGAGCACTGGCTGCTCTCCCAAGGTTCGATTCCCTGCAAACCCAAATGGCACTTCACAACCATATGTACCTCCACTCCCAGGGAATCTGATGGCCTCTATGGCCACCAGGCACACACATGGTATACAGACACACATGCAGGTAAAACATCCATACACATTAAATGAGTAAGTAAGTATTTAAATGTCAAAGACAGAATTGACATTATTCAATTACCATATCTAAAGCAGAAGAGGGGGAAGGGTGGATGGAGTAAGTACAAAGACAAACACGAGTGCCTTAGTACCCAGGTGCAGAGAGACCAGGGTCTAGGGTAGCTGGGACTTCTTCTCAGCTCTTTCTATCCTACTTGGCTTAAAACCTTATGCAAGCATGTTTTGGTAAATGTTCAAAGTTAATTAAAAACTGAATGCAAACAAGAAGCAGCAAGCCACCCGTCCACTGCTCTCAGCCACCTCTTGGTTTATCAGCACAGAAATGACAACTGTTTGGGTGAGCTATTCCTAATGCCTGGGCTTCTCCTCTCTGCGATATGCTATTCATGGAAAATGTTCAGGGTGTGTGTAGTGCTGCCTAGCTAGGTAGATGGTTCAGCAGGTAAAGGTGCTTGCTGCCAAGTCTGATGACCTGAGCTAGGTCTCTGGGACTCACATGAAAGAGGGAAAGATCATCCTGCAAGTTGCCTTCTTATTTCCACATCCATGTCTTGGTAGGCGTGTGCTGGATGTACATATACACATAAATAAATAAACATAATAAGAGTAAGTTTTAATTTACACAAATTAAAATAAATACCTTGTGCTGAGCTCAATAAAATGTCACAATCTCAGAGCATCCTTCCCTAATGGTGCTGTCTAAAGTATCACCTCATATTCCTCTCTCCCCTCTCACTCTGGGGTGTGTTTTGTCACAGCCTCTACCATTCCTGAGCACACAAACATTCATATGCACAGATGTGTGATTTTGTTTGCCCACATCTTCCTGATGAGGATGTTGCTTCCTCTTGTTTACATCTACATTTCCTGGCCTCAGACTGGTGCCCCGGATTTAGTAACTACTCAAAGAGCATTTGTTTAATCTATTATTTGCATAAGTAATGATTAAGCTTCACACCTGCAACAGGCACCATTGACTCAAGCAACAGGCATCTTGTTCTCCATCACCTGGAACTTCAGTCTCAAGGAGTGAACAGCAATAACTAGGAAAATAAGAGCACTTGTAGCAGATGTGGTTGGATGGATGGATGCCCTTTACCAAATTGGTATGTTTACATAATCCTAACCCTGAGCCACAAACCACAAATGCATCTCTGGGGACAACTCTTTTAGTTTATGGAAGCTGCCTTGCCCAAGGACTGGCATGTCCCTCAGGGGCAGCCTGCAACCAGAGGTCAGTAAATTCAGGAATGGTAAGCCATCTTGCCAGAAGGAGAAACTGTGCATGTCCCATAGTCATTCATGGATCACGCTAAGATTTAGATGTCACCAAGTCCACATCCTTGTTTGACCACTTTGCCTGTGGTTCAACTATAGAGTACATTAAGTCACCTACAGTGGGGCTGGGGATGGAAGCTCAGTTGGTATAGTGCTTGCCTAGCGTGTAGGAAACCCTGGGTTCAATTCCCAGCATCCCATGCACCGGGCATGATGCTGCACACATGTAATTCAGCACTCTGGTAGTAGAGGAAGGAAGATTAGAAGTTCAAAGTCATCCTCTGCTATCCAGTTAAAGGCCAACCTGGGATACATGAGACTCTCTCTCAAAATAAACTTCTTTTTTTCCTTTTTCATTTTGTAACTTTGCACAAATCTAGAGTTATCGGGAAAGAGGAACTTTACTAGGAACATATTGAGAAGGTTCAACTCACTATGGGTAGTTCCACCCTTGGGCATGTGGTCGTGGGTTGCATTAGAAGCAGGCTTAGCAAGGGGAATGGACTTATAGTGAAAGTGTAAGATGAAATAAACCCTTCCTTCCCTGTGGTGGTTTGAGAGGGAGTGGCCCCATTAGCTCATCTATTTGAAAGTTTGCTTCCCAGTTGGTGGACTGTTTAGGATTAGGAGATATGGCCTTACTGAGGGAGATGTGTCACTGGAGGTATGCTTTGAGTTTTCAAAAGCCCACACCAATCCCTGCCTTGTCCTCTCTCTGTGGACAGCTTGCATATCAGATGTGCGGTCAAGGCTACTGCTCTAGTGACATGCCTGCCTTCTTGCCATCATGCTCCCTCCATGATGATCATGGGCAAACCCTCTGTAATGGTAAGCAAGCACCAATTAAACGCTTCTTTTTATATGTTGCCTTGGTCATGATGTCTCTTCAGCAGTAGTAACCCTAACTAAGACATGTCCAAGGGTGGCACTACCCATAGTGAGCAGGTCCCTCCCACAAGAATCATCAATCAAGAAAATGTCCATATAGGCTTGCTTACACGCCAATCTGATGGGAGGACTCCTCTCAGTTGTGGTTCCCCTTCCCAGATAACTCTACATCTGTGTGTCATGTATACAAGAGATTCCTGATGAAGGGGATGGGGCTTAACAAGGCTAAAGTCTACCGAGTTCTCACCGGTACTATTGCTGCTCTCCAGAAAACCGCAATTTCAGGCTTACTAGTCTTTCTTATACCTTGTCCCATGGTCCCTTGCATTCTTCCCCTTAAATAAATTAAGCGCATCAGAACCCGGGCCTCAGTCTCTGCGTCTAGGGAATTCAACCCATGCAATCATGGAGAGCTGATAGAGAAATATCCTCAAGGGCAATTGAGGGCACTTTACAGAAGACACTCTACTGAGGCAGAACTCTTCAGGATGGGCAAATAATCCAAGATTAGGTCAACATGTTGCAGGGAGTTAGACTAACGGTGAAAGCCCCACTTTGCAATGGGCTTGAGGGAAAGAAAGAACAAGACACCAATCATGATCCTGTTTCTATAGTTGAAATCAAACTTGATTAAAAAAATTAATTATAATAATATATTATAATTAATTATAATACAACTCTGATCAATAAAATGTAATTAAAAGATGTTGTATGGAAATAGCCAGAGGGTGAGAACAATGTGTGTATTTATCTGCTGATGAATAGATAACCACAATGTGGCACACACATACAGATGAGTAGTATTCAACCATAAAGAGGTATGAAGTTCAGCACATATATATGCTATATATATGAACAAACTTTAATGACGTCATTATGCTGACACAAAAGACTCTGCTTATTTGAGCCTCCTAAAGCAGGCAAACATATAGAGGCAGTGCACTGAGGTCACAGAGGCTGAAGAGCAAGGGTAACAGGAAGCTTTCCTCCACCACTATAAAACTTTTGCTAGAATTACTAAAAATAGTTCAGTAAAAGTGGTAAAGATTGTACTGTATTGTAAATGTGATTAATGCTCCTGAGTCATTACTTTAAATTATTAAAATGTCAAGTTTGAGACTGGAGAGATGGCTCTGAGGTTAAGAGAACACTGGCCGCTCTTGCAGAAGACCTTGGTTCGAAAGTGTACTGGCTGGTTTTGTGTGTTAACTTGACACAAGCTGGAGTTATCACAGAAAAAGGAGCCTCCCTTGAGGAAATGCCTCCATGAGATCCAGCTGTAAGGCATTTTTTCAATTAGTGATCAAGGTGGGAGGGCCCACTATGGGCAGTGCCATCCCTGGGCTGGTAGTCCTGGGTTCTATAAAAAGGCAAACTGACCAAGCCAGGGGAAGCAAGCCAGTAAGTAACATCCCTCCATGGCCGCTGCATCGGCTCCTGCTTCCTGACCTGTTTGAGTTCCAGTCCTGACTTCCTTGGTGATGAACAGCAACGTGGAAGTGTAAGCTGAATAAACCCTTTCCTCCCCAACTTGCTTCTTGGTCATGATGTTTGTGCAGGAATAGAAACCCTGACTAAGACAAGTCCCCATCACCTACAAAGTAGCTCACAATCCTTTGTAACTCTGGCTCTAGGGGATCCAATGCTCTCGTCTGGACTCCAAGGATACTGTATGCATGTAGTTCACAAATATACATGCAGGCAATCCTATATATACATAAAATAAAAGTAAAATCTTAGCCAGGTATGGTGGTGCATGACTGTGATCCCAAAACTCAGGAGGCAGAGGCAGGCGGATCTCTGTGAGTTTAAGGCCAGCCTGGCCTACAGGGCAAGTTTCAGGACAGCCAAGGAAGTGATACAGAGAAACCTTGTTTTGAAAAACAAACAAAAACAAAAATAAAATAAAATAATGAAATATTTTTTAAATGTCAAATTTTGTGTTATATATTTTTATCACAATAAAAAGGTGGGAAAATGTTGTTTTGTGGGTTTTCTGTTATATACACACATACATACATGCATACATACATATGTGTCTCCTTGGAATCATTTGACTTTTGGCTGAGTGACATGGCTTTGTTTTGCCATTTCTTCCTTCCTGAAGCCAGGACCTGGTGACTTGTCCGCAACCTCTCACCGTGTAGTCACAAAATCCTGTTTACAATAGTTGAAAATAAAAGAGATGAGGCTGTGTCCCTTATACTATTAGCCATCATCATAGGCCAGGCCTTCAAAACCCCTAATATAGGGCAAACCCCAGACTCATGAGGTGATTTAACTGATCTTTCAAGTTTAAAGTCAACATAACCTTTAATGTATACTGATCGGCAGGAGTGAAATTAGAGAGGTATTTTAGTGGTCAAAAACTCTTAGTCCCATCTTCCAGAAAGCCAACTCAAAGTGGATAAATGAACAAATAAATTCGGGAGTCTGTGTCTGTGAAACTGAAAGGGTAAGGACACTTGAAACAGCAGTACCCAGGACCCCCAGGAATGTGGGCTCTGTCTCTCTCCCACTCAACCCAACCTTGCTCTTCGCTGGCTCCATGCTCAGTCTGACTCAACCCAACCTTGCTCTTCGCTGGCTCCATGCTCAGTCTGGCTCTCCTCAAGAAGCCAGTGCTTCTTGTCCTACCCATAACCCCAGAGAGAGCATGGCTCCACCCACGGCTGCAGCATATGCTTAGAGCTGGCTTCTCATTGGTTCGTTTCCACCTGAACACGACCACGACAAGCAGGAAATAGCTTTGAGGCCTATGCTCCCGTTCCATCCCTGGATGCACAGAGAGATCAGCTTCATCTTCCATGTAGACTGATAGTAGGTTGAGGGGTGATTCTTAGAAGAAACTCAGGGTGGGGATGCCAGAGGGATAGGAAAAGGCAGGAAGTAAAATGGCAGACACAGTGTGCTGCAGTCACGGTGGGCCACTTACCTATGCTAGGTCATTCGAATTAAAAATACTTATGGGGCTGGAGAGGCGGTTGTGTGGTTAAGAACCCATACTGCCCTCACCAGCTGGGAGTCTCACAACTTATAACTCCAACTCCAGGTGATCCCACAGACTCTTCTCACCTCTGTGAGCAACTGTACTCACATGCACACACCCTACACAGGAGCACACACAGACATACGATTAAAAATAAATCTTTAAAAAAAAATAGAGTACACTTACTCACCAAGAACTGCTAGAGGTATTGAGGCTGGAACAGTGAGCAAGACAAATGGATTCCAACCAACCAACCAACCAACCAACCAACCAANATATATATATATATATATATATATATATATATATATATATATATAAAGCTTCTTTTGGCCCACATGTCTGGAGGTTACAAACCATGGTCAGTTGGCCCTGTTGCTTTGAGGCTGTGATGAAGCAGTTGGTTGTGGTTGAGATGAATAAAACCTTTCACCCTCACGCACCAGAAGAAATACCAAGGGGAAAAGATAGAGAGGTAGATGGAGGGTGGAAGCCCATCCTTTTCAGGGGTGTGCCTCCATCATCCAAGGACCTCCCACCATGTCCCACCCACCAAAGGCTTCATAATCTCCCAACAGCACTACCCTAGAAGTCTTTACCATATCGCTGCTGGGGCCATTTAGGAACTGAGCAGTAGCCTGCAGTAGCCATACACACCTTGAAGAAAATGAAATTGGGTAACAAGACCAGCATGGGCAGTAAAAGGGTCACTTTAGGCAACATGGTCAGTTAAGGGGGGTACTCTGAGAAGGGGACCTCTGGCTGGAAAAAAAATCCTGGGCCAGTAGAGGAGCCTAAGAGGCACCAGGGACTGTGTCCAGCACAAAGGCTGTGCACATGGCTTATGACAGTCAGAGAGAATAGCTTTGTGGGTGTTTTCATGGACAGGGAGATAAATGGAAGATGAGGTCAGGAAGTAAACTAGAGCCAGGCTGTGTAGTCCTAGCAAGGCAGGGGTGACAAGTGTGGTGGTTATTTCTCTGTGAGTGTTATTTCTCCCTGATGTAAAGATGTATAGCCAAGTTCTCGGGGGAGGGGCTTGAACGATGCCATTTGGAGATTTTACTCTGGTTGTGGAGTGGGTAATGAAGGTGCAGGGGTGAAGGCCGGGAGCCACTTTAGGGAGCTGTGTCATTAATTCAGGCTACAGGGACTGGTGTTTAGGACATTAAGGTGTGTACATTTCCTGAGGGCTGATGGGAACACTCCATGGGCTTAACGGGGAGATGATCTGGTCAGACGTGTGCTTTTCTGGTTGTGCAGCAGTGCTTTGATAGTGCTCCATTGGGCAGAAATTAGAGCAGAGGGTAGCAATATAGCAGAATCCTTCAGCCCCAAGACTCCCCATGAAAACTACTGCCCTTCCTGTCTTCTAGGTTGAAATAGGACATGGGACACAGGAGAATGGAATTTGTCTCCTTCCAAAATCTGACTCCAGGGAACTGGACTTAGAATAAAGAACCTCAAATGATGTCAGTGGGGGAACTAAGAGAGAGAATCTTTGTTCAGCAGTAGTCCAGAGCAGATCTGGGGAATAAAAGCTTGCATCTGTGGAATCAAACGCCGTACTTCAAGCACAGCGGGCAGTAGACAGTAAAGGTAGATGATTGGGTTGGAGAAGTTCATCTCCTGTATGACCTTGAAAAAGTACATTAATCTTCTATGTCCTTCCCCCGTCCCGCCCAAATAAAACCGGGATCATATTAAGACCTGCCGCTTCAGCTAATAGGACCTTCGTTACTGCAGAATTCAGATTGCGTATGATAATACACGCAGCACAGCACCCGGCATGTATCAAGTGCTCAATAGATGTCAGCTGCACTATAAATAAGATGATGATGCCAAAGAGGCTGGCTCTCTTAATGAGATCTGTTCTAATCTGCCACCTTTGGAATAACAAATGGCTGGCATTATGGGCTTAGTTTCCTTGAGACATATACACCAGGAAAATGTAGAGACCCAGGGGGCAGCTAGAGACACAAGGGATGTTTAGAGAAGAGATAAAGACCCAAGGAGATAACTACAAGCCCTAAAGTCACCTCAGAAACCTCTGCAGATCAGTGAAATAGGGTCCATTCGGGACTTTCTCTTGATGGCCTAGAGTGTTAACCAAAGCCTCAATCCTGAGAGTTACAGGCAGGGAACCAAGTGTGGCAGCATTCATCTGCAAACTGGGCACTTCGGAGGCAGGAGGAGCTCAGGGCTCAGGGCCTGTATCCAAGACTCTGTGAGAGAGGGGAGAGAGAGAGAGAGAGAGAGAGAGAGAGAGAGAGAGAGAGAGAGAGAGAGAACGTGAAATTAGAAAGGAATCCTGAAAGGGGAAGAAGAGATCTTTAGTGGGGGTGAGGGGTTGGATATATGTGCCATGAAAGCAAAGCAGGCTATTTGGGGGAAAGTAAGGGGAACCAGACAGAGAAGGTGAGGGTACTAGGGAGAGAAAGGTGGGTAAGGAAAGGATGCATGAGGAAACCTCACATTCAAACTATGAAAGAGGGAAAGGCTCTGAATTAAATGTGAGCCTAGAGCTTTGATACCTGAATCGAACTTTAAGTATCTTTAGTCCTAACAAAAAAGTTCTCGTGCCTACTGCTGCTACAGAAATCATGGACATGCCCCTCTTGTGTAGTTTCCCAACCCAGCCCTGGTCCTCGATGCTGGATCATTCTGTAGTGTGGTATGTTTTCCAGACTGGACTCCAAGCCTACAGATGAGCCCTAGACATAAAGAAAGCAAGGCTCTCAACACTGAAATGGACAGCAGACCCTGTGCTTCTCCTGCTGCTCATCATTGTGGTCTCTAAAACGCGCAGTCGCAGGAGGGCAGAGAACACGCAAACTGTTCTGTTCTGTGGACTGTGGACCGAACTTGGAGCCTTGCGCAAGCCAGGCAAACTTTCTTCCACTGCTCTATTCCAAGTGCTCGCTTTACTTAACATTTTCTCTCATATTTACTTACTTATTTTGTGTGTACACGGGATGCTTTGGGGGAACACGCATGGCATGGCTCATGTGTGGAACTGCTTCTCTTCTTCCACCATACAGATTCCCAAGACTGAATTAGGCCATCGGCCTTGACAGCAAAGACTTTTATCACCTTGCCTACAAGGTCTTACTGAATTGCCCAGGCTGGACCTGAACTCAGTTTTTAATCTGGGCAGGCTTTGAACTCATTTTGTAGTGTGGTGTGTTTTCCAAATTGGGCTTCAAGTCCCTTGAGCTTCCACCTCAACCTCTCCTGTAGCTGGGATTGCAGACCTGTGCGATAAGGCCTGGCTGGGTTTTCTGTTTGATTGGCTGCACTTTATAATAGCACCTGCCACAAGTTGGGTAATGGATAAGTATTTATTGACTGGAAGGCCTAGTGAATGAATGATCGTTCAGATTAGTTTGCCATTTCTTTACCATTACCTAGAAATGTTCTGCCTCATACAAAAGACAAAATGTCGTATGATTCTCAGCTTGACACGAAATGAACTTAAAGTTATTGATCAAAATGACCCACTTGGATGGACTGACTGGGGAATGATATCTTCTAATAAAGACCTTTGGGAGTGACCCTAGATCATGGTGCAGAGTTCGGCACCACCACCACCCCCAGTTCTGCTATGGCAGTGCATTATGGTAAAAGTGTCTTACTTTCTAGGAGGCTGGAATTTTCTGCTGGACCTTACAGTTATGCTAATAATATAGTCCAAGGTTACTTAAGATGTAAGAATGCTATCTTACTGTGCACTCAGCCTGTCGGCTTAACCTGCCTTTCAGGAAAATGTAACATCAGGTGTAGTGGTGAACACCTTTAATCCCAGGACTCAGAAGGCAAAGGCAGGAGGATCTCTGTGAGTTCAAGGCCTGCCTAGTCTACATAGTTAGGACAGTCAGCGGTACATAGAGACCCTGTCTCAACAAAACAAAACAAACAAAGAGAATAATGTAGCAGTCAGCCTTACTTGCCTTGGATTTCCCATGTGATCAAGTTATACAACCTAAGCTAATACATAGCTTGGCACGGCCCTGCCCCAGAGACCAATGCATGTTTTATGATAATCACATGCTGAAAACAGCAAGTATAGGTTGAAAGCAATCTTATAAAATGAATATCCTCTATAAATGTTGAATGCGACACACAGGTGCTGCTTGTTATGAGGTTTGTAATGCTGTTATCTAGGTCAGCTGGAGTCAGTGACTTAATCCCTTATAAAACTCTGTTCAAAGTTTCTATAAAATAGCCTTTATTCCTTCAACATGTGATGACTTCTGTGCTACTCAATAAATACAGGGCAAAGCACTTTGTTAGGGACCGACACACTGGCAAAGACACAGGGACAGATTTCACCAGACAGCCTTCAGGCAGGCACAGATGCAGAGTCACACAGCAGACAGGGTAGGCAACCTTTGCTGGGAGAATGGAAGACACAGGAAGACTGTAATGCATTCAGATCTGGGCTTGGGCTTGGCTATACGACACCTAGGGGAAGTGTTTTGATTTATTCCCTTATTGTGACACGGATACATTATTGGTGAGTTTATTATTAATGTGTTCATACAGATGGCATTCCGCACTTTTTCATCTTCAGGGGAACTTGCAGGATGGTAGGCATGGCTTCTTTTTGGTTTGCTGGTGTTTGGCTGCCTGTCTTCCGCAACTTACACCAAACTGAATTCAGTGAAGGCCCCCTGAGTTGTTCTTCAGCCAACTGGTCAGATGGGAGCATCCCTTGGCACTCTCTCTATAAGCTTTGCTGCAACTTCCAGTCTGCCCTTTGATCTACCATCTAAGTAAGCCTGCCACCTTCGTGGCTCCCCTAGGATCCGGGGTGTCTCGTGGATGGTTCATGCAAGAAGAGATTCCGTCAGCTTCCATCCCTTTGCATAGACACTGTGTGACGTCATTCATAAAGTCACCTGGGCTCATTGCCATTCTTTGACTCTTTTTTCAGATTTCTTTCTTGTAGATTTTTAAATTCTTTTTGGAATCGACTTTTGGCCATGAGTGTTTTCTTCAAATCCATTTCACCTTTCTCTAGCTTATCAGCATGAATGTCTACCCAGCATTTCTTCCAGATTTAATTCCTATCTATAATTCTAAGTTTACTCTTATTTTTGCTGGTGGTCTCCTCACTGGGTATCTCACCCATACCAAATAGAACAAATTTAAAGTGTTTTTAACTATATGTGTACCAACCTTCCGAATTTCCCAGTATGAATATAGCCTTATGCCTGACACCCCTCTTCCTCTTCTCTCTATTTATTTGGTGGGCCCCCCATTTGTGAAAGATAAATTCCAAGACTCCCAGTAGATGTCTGATGCCATGTAGTTCCAGACTCTAATATGTGACTCAATCTGGCATCACCTAGGAAGAGAGTCTCAGTAAGGGATTGTCTCCATTGGTTGGCTTGTGGTTATATCTGTAGATGATTATCTTAATAAGGTAACTAATGTAGGAAGATCTATCCCACTGTGGGTGGCATCATTCTCTAGGCAGAGGGTCCTAGCCTATAGAAGAGTGGAGAAATGGAGCTGAGCGCAGGCAAGAAAATGAACATGTTTGCATTTATTTTTCTCTGCTTTTGATGTGATGTAACCAGTTATTTGAAGTTTCTGCCTTGGCTCTCCTTCAGTGATGCCTATGACCTGAAACTATAATCTGAAAGAAACCCCTCTCCCCTTTTGTCGGAGCATTTTATCACTGCATCAGAAAGGAAAGTAGACACATGAGTATAATAACATTTTGTAAATTAAGCATGGTAAGAGGTGAATAACAATCACTAACAATGAAATAACAATTACTAACAATTCTAAAACATACTGTAATAAGGTGAATGTGGTCTCCCTTTTAAATACAATTCAATTTTTGTACAATAGAGAAGGATCCTGGAACTTTGCATATGTTCTGTCACTGAGCTCCAGACTCTCAAACTCTTTTACTGTGATATGGTCATCCTTGAAGTAATATGAAATGATTTGATATGTTCCTGAAACTACAGAGAACAAAACCATGGGCTCCAGGAGGCTACCCTTGTGGGTGTGCCCTGTTTATAAAATATGTATAGACATACATTTATACCTTAAATGTATTTATATCACATATAATTACACTTATTTACATAATGTGGTTTGATTAAATTTTAGTAACTATTTTCCAGGAAGTGGATTTTAATATACATATGTTTATTCTCTCATATATAGTCTGTTCATATATAATATAAATTATTTGTGTGTGTGCATGTGCATACCTCATGTTGATATTGAGAATCATCTTAATTTTCCACCTTATTCATTAAGTCAAGGTCCCTCAATCAAACCCAGAGTTCATCTATATGGCTAGTCTCATTAGTGAGCTTGCTTTGAGGACCCTGACTCTGCTTTTCCAGGTTGGAATTAGAGATGGGCCTCCACATCCATCTGAGTTTACATGGATTGAGGAGATTTGCTGCTGCCTTAACCACTGAGCCATCTCAAGTGTCCCTAAGTACATATTTAAAATAAGGGAATTGGGGAGTTGGATGTGAGATTTCAGTAATGAAGTGATAAGATGCCAGAACTTTGTCAAGATTGTTTATTACTTTTAATTAACTTTTAAATTACTTTATACTCTTTAATCAATCTGGAATCGACATTGATGTACACCATGAGATGAGGATTTAATTTTGTTTTATTTATTCCCTCAAATATTAATCAATCATCTCAGGGTCATTTATTGAATATTTCTTCTTCCTCCAAGACTTGTACTGTCACTTTTATTATCAAATAAAGCCAGGTACCTGAAAGATTGTCTTGATGCTTTCTATCCTATTCCATTGACTATGTTACAGTTATTGTGACATAAATCACATTAATCTATGCTGTAACATTTATGTTCTGTGCTATTTTAATCTTTGAAACATTATAGACCATTTTAACATCTCTAGTCAACGTCCTCCAAATTATGCTTTCAGTTTCAGTTGCTCTTGGCTCTTACCCATTCGTTCTTCTTATTGAATTTGAAAGTCGCTTTGTCAACCCCTCTCCCTTCTCACCAAAGCAAAATAAAAGAATTTGCTCAGCAATGTTTATCAGAGTCATATCAAACCCATCTATTTATTTAGAAAAAAAAATGACATTCTTAGATGCTCACTCTCCTCTTGAGTTTTTCTGGTTTTATTTTAAATTCACTCGCTGGCCTTTTATCCTCCCTCCATGCCCACTGTACATCATGTTTATAGCTAGATGGGGTGTTGGATTATTCTAGAAGTATGGAAACTGAGTATCACCCAACCTGACACTGGTAGAGGTGCAAGGGGTGCTGGCTGGAATTGCATCCACACCCATCAGTTGCACAGCCTGCCCTTTGAACAGTGATGCTGCCTTATTTAAGGTTAGATCATGCCTCAGATAAATGCAAGTCATTATTTTCTAGGAAAAAAAATCAACTTCATTAAGATTTTCTGGCTTGCCAGCTGAGCTGCTCTTTGCTTGGGTTCTGTGCTCTCGACATTTAATTTCCTCCCTTTTCTTGTGAATGGAGAACAGGATGGCTGCCCTGTCCTTCCCACAGCCCTTCCCACACTCCCTGATCCAGGGCCTTGTCATTCTGATTCTTGTTCACACGTTACTGTTCATTGTGCGCTGGCGGAGTAGGCAGGCGATCACTCCTGGGCAGACACTACTCTGATCAGGCACAGCAGCTCCAGTTATACATCCACAGAGTCACATGCTCATCGGAGTTCAGGAGTTAACCAAGTCAGCTCTGTGGCCCATCACAGTGGAGTCTTCCAGGCTATCAAAGAACAGTCAGAAATGACCAAACCACAGGATTACTGGATTTAAAAAAAAGTATCTCAAGGTTCTTATTTTTATGCTCCCACAGTTGCTCTGTGTGTGTGTGTGTGTGTGTGTGTGTGTGTGTGTGTGTGTATGCCATGTCATATATTTGGAGGGTCAGAGGACATCTTTGTGAAGCTATTTCTTTTCTTCCATCTTTACATGGGTTGTGGGAATCAAAATCAGGTCACTGGACTTGCACAGCAAGCTTCTTTCCCTAGGAGCCATATCACTAGCCCTCCCATTTTTTCTTTTATCCTCCCTCCATGCCCATTGGACACACTACCATGCCTGATTTATGCAGTATTGAGAATGGAGCCCAGGACTTCATACATGTTGGGCAGGCACTCTGCCAACTTAACTGCATCCATCCAGTTTCTCATTGTTGGCAAAACTACACTCTTCACTTGGCCAATTCTATGGTTTCAGGCTTTAGTGTTCTCCGTAGGCCCAATGTGTTGAAAGTTTGGTCAACCATGGCTGAAAGATAGTAGAATCTTTAAGTGGTGGGACCTAGGAAGAGGAAGTTTGATCATTGCAGGGTGCCTTTGAAGGTGACATAAGGGACAACCAGATACTGTTCACTTGCTTTCTGGTGACCACACAGTGAGCTTTCTTTATTGTGCACTGCCCACCATGACATTCTTACCCTGTCAGAGGCTTCAAAATGATGGAAGTAGTTGCCATGGACTAAAAGTCTAAAGTCAGGAGCCAAACAAAACTTTCCTCATTCTGACCTGTTTATCTCTTACATATGTTGCTATAACGAATTGATCTAGCCAACAAGGCTCTGCACTGTCTGCCTATGGCTCATCTCTTTTACCCAATCTCAGGCCCATGCTGTACTGTGTCCATGCCTGAGTCATTCTATTTTTCTCTCTCTATTTGTCGTAATCTCCAAGCCCTTTCTACAACTCTCAGTTTTTTCTCAAGGTTTTTGCACCAAGAAACGTTCTTCTCTCAATCATGTGGCACACAGCTCAAACTGTATCCTTCACAGTCTGCTTCTTCAGGGAGGCCTAGCCAGCCACCGGACTGAAAAGAAGTTCCTTAATTACCATGAATGTTGTCACTAGTTTAATAGATATGATGAGCATAATCAGTAATGTTTACTGCTATGCTCTGTGTGTTTATGTCCCCAAAGTTTATATGTACCAGACCTGATCCCCAATGTGATCAGGTGGATGGAGGTGGGGCCTGTGGGAGGAAGTCAGTGGCTTTGGAAGAAGACAAAAAGGAAGAGAGATAAGAATCTTCTTTTACTTTTTCTGTCAGGTAAAGGTATAATGGGAAGATGGATGTCTTCAAGCTAGGTGGAGGGTTCTCACTGGGGTATCAGATTAGCTGGCATGCTGACCTTCAACCTGCAGAACTATTTCAACTTTCAACCTTCAACTACTTGGAAGAAATACATTTTTGTTGTTGTTGTTTTAGTCACTTCACGATATAGCATTTAATTATAGCATCTAGATTACACGGAAGCATTCACTTAGTTATTATAATATTTATCTTATTTTAAATTGTGTGTGTGTGTGTGTGTGTGTGTGTGTGTGTGTGTGTGTGTGCGTGCATTAGTGCAGGTGCCTATGAAGGCCAAGGGGATCAGATGTGCTGGAGCTGGGTTAAGGTAGTTTTGAACTGCCTAATGTAGGTGCTGGGAACTGAACTAGGATCCTCTTGAGCAATCCATGCTCTTACCTGCTGACCCATGGAAGCTTGCATATACCCTCATGTTTGCTTCCTACTGATTTATCTGTCACATGGAAATTTAGGAGCAAAACCCTCATTTTTTTTTTAAGGACCTGATACAGTGATGGGCACATCAGCGGCACCCCATGAATGCACAGTAGTGAATCAGTGAAAATTCCGCCCTCGCTAATCATCATGAGTCAACACCATTTTGACTTCTACAAAAGCCCCATCAGAAAGTCAGGGAGTGAGGGAGGGGATGAAGCACAAAGCTTTGTAGCCAAAGTCTATTCAGTGTAGACTCAACTGATATAAGAAGTGACTAAGATGACTAAGTGACTAGGCTCGGATGCTCTGAGTTCTACCCTAGTTTTACTTAGATGGTAGGGGAGGTAGGTCATCTCAAAGTGTTCCTCACTCAGATGTATGGTGGAGGGCTCCCCACTCAAATGTCTGGTGGCCGATGTGGCTGTGGAGTGGGATCTTCTTGTGATTATTGCAGGATACACCTGCCTAAGCCTACCACACAGCTCGCTAATAGCTCAACCAAGACTCCATACTCCAAGGCACGGAGCTAAACGTAAGGTCTATAGATTTTTTTTTTTTTCATCTGACCTTGTTCCGGGAGAAATGAAGTTAAGCTTTATCCCCCACCCTCACCCCCGGTAAGACAATCTCATGTAGTTTAGTCTAGCCTTGAATTTACTCTGTAGCCAAGGATGGCCTTGAACTACTGATTCTCCTGCTTCCACTTCCCTAGTCCTGGGACCATAGATGTTTAGCCCTGTGCTTGGTTTTATGCAATGCCCGGAACTGAACCCAGGGCTTTTATATATATATGCAGGAAAACATCCTTTTAACTAAGCCATGTTTGCAGTCCAAGTTTCTTACCTCCCAATGAGAGTGGCTCAGAACATTTACACTAGCTCTTTACTGTGTTCTGTCTCTGGGTAAGCATTGCAGTGTGTGTGATTAAATGTATTTGGGCTGAGCTAGGTTCATACTGACTCTTCCATCTATTAGTCTTATGTCATAATTTTAAAGAAGATATGTCCCCCGAAAGGGCTATATTGAGTTGATGATGCTAGCTTGGAAGGTTCTGAAAACTTCAGGAGATAATCCTATATCTGGGCAAAGTTGGTCACTGGGAACTTATTCTTGAGGCCAGAATCTTATCTGTTCTCTCTCTCTCTCTCTCTCTCTCTCTCTCTCTCTCTCTCTCTCTCTCTCTCCATGAGGTGAGGGGCATCCTCTGTTACTTGTGTNTCTCTCTCTCTCTCTCTCTCTCTCTCTCTCTCTCTCTCTCTTTCTCTCTCACCATGAGGTGAGGGGCATCCTCTGTTACTTGTGTCTACCACTGTGATACTCTTTCTAAGTGCCTGGAGCCAAGTCACTCCAGACTGAACTGTCTGAAGCTGGGAGCCAAGACATGTCTTCATTCTTCTGAACTGCTTGTGTGAGGTTATTCTTGTCCCAACTCTAAAACACTTAGCTGTCATTGTGATTAGTTTTGACCTCACAACCTTCCCTTCTTTGTGAAGTGGGTATCGCACAAGGAGTGCCAGCATGTGGGGACTATGCTATGGCCAGTGATGAGTGACAGAAGCTCCTTCCCTCAGCCTCTTTGCTGATACAATCTCTCAAGGACAATGGAGACATTTAGCGGAAAAGAACAAGTGCCCACCAAAAGCACACTGCTCTCACTTGAGCCACCTGTGACACTTGCCTTCCAAGCTCCCCAGAGTGCA
The DNA here is from genome assembly GCF_900095145.1 of Mus pahari. NCBI lineage: Eukaryota > Metazoa > Chordata > Mammalia > Rodentia > Muridae > Mus > Mus pahari. The sequence goes on along the minus strand of NC_034590.1, from coordinate 92,251,857 downwards.
GAGCACTTTCTGCTGAGCCCCTCCAAAGGCTGCCTTCCAGGCTGCTGGGGTGGGTGGGCATGGCAACATCCCCATCGCAGCCGGCGCGTGGCCAGACACTCAGATTTACCAGTGTGGGCGCAAACACTCTCTCCCCAGAAAAGCTGCCTGAAGGCATAGACGAGGGGAAGGAAAGATTAAAAATAAAGAGTGGTCATGTTCAGCTTGGAGATTAAAGGAGAGCCATGGACTCAGGGGCCCTCCAATTCTCCGATGTTGGGAGGGGAGGATGGCTAAATGAGATGGAAGGGGGAGGCTACCCTGTGGCTTCCTCTCCCTAGAACTCTAATCCTGTGAACATCTCATGCTTATTTTGTTTGTACTCACAGGGAGCCTGATTTTGAAAGTTCCAATTGGACACTGGCTCTGCAGCAGCCCCCAGCACTCCCTGTTATCTGTGTCTGGGTTACTTTCATCATCCACATCAAAGATTTTCTTGGCTTCAACACTCAGGTCGGATCTGCATCCACCTTGCTTCGTGCCTCTCCTGTTCTCACGATGCAGATAAAACTTACAGTGCAGGATTGGTTAGCTGTCCTCTTGCTGTCCTCTATGAAACCCTCCAAAGGAGACGTCTCTATTCCATAGGGAAGGTAACCAAGTGGGAGCTGACTGGCTTTACCAAAAATGTCACAGCGTGCAAACATGGAACTGTTTTGTGGATGCCCAGGGTCTGCTAGGTATTTGTTCAATTGTGAATGACAAAAAATGCTCATCAGATGGGTTTAATACCGGAGTTGGGGACACCAATTAATCTGTTCAAATAGCTGAAAATCAAGGCATGTTTGGATCCAGGGCTGTAGCTACATCTCTAACCTCTGTTTTCCTCAGTTTTGTACCATTTTCAGGCCTGTCTGCGCTGGCTGAATGACTTCGGTATCTTCCAGGCAGAAAGGAAGGAGAATGTTTTCTTTTGCAATGCTTTAAGCTTTTTCCTTTACAACATACACACATACATGTACCGTGTATATACAATGTGTATATTTGCATAGATCTATGTGCATATGTGTATATGGTGTGTGCATGTATGTACATCTATATGCATATATGTGTGCCCATGAAGTGACACATGGAAGGCAGCTGTTGACACTGCAGTCCTGCTCTAACCATGGTGCCTAGAAAGGGGATGGAGAGAATCACAGACAAATGCAGATGTGCTTTTCCCAGAAGGGAAATGCCCACTACACAGGCCAGCAAAAAATGTACTGCCTGCTGCAGGCTGAGTATGTCCTCTACAGATTCATTTGCCAGAATCTGAATCCTCAAATCCATAGGTTAATGGTGTTCAGAGATGGGGACTTGAAGAGAAAGGATAGGGTTAGATAAGGCTAGGAGAGTAGGTCCCCCAATACAACTGCTTTATATGAGGAAGAGCATGCTGGCTTGTCTTACCAAGTGATGCCTTCTCCATGTTCTAATGCAGCACAATGTCCTTAGCAGATGCTAAGCAGGCACAGACGTATGTTCTTAAACCTCACAGCCTCCAGAGACAGGAGCCAAATAAATTTCTCTGCAAATTAACTGGTTTGGGATATTTTGTTATAGCAGTAGAAAATGGACCAATGCATTGCCATTGGGTATTATCAACCACAACATGTAATCCATTAAATGATGCTGAAGTCTTAGCTTCTAGAGGGGGATCCTACTCAGTGACTCTTAGAAGACACCTGTCGTTGTGGTCTTCCCAGTTCCAACTTCTCTCTTCTTTAACTATGCTGCTCTCTGTTGGAAGAGCAATTGTGACATGTGATTCAAAATGACTGCTCTTCTTTCTTCTACCCTACTTCAGGGTAGGGTAGGACCCAAGTGTGGGAAGTCTGATGTTTATCTCTCTGCCCCCACCCTGCCTGGACTAAGGTGATTAGGTGTCAGATGGGTGTTCAAGTCAGGGCAACAGGGCTCAGTCTCAGAGCTTCCATTGGCACTGTTGGAATACGTTGTCCTTTCTTGATACTACTAAACTCTAGGAAGTGCCGGGGATTTGTGAAGAGAGTGAAGTATCGAAGAGGCTGGGTGAAGGGAGGGGAATAGGCTTCTGATATCGCCCCCGGATCCATTTGTGCCTGGAGCTAGATAATCTGAGGCTTTTTAGTTCCCTAAATTAGCAAACCCCACCTTGAGGAACATCATTCCTATATCCAGGGATGAGAGAGGCACACCATGTTCCCATCTCGAGGTGTTTGAGGGGTGGAGGCTGTGGGGTATCTGAGAGACATTCGCCCAGAGAGACACACTGCCTGGTAATGTGATTTCTTTGGACTCTTTCTGAAGGTTGACTCAGTAGTCTGAGTAGCTGTTCGTACCTGATCCCATTTCTTCAATCCTCTCTTAGCATAAGTTATTCTGAGAGACTGGAAGGCAGAACCCCGGAACTTAAATTCTTTTCCAGTTCTGGGGCCTGACCTTAGGCCTCACACATGTTAAGGAGGTGTTTGTTGTGTAGCTACATCCCAGCCTTTGCAGGGTCTCAGTTGCTTAGGCTAGTCTTGAACTAAAGGCTGACCGTGAGCATGCACTATCCTCCTGCCTCAGTCTCTTGGGAGCAGGAGTGACAGGCATATGCTGTCAGGTTTAGTATCCTAGAACATGTTCAGAGGAGACATAAACATATAAGCTTTAGGGTCTGATAGAGCTGCATTCTCACCTTGACTTGGTGACTGCCCGCTGGGTGGCTTTAATAGTTAAGTGACGTTGTACTTCCTAGACTCATCCTTCAGATCTCTAAAGTGGGTTCAATCATAACATTCACCTCTGACCTCTCCCTTTGCAATTTTAGCTCCTGCTCCTGGGCATTGTTACAGTGTGCCTGAGCTTGGTTATGAATGAAGTTATGGATGAAGTGTAAACTGGGAAGTCTGCTCAGAATCAGACCTTGACCTCTTAGTAGCAGTGTAAATGTGGACAAATCTTTGGAACTCTGTTTCCCCGAAAAATGAAGACAACAGAAATAGTGTCTCATCTTACAGACATTAAATTAGCATTTGTATTGTATTTAAACAGTGAAGGATTGGGGCCAGCAAGATGGATCGGCAGGTAAAGGTGCTCTCTACCTAGCTTAAGGATTTGAGTTGGATCCCTGGGACCCACATGGTGGAAGGGGAAAATGAACTCCTACAGGTTGTCTTCTGACCTCCACACCTGTGCCCTGGCACGTGCATGACCCCTCCCTCAACAATAAATAAATAAATAAATAAATAAATAAATAAATAAATAAATAAATAAATATGTAATCAGAATGTAAGACATTGGATGGCACCAGGTGCTAGCCACTTAGCCACTATTCCTAGGCTTCATAGATTGTGGAGCCATTCCCATTTGGTGGCAGCACTGACAGGCGTAGGCAGGACAGTTTTTGGATGAGCTTTGCTAACAGGGGCTCTGGCATGGCCCTGCTAACTTCAGCATCCATTAGCAATGAACACCATTCTGCATATGCATTCTGATGACAGCTCTGGCTCTGCTAATACTGTGTGCGTTGAACATTGATTAACACCTCTTAAAGGCGATGGTTTGCATACAAAGTCTGACTCCTCCATCTGCTGTTGTATCTCCAAGAAGTTACTTAACCTCTTTGAGCTTCAGCTTCCTCAACTGCAAAATAGCAAAAGGAACAACGCCTGTCTTGCAGGTTGGAGTGAGGGTCAACTGCATTACTAGGGCAAAACCCTAAGCATAGAGCCCGATGCCCCAACCACTAAGTTATTTGGTTATAAATGATGTCCAATGAATATATTGTACAAATGGAATGCCCAGTGTGCCCTTAGAATCTCCTTAAAAGAGTTGAAACTACAGATGATCATCAGTCATGTCACTATACACTTCAAACCTGTAGCCCACCTGACAGGTTCATTCAACAGACACATTTCACTTGCACAACCTAGAGATTCAGAAATTAGAATTTACAGACTAGATTTCAAAAGTCAGGACAACCCATGGGTATGGAGGTGGAAATCTTTTTTTTTCCCAGCTTCTCTTGAGGAAGGGGAAGGTGACATCACCAGGCTCTACCCTCTGCCATCAGTGCTCGAAGGGATCATGCTTTAAATAGACAAGAACTTCCCAGGTCAAAACCTTGGGTTCCATTACTCTCACTTTCTTAGTCAGAGGCTGCTTTACGTATGTATTATACCTGCTGGGCCAATTGGTTAAAATAATAGCTCTCTAACACACCAAATATCCAGCTCAACTCAGCTTCCACAGCAGCCCTAAAGGAGCAACTGCTGACCTTGCACTAGGGTGAGCAGACAGGGAGGTGCTGTAGGATTCCCTGGGGTTATGTATCTGGTGTGTAGTGGAGCTGGGATTCCAACACTCTGGAGTAAATTTCCTAACCACTTTGTTCCTACCAGGGTCCAGTGTTCTATGGTTTGTATGAATGAAATGGAAACATAATCCAGCAATCAGCTTTTAGTTCTCATTCTTGTGTTGCCCAAAGGGGGAGGCAATTAGTTGTGGATACCTAAGATGATTTTAAGTAACAGCTTCCTAAATTCCCCAGTTCATTCAGCATTCCCAGACTTATCTCTAATTCACCAAGATAGCCCGACCTGGAGAGAAGCCTTTTCTTGGAGTGAGAGTTTCTTCCCACACCAGAGCCTCCCAAACTCAGCTCCTGAATGGAGGGCAAGGAGGTGGGGGGAGGGCAGGGTTCATGCCTAGACGTTCCGTTTGCCTTTAACAACTATAGCAGCAGGTCCCTTCCTATCAAATTATAAGATGTTGATTATGCTTGGCTTCCAGTCATGCTGAGAACCAAATCGAGGCTACACGTCATTTTGTGTTACATACTACACATGTACATATGCACACACGTATGTGTGTATGCACATGTGCATATACATGTGTCCTTATACTAGCTCTGTTACCTACCAGCTACATGTGTGTGTCCCTTCCTAATGAACATATACATTTCTGCATGACTAAGAGATCCTTGTAAGCTACCCTCCCCCACCCCCCAAACCTTCATATTTTCTTGACTAAGGAGTTCGTTCCTCCATTTTCCAAACAGCTTGTCTGGCAAGACTTTTGTAGTTTCCCTTCCCAAAGTCTGTAGCATAGAAACAAGACATCATATTTTCCTTTTCCGGTTATCAAATTATATGATAATATTTGAAGATGTTGTTTCAAAATACGATTCAGCCCCTATTCCAAACCCTGGGGAGATGCTGATCGTCGAGTGATTGCCGTGGATTTGAAGTGAATGTCTTTAGCCAACTGGTTAGGTTTTGAGATGGTGCCTGACGGCTGCTCTCAAACGCTTAACATTTGAAAATAAACTCACAAAACACAGAAGAGGAGCAGATGGCCTGCGAGTTCTGTCCATCCTCTGTAGCTTTCCACCACTCGGCAGCATCAGACAAAAAGAGTTTGCGCCAACCCCAGGTGGGTGTATAAGAGGAGGAGGCAAGCTGTCCCCAGGCTTGAACTGTAGAGAGCAACGGCTGTCTCCGGCATCCCTAAGAGGGTGGCTCCCACAGACATTGGGGTCCTTGCTCCCATTGCAGTTCACAGTGGGCAAGGGGCAGAAGCCCCACCTTCTTCTGACTGAGAGTCCTTGCTAATTCCTTCCTGTCTAACTTCCTGGACCTTGGGAGGGGATTTCACAGTCAACTGCACTTCTGCATAGTGCCCTTGCATCCACGTACTAAAGGGCTCAGTTTGGTTCATTTAACGGCAGTTAGCTTACATGTTAGTCAATGAGAATCCTGGTGTATTCGTGTTCCATAGATACTGTACCAAATGACCCCAAGCTGGGGAGTTTCAAAACAAAGAAAGGTGTCCTTCCACAGTACTGGAGGTCAGGAACGTGAAACAAAGGAGCTAGCAAGTTCTTGCTTCCTGAAGTTCGTAGGGGAGCGTCCTCTCTGCCTCACATGACTTCTGGCACTGTCACGCTCTTGGATTTGGGTCTCATCTCCCTCTGTTTTATTCTGTCACCTTCTCCTCCTTCATCTGTGTTCTTCCTCTTGGTTTCTCCTGAATAAGGATATTTGTGGGGACATCAAGGGTGGGTCCACCTGACAGGCCAGAGTAGTCCCTTCAGCTCAAGATCCTCAACTTAATTATTTCTATAAGACTATTTCCAAGGAAGGCAAGACCCCTCCCCAATTTATAGATTAGGAATTGATATCTGTTTATGGATTAGAGGAGTGTCCCTTCCTATCCGTGCTTTATAAAAGGTTGATCCCAGGATGGCACCCTTAGGAAGTGGTAGGAGGACCTTTACGAGATGGAGATGGTGGGGATTCCTTAGACTATTGGTGACATTTAAGGAGGTTGGGGGAGTCTGGTCCTTCATTTCCTCTATTTCGTTTCCAGGCTTGTGGTGTGGGTGGCTTTGCTTTGTTACATGAATTCTGCCACTATCATCGTCAGAGGCTCAAAGTCATCTACCCCCGGACTGGAACTTTCAAAGCCATGAACCTTACCACATGGTGGTTAATTAACTCAGGTATTTTGTTATAGCAATAGAACAGTGACTAATACAACACCTTTGTGCAGCCACCCAATCCACCAGACCAGCTTTTCCTCCCTGTTGCTGAAGCTTCCATCTATTTCAGCTTTTTTTCTTTTCCTGTTGTGTTGGTGTCTTCAGAGGAGCCAGAGACAGATTGGGCAGACCAGTCTAAATCAATCACCCTGTTCTCTGTTCCTTCTTCCTCTCTAAGGAAACCAGGGGTCCTCCTTCCCTATCTCAGTGGCTCACCCATCCTCCTGCTCCTTCCTTCAGCTTGTATCAAAAACCCAACAGCCAACATTTCTACCTCTGGCAGCATCTGTCCCACAACCTCAGCATAGATTGCAGCATCCACCATCCCCTTCACTGTTTTAAATATGGATTCTGTCCAGCATATCAACTTGCACAAGGGGCAGATCCTTCCCTCATCCTCACAGCCACTGCTCTAGAAGTGAGGATTGTGGCTGTATGGACACATTTCCCACCCCAATGATTTCTTCCTCACAGAATCTCAGCCCTTGTCATCAAATGGCAATGAGAAAAAAATACTTCCAAGGTGTGAGAAGACAGATGAGATCTAGGAGTGTTTTCTTCTTGCTCTTGATTTAAATGGCAAGCTATCACCCCCTAACATGCTTTCAAACATCTCTGTTCATCCACTCCCTCCTTTGCTGGGCTGCATCTACTTGCTTGTAGAATCTTCTGACGATAAAGTTGGAATCAAGACCATAGGAACATCTTTAACTAAAGTTCCCTTTGGTTTTCTGTTGTTTAACCAAGGAAGTCGATGTTATGTGGTTTGTTTGTTTGTTTGTTTGCTATTGTTCTTGTGGTAGGGAAGGGTTTTCATTAGTTGCATGATTGTTGCTGGGATAAAACATTAAGACCAAGGTAAGGGTTTATTTTGGCGTATGGTTTCAGAGGGTTAGAGTCCATGGTGGCAGAGTAGACTCAGCATGTGGCAGGCATGGTGGCTGGGGCAGCAGTACTTATCTTGAAGAGCAGGCACAAAGCAGAGAGGGCAAACCAGAAAGGGTGCAGATCTTATAGTCCCAGAGTCCACCTCCAGTACTATATACTGTCTGCCTTGTAAACCTCCCCACTAAGCATCACCAAATGGGGACCAAACATTCGGATGCCAGAGACTATAGGGGCATTATTGTTATTTAAATCACTATTTGGGGGACAGGGAGAGAGGGTCAAGGCATACCTCTGTTTTAAGAACAAAGGCTCATCATCTTCTAAGCTTAAGGCAACACTGATGTATGTTCTGTCAATGAGGGGTTCAAAATATCATGGACCAAAAATATTCTCCATCTGAGTTAATTATACCCAGTCAGTCATCTACAGCAACTCATCTACTCTTAGAGACAGGCAAGGAGGTCTTTCCCCACCTCCTATAATTTCCCTTTAAGGAGACTGCTGATCTGGTTGAAAAAGACTGGCTACATTCATTTACTGGACACAGCCAAGACACCATTTTCCTCTGCCACATTGTCTGGTAGAAATTTTCTGACAGTTTCTAACATGACTCGACGCCTCCCTTCTGCCTACTTAAATCCTCGGGTAAGTTCTCCGGAGTGTGTGCTGGTTCTTGTGATTTACTTGTAATGAACAGTGTTTAGAAAAACTGAAGTGGTGTTGTTACTGTAATTAAGCTATGGGAGACAGAACTCTCCTTCTCTTTTCAACAGTGTTCTGGTTGCCTTTTTCCTTGACTTCTACTCTTTGAGCAAGTAAGCAGTTTGCTATGGTTTAGAAGGGCTCCCCAAATGTCCATATGTTGGGAATATAATTCACAAGACCATATGTTAGTAGAATTTGGTGATGGGACCTTTGAGAAGCAGTTAGGATTAGATGAAGTCATGTGGGTGGGGCCCTAATGTTATTAGTGGCTCTAGGACAAAAGGGACCCAAGCAAGCAAAGCTTGCTCTTTCTCAGCCCCTGATGCACTCCACCTCATCATGAGGTGGCTCTCCCAGAGGAAAGCCCTCCCAGACTCAAAATAGGAACTATGGTGTTCCTGGGCTTCCCAATATCCATAACTTGAACTAAAACTGCTATTCTTTAAGAATTACTCAGCCTTTAGCATTTTGTTTTAGACACAAAAAAGTGATTAAGACACTGATTTTTGGGGAAGGCTCCACTCAATACCTCTCAAGCGACTGAATCCTGATGACAGCCATGAGAGCAGTTTGAGAGGGGATTCTTCCCTAGTTGAACCCAGATAAGACCCTAGCCAACATCTTAACTGTGGTTCAGAAAAAACTGAAGCAGAATTTCAAGCTAAGCTCTGTGTAAGACCTGTGAGTCACTGAAAGTGAGCCAGTGAGTAAGTGGTTAGGCATGTGGGTTAGTGGTTAGGTGTCCATTAACAGGCACAGACTACTACAACCCACATGATAATTAAAAGATCTCTACACAGTCCAACTGGCCTTAGGGTTCTGGTCCCATATAGAAATGAAGCGCCAGATCTTCAATGTGGACACATTTCATTTATAAACATTTATTTCCCTCCTTGTCTGTGAAAGTAGAAGTCACTGATTGGAACAGGACTGTCTATCTTTGCATCTCTTGTTCAAACATCATTTGAATTTTACCCTGACACATGGTCTCATTTGGGTATGCTGTGGTGGTTTGAGTAATGAATGACCTCATAGGCTTATGTGTTTAAATGCTTGGTCCCAGTTAGTGGAAGGAAGGGTTTGGGAAGGTCTAGGAGGTATGACCTTGTTGGAGGATTCTTGGGATGGGCTTTGAGGTTTCAAAAACCAAAGCCAAGTCCAGTGTTTCTAGCTCTCTACCCATGGATCAGGATGTAAAGCTCTCAGCTACTGCTCTAGTACCATGCCTGTCTGCTTCCCTCCGTGATGACAATGGACTAACCTGAAACTGTAAGCAATCTCTCAGTTAAATGCTTTCTTTTATTAAAGTTCCCTTGATCATGATATCTTTTCACAGCAACTAAGACACAAGCCAAAATGTTCGGAGAGCCAGCATTCATGGAACAAAACTCTGCAGTGGAAAGCGTGTTTCATTCCCTAGACAAGAACTAGAACTCAAGCCTGGATTGTTTCTTGAAATGGGGATTAACTTTTTGATCAAGCATCAATTCCTAGGGGCTAGTCCTAACACTCTCAGTAAAATTTCACATGGGCAATGACATTCACCCATCAAACCCCACAAGAGCATAGGATCTCAGATACCTAGCTTAGGGATGTTAGAGGCAGATATTGGAGGTGGCATCAAATTAAGTTTCTTTGTGTGATTCCCATCTCTCTTGCTTTCCTTTTCTTCTCCTTCCACCAACATCTTGGCTTGGATATGATGCTGGAGAAAGAAAAGTATGGCAGATGTAAATCTGAGGATCTAAAACTTTACTGTTGTTGGTTTGAAGAGCTTGAACCAGCAGCTTTCCAGTGGGCTCAGATTATCCATCTTAGAAGCCGAAATTCTGGTACTGTTTGTTTGTTAAGATTAGAGTCTGACCATGGGGAAGCCCAGGATATCCCTGGAAACTTCTTTCCTGTTTGTTCTATTTTTTTTTTGTTTTATGTTCTCTGTGTTCACAAATAATTCCACTAAGGAACAGTATGGTAGATTCAAAATTCAAAACAGTATGGTAGAACAAAATGCCTATCCTTGTAATAATTTGCTTTTGCAAAATCTCCTGTCCCAGGGTGAAGTCTGTTTCCTCTCCCCTTGAACTGGTATATGGGAAAGAAGCAGAGACTTGAAGAACACTTGTGCATTGGGCCTCATTCTCTTGCCTGCTCTTTAGAGTCACTAAATCCACTCTATGAAGCAGTCTATGCCAGACTTCTGGACTAACAGAGAGTAAGGATGCAAAACAAAAACTGACCACCCACTGCCCTTCTCCTAGCCTGTCAATCACTGTTATGTGGATAAGGTCATCTAGAGTTGTTAGCAGTTGATTTTCCAGGTGCCTGATATGCAGAGACACGTCTGCCTGAGATAACCTAAAGTGCCCAGACCACAGTAAACTGCCATTGTGAAACAAATAAACAGTCGGTTTAAAAAAAATCAACTGAACTTTGGACTGGAGAGATGGCTCAGTGGTTAAGAGCACTTATTACTCTTGCAAAGTGCCTGACTTACACAGAATCCACATAGTGGTTCAAAATCATCTGCAACTCCATTTTCCAAAGATCCAATGACCTCTTTTGACCTCCAAGGGCATCAGAAATGCATGTGGTGTACATATGTACATGCAGGCAAAACACCTATACACATGAAACTAATCTTCAAAAAAAGATAGTACCTGAGTTTTGAGGTACTAGATTACTGATGCAGAGTTATATTATGTGTGTTTTTCTGTCGACTTATCTGGTAGGCTTTGTATTCTTGAAGATAAAGAAATATAATTCCTCAGAGGGTAGGATTCAGACCCCTGCCTTAACCACTGAACTTGCTATGAAATAACTGATAACTCTGTGGACCAATGCAAGGCCAAGTGGGTCTTCCCAGTGTTGGCTTGCCTCTCATGTATCTCTGGTCCCAAACATCTGGAAGGAAATCTAAATTTCCTACATGTAAAGAAAATACCTTAGTGGTTTGTTTACATCTCCATTTGTTCCTAAAGCCAGGCTCCAAATCTTATTCAGAGAGTCCATTCTGCATTCATGTGCTCTGGTGGCTCTTTGCTTCTAGCTGCAGTGGTGTTGCTCACATCTGTGCTGCAAGCAGCCTCTGAGATGGTCCTCAAACACTCTACTTCCTGGTGGTCTCACCATGCCTTACCCCCTCCCTTGAACCTAGGCTGAACTTACTGAATGATATCTGAACAACAGCAATGTAAGGAGTCACTTTTGATGTAAGGATGCAAAGTCTGTGGTCTCCAAGTTGGACATTCCCACTTGATCATTGACCCCAGAAGCCACCTTGTGTCCCAGGGGTGGCTCTATGGGAATCTCATGAGGAACTGATGCTGTTGACAAGAATATGAGGAAGTCAAGAAGTAAAACCTGGACCCTTTGTTGAATGTCATGTGAGACTACAACCTTGCCCAACAGTTTGCCTAAAACCCAGTAAGACTGTTAACTAACTAAGCCCTACCAATATTCAAAGTCCACAAAAAAATGGAGAGAGAATATTCACTGCATTAAAGTTTAGAGGTAGCTTGTAAAATGGCACTAGCTAAGTAATACAACTTGGGCCTGGGCATTTGAAGTTCCTGCCTTCCCTGTTCACCCAGACACATTGCTAGGTTCACAAAAAATGTACATGGGACCAGGCTAAACCAATCAGGGTAAACCACATACTTTCTTGTTATAGAAAACTAACATACAGACATGTATTTTATATATGTGTGTGTTTGTGTGTGTGTGTGTGTGTGTGTGTGTGCATACACATATGCCATAGCACGTGTGTGGAGGTCAGAGAACAACTTTAGGGAGTCAGTTCTCTTCTTCTACCATGTATGTTCATAGGATTAAGCACAGGTCACCAGAATTGAGAGTGAGCACCTTACTTACTTAGATCCTTGCCCAGGGACTAGCGTCTGATAGGTGTCTTCTCCCGTTTTCATGAGACACAATCCGAATAAATGAGAGACGGAGACTTCTGCAGCCATTATGTTCTTGTGCGTAGAGAGTCCTAGACTATAATGTTGGGCTCTGTGACCCTTATGCCCAGGACTGTGCCCGGATCAGCACAGTTGTCTAGTGCTCTCTAAGTGGAAGGGTCAGTCTATAGCAGATAGGGAAAGTTGGAGAAGCTGACAGGTAATGGTAACCAGCTCTCTCATGCAGTGTTAAATGGGACATATTGCATAGAAATCTATGGATTTTTATTTTCATGTATGCTGCCAAGAACCAGTTTCTCAACTTTGAAGTTGGCTTCAGCCAGTTTTCACTGGCTGGGTTTCCAGACTTCCCCAAAGATGAGCTCACTGGTAAATCAATGGGTTCACTGTATCTGCCCATTTGCTCCACTTGGGGGGCTCCCCCAAGAGAGGGGATAGACAAAGCAGAGTCAGGGTGTGCTTGGTGTGTGACACATTTACTCTTCTCTGATACTCACCAGCCTTAGCAGCTACAGAGGCATGTGTTGTAGACTGTGTCACTGCACAAATTTCCACAAGGGAACAGAAGCACGGCCCACTCAGGGATGGATGTAGCGGGCTGACGGATCATTCAGTATTGTCCCGCTCTACACTGAGAGAGGGACTCCTTGTCTCATCATCATCATTCAGAGGCATCCTCCCTATCTCCCCCATGTTTCCTGTGTCTTTCTGTGCAAGTATGGCTGCTGAGGAAAGGGCATACAAGTTTTCCCCTCTGCAAGTGCTGAGTTAAATTAGTTAAGTAGTTAAAATAAAAAACTTACTCCAAGGGCCACAGGAGAATGTTATCTGTACTGACACCAGCCTCCTGACTGACTTTATCATAGAATTTCTATTAAATATACTGTACTTCTTTGTACAGATGATTTTATGCCATATATATGTGTGTGTGTGAATACACTCAAGTGCACATCTGCATATGTGAGGAGGCTAGAACAGTGCTGGGTTTCCTGAAGCTGGAATTATTGACAACTGTGAGTTGCCCAGTGTGAGTGCTGTGAACCAGACTCTGTTTCTCTGGAAGAACGGCGAGTGTTTGTAACTGCTGAACCTCCACACTATACCAGTGTATTTCATACTTAATAATAAGCATGAAACGCGCTGACTGAAACAAGGTTCAGATACCCAGGTTACGGATACAGGGAAACAGTAAGGTCATCAAGCCTTGGGTTCACAAATGGAAAAGCTTCAAATGGTTGTAGCAGTCAGGAAGGCAGATGGAAGAAACAAGATGATTGATAGGTAGTCACTGCGACAAACTCACACATCGTTCAAAGGATGCATACATTTAAAATTTACTGTTATCTATTTATGTGTGTGTGTATGCATGTGTGTAGGTGTGTCCATGTGTAGGTGTGTATATGGGTGTGTCTGTACGTGTGTGTGTGTGTGTGTGTGTGTGTGTGTGTACTTGCAGGACATAGCATGCATGCAGAGTTCAGAGAACAGATTGTAAGAGTTCATTTTATCCTTCTGCCGTGTGAGTCATGGGAATCAGGGTTCAATCCTTACCTTTGACAGCACACAGTTTTACCTGCTGATCTAGGCACCACCGCCTTCTCACTTTGAGTGACAAGGTTCCAAGTAGTTCAAGTTGGCCTCAAACTTGCTACGTAGCCAAGGAGAGGATGACCTCGAGTTCCTAATCCTCCTCTGCCTTCAAAATCATGGGATTACAGGCACGTACCACCTAATGTAGGCGGTTCTGGGGATCAAATCCAGGATCTCATGCATCAAGCATCCTACCAACCTAGCCACCCAAACCCAAGAACGTAGCCATCTCTTAGTTTGAATTATTTCCAAGAGGCCAGTCTGCTGCCATGCGTCACAGGCTGCCACCATGCTTTGTGGTAGGTAGGTGAAGGTACCCAGAGGTCCTCCAGCCATGTGGCCCACCCGCAGCAGGAACCACCATAATGTGCAAGGATGTGGTGGAGAGAGGGGGGAGAGAAAGAGAAGCAGGGCAGCTTGAGCATTCTGATGAGAGATGGAACTGGAGACGTGAGGGCCTGAGAGGAACAGCCTGTTGAGAGCAGCCAGCCCCGCTACCTGAGGCCAAGGTGAAGTCCCAGTTCATGCTGCCCCTGAGGGCCATGTCTGCATCCGTGGTCATGCAGCAACAGACATCTATGTCGATGTCCATGGTTCCCATTACCTCTAAAGACCATGTGGTGGGCATCTCTGGTCTGGGCTACCGCCTGGGACCCTATTGATGTGTAAGGGCTCTGCAGAGCTGGCCCCATTCCTCACTGGCTGTAGCACTCTGGAGAACTAGCCCCCACCTCTCACCAGCAGTAGCACTCAGGAGAACAGCCCTCCCCTCACCTGGGCAGCCCAGTAGACCTGGCCCTGGTGGCAGGAGTATGGGTGAGCACAGGAGAGCTGACTCCACCAGTCATCTGCTATGAGGTACTGAAAGAAGGGTGTTGGGGGAATGGATGGGGAATGAGAAGGGTTGGGAGATGGCCTACAGGGGAGAGCCTCCCCCCAGCTCACACCTGTTATCTGTAGCAGGCAGGAGAGTAGGCCTTGGGGTCCTGAGAGTGGGAGAGCAGGCAGGCCCTGCACCTTGCCTGGGCAGCACAGTAGAGCTGGCCCTGGTGGAGGGGACACAGGTGAGTTGGCCCCAGAGTCATAAGAACCAGAGAGTTGGCTCCACCCCTTGACAGCTGTAGTACTTGGGATAGCAGGCCCTGCACCTCACCTGGGTAGCACAGTTGAGGTGGATCTGGTGAAGTGGGTGTGGGTGAGCCAGCCCTCAAGGCCTGAAACAGGGAGATCTGACTCTGCCCCTTGCCAGCCATGGCATTAGGTGAGCTATCCTGGGCAGTGCTGAAGAGTTTGCCCTGGTGGTGTGGGTGTGGGAGAGCTGGCTGGCTGACCAACTCAACTACCATCCAGGCTCAGATGCAGGGCTTTGAGTTGGCCCACTCCAACATCTCTCTCATCTATGAGCTGCTGGAGCGAATGAAAGGGCCGATGCTGCAGATCCAAAGCTGCAGGATCTCCATGACACAGGGCAACAACAGGATAATCAAGAGGAGTTCCAGTGAGGATCCAGTATTGATAGTATAGCAGAAGCCAGAGACCTTGAACCAGACCATGACGCAGTGCAACGAACATTTACAAGTAAAGATTTGTGGACAAAAGGGTGTACTGTGGGACACACTGTGACACACTACTGCTTCCACATTTTTTAATGTTCTGTTTATTTTTTATTTTCTTTTGGGGAGCAGAGGTTGTATGGGCACAAGGGACTGGAATTGGGGTGCATGATGTGAAACTCACAAAGAATCAATAAAAAGTTGTTGTTTTTTTTTTAAGAAGTAAAAAAAAAAGAGCTATTTCCACATGGAAAGATAAGTCTAATTTTTGTCAATTTTCTGATTTCTTTTTACCTCCCCCACATCTGAAAGTCCACTAAATTAATATAGAATGTTCTATTTTAAACGTGTGTAATGATTTCAATGCAAAGGAAATCAACGTTAGTGAAGGGCATTCGTCATATGGCAGTGTCACTTTGTGTCCCTTCCGTCTGTAATGTAGTATGTTTAAAATCAGACATGTACACAAGAGGGTTTGCATATATGAATTCAGTTTAATCATACCAATTCTTAAACAAAAAGTTTCCTCCAAGAGACAAGAATTCACAGGAACTGCAAAGCTTACTCACAACTTTTAAAAATACCGGTCATGCTTAGGTAGCATTCAAAGGAGATAGTAGAGAGTAACTGTAAAAACTTTGACCAGGAACATCAGCATCTGACTTTAAAAATTACAAATACTGAAGCATTTTGGTATTGGACACAGTTAAGTTTTGACACTGTCGGTTCATTGGATGAGTTTCTGGAAATCTGGAAAATTGTACCTCTATCAGTGGGCAATGCGCTTATCCTAAACTAAACACTTTGAAATGTAGAAAACAAACTAGCAAGCTAAACATACAAAGAAAAGCCCTCTAAGACAAGCTCTCCACATGACGGATGCCAACAGAGGCACCATGAATCCTGGAAGACTGGAATTGGTAACAGACATTCAGCCTGAAGCCTTACACACAGGCTCAGCAATGGACTCTGCATTCACCTACACATTAATGACAAACTCTGGGTTAGTATACGAGAAGCCAGCAAACTCATTTTGGTCCAAGTTCATGATGAAGAGTTTGTCAGTGGGCGTCAGCTCCACAGGCTGCCTGGTGAACTCTTTGTCGAAGTTGGAGGTGTCTCGCTTGTCTCTCTGCCAAATGGAAAGCGAACACATTAAAACAGAGGCAGCAGCAGCAGCAGCAAACGTGACCAGGACATGCCAGTTACCAGAAGGCCGAGGAAAGCTCCTGAGTGGTCAGAAAACCCTGTGCTGACAGCTTAGAGCAGCTGCATGCCTCACGTCAGCTCTCAGTTCATATTATATGCTGGCTTTGGGGGAGGAAACTTGGTGCCAATTTTCTATGAGAAGAAAAGATTCATCTATTTAAAAAAAAAAAAAAAAAAAAAAAAAGAATTGCCCTAAAGAAATGTGTGTTTGTGTGGAGGGGAGTCCTACACTTTGACTCTGAGGTGAATTACATTGGTAACTATTTTCTCTCACAGCTAATGCCGTAGACTTAGCTCTTAGAGTATCCTGGAGGGAAACAATTCAATGGCAACCCCAGTGGCCAGGAGCTGACTTTGTGTGTGTGTGTGTGTGTGTGTGTGTGTGTGAGAGAGAGAGAGAGAGAGAGAGAGAGAGAGAGAGAGAGAGAGAGAGAGAGCACTATATGCACATTGCTCTCAGAAGACAAATAGCCATGTAAGTGAAGCAGTGTTCATTGCAAGAAGCTAAACTCCATCCACCTCGCTGTCCTCATACTGTCTGAGACTCACTGCTGACCTCATACTGTCTGAGACTCACTGCTGACCATAGGACCATAGACAGCCTAGCTGGTGCCAGAATTGTGTCAGACGATCTGACTCAGACCCCCCAAAAGAGATTGGTGAAAGCTAGGCTCTGAAATGCTGCTCAAAAGTGGAACACTGGAGTAGAATCTGGGTCTTCACTAGCCAGAGTCTCTCCAAAGACGTTGGTGGCATAGTCCTATAAGAAACTCAATACAAAGCTTAAAGTAAGATCTATGAAGGCAAGCTTGAAGCATGAAACTGCTCAACTCTTGTAGCAGGTAACCTGGCCAGCCTGCCTGCCTGCCTGCCTGCCTCCCTCCCTCCCTCCCTCCTTCCCTCTTTCCCTTCCTTCCTTTCTTCCTGCCTGCCAGTCTGCATGTGTACAGGAATTGCTGACTAGTTTGAGGCATGTTCTGCCAGAGAATGTGAGTGTGGGTGACTTTTTGATGTGCTGGCCCCTCCAGAGCTCCTGTAAACCTACTAGCCCTTTCCAATCTCACCTCACCTGTCTGGAGAAGGCAAAGCTGATGTCCCTGTCTCCCATTTGTAGGACATATGAGAAACCCAGGGCACAGGTCAGTGAAGGGACTTGCCCAAGCCTGTGCAGTGGGTTGGAGACTTATATCTGATCACATAGCAGATGATTTTTGCCTCATTACAACTGCTCTGGCTGGAGAGAAAGCCTGAGGACTGTTTTCACAGTACTTGGGATTTCTAGCAACAGGAAAGGTACCTACCTGTCTGAGGCCAAGGGTGTGTTACAGGAGAGTTTGTTGGCTAATTCACTTTGGTCAATCTTAGTAGGTTTAGCCCCTAATGGAGACTGGCTGATAAGAATTTCCTGTTGCTAGGCTCTAACCTATATCCTTTCACAGGATGCTCTCCTGTGACAGGTACTTCCTACTGAGGTGTACGAGTAAGGTTATGGAACCGAGGGAGACAAATTGGCATCAGGAGGTCATCTGGAAAAGGGTAGGTATAGAAGACAAGGCTAAGGCTACCCATGAAGTGGTTTCCTACATGGTGGCTCATCTCTTGTGGTATCCTGTCCATACTGAGTTTTGGTGGAGGGTTCCAGGCACTCCATGTTGTTATTTTCTGCTTCCCGAGGGAAGCTCAGATGCCTTCTGCCTCTTTAATGCTGTCTTCTCTTTCCTGATCCTATAAGCCACATGTTTGCACCCCTCCTTGGCTTCTGTGCATTTACTGTTTTGGGGAATTTGCATTGTTTTTCTCCTTTAGGGCAAGGTCCTTGTCTGTTCCTGTGCTATTGTGATTCCAATGCTACTGAGCACACGACAGGCTGTTGATAAGTACTCATCAAATTGATAAAGAAGACTTCCTTATGGGGCTGGTGCTTCCTTGCTTTTCCTAAGTCCCTAGGCAGATTCCTCTTCACATGGAAGCAAAATGATAACAGTTATTTTCACAGGTCCTAAGGCTTATGTAAATGGAGCTAGTAGGGAGTGAAGGATGTATGAGCAGGGTCTGGAAGCGACAAAGTTTTGTGTGGAAAGGAGAAGAGCAGACACAGGGGCAGAAGATAGGCAGCTCCTCTTTTGGGGTCTCTTTCTACCCAGGCATCCTTAACTTGGAGCATGTGGCAGAACTTCCCTTCCTACCAGCTCCAACTTTGGAAGCCTTTTTTTATTTGCCGTGCTTCAGTAAGCCATGTGTTCCACATAAGACTTCCTTTTAATGGGTTTCATCTCCTGAGTGGACCTTCCCAGGAAAATTCTCCAGGATTTTACCATACAAGGTCCGGAGGGAATGAGCTCCATTGTTGTGACAATTCTTTTGGGAATTGCATCTGAAGCTACCTGAGATCCATTCATCCTAGGAAGAGAGTTAATTCTACTGGCCTGCCTTGGGTCTATCATGGTCTTATCCTTTCTTAGAGAAGGAAATCAGCCAGAAATATATGAAATTTAAAAGTGGATTCTTAGATTCAGACATATGCTTGGTCACAGTTCACAGCAGCTTTAGTTAGATTTCTTTTAGGTTTTTTTTTTTTTTCTGCCTTCAGTTCTCCTAGAAGTTAAGTGTGTGTGTGTGTGTGTGTGTGTGTGTGTGTGTGTGTGTGAGAGAGAGAGAGAGAGAGAGAGAGAAAATTTTAATCCTATTTCTGATGAGCTAGAGGGATCAGGATGTGACCAGCAAGGGTCACATGATTCGATCAGCAGTGCTCTAAACGGGAATGGTATTCCCCAAGGGCCTGCAGATAGCTGAGTGATGGATGTACAATGACAGCTGACACTGAAGACTCAGAGATAAGTCATAAAGCCAGTTAGTTCCCTTCCTCCATAAGACATGGGCATTGTTCATGTTGTGGTAGCTTCTGTGGTCTGATCAAGTATGGAGCATGTGTCATTGGTCTTCCAGAAGAGTCCCTCCCACCTCTCTCTTTCCCTGTATGTGATTGCTGTGAATTCTAGAGTCCCTCCCACCTGTCTCTTTCCCTGTATGTGATTGCTGTGAATTCTAGAGTCCCTCCCACCTCTCTCTTTCCCTGTATGTGATTGCTATAGAATTCTAGAGTCCCTCCCACCTGTCTCTTTCCCTGTATGTGATTGCTGTGAATTCTAGAGTCCCTCCCACCTCTCTTTCCCTGTATGTGATTGCTGTAGAATTCTAGAGTCCCTCCCACCTCTCTTTCCCTGTATGTGATTGCTGTGAATTCTAGGTGGAGAGGATGCCTTTAGCTTCAAACTATGGTCTATACAGAGACTAAGAAGCTGAGAAGACCTCCAGCAGAAAATTTTCTTAATAAGTTCAGAAACTCCAGGCAACAGCACACTTTAAGTTACTTGCTTTATGGCCATCTTTCCACAGATGGTATGCTGGAGAAAGAGGGAGAAGGAGATGAACTGCATCTTTATTATTTTTCACCAGGATCCTGGCAGCCAGTCGGTGGTCAATAAATGCTACTCGAATGGATGGAGGATGCATATATGGATGGATGAAAAATAAATTATTTATTTTTTGGATAAAATTTTAAAATATTTGATAAAGATCTTACGTGATGAAAACTGCTTCTTGGCTTCCTCTCATCTAGAACACGGGTGGAAGAGGAAGGAGTGGGAGGTCTGATTCAGGATCCATTACTTCCACAGAAGCTCCTCTGACCCACCCTCATCGAGCTATGCTAAGGGAACAGACACTTTGGCTTGAGTATCTATTTCTGACACCTAAGGACCTTAAAACATAATGGTAAAAATCTGAAAATGTAGAGCGTAGTGTATATATTTACATATATATACTATTATCTATCTATCTATCTATCTATCTATCTATCTATCTATCTATCTATCTATCTATCTACCAATCATCCATCCATCCATCCATCTAACCATCCTTCTTTCCTACACTGTTTTCTAAGGTAGTCTCAGATCACTTGCCAATGGCTCAAGGTTTCTCTGTGGTTTTTATTCTGAGCATATGTCCAAAGCCTGGTGACCCACTGACCAGATGAAAGACCCTACATAACTTGCCTGGGAGTGGACATGTGGCTCAGAGATATTTATTTTGTTATAGATCAGAGTCCTGTGTCATTGGTCAGAATACTTGTGTTTGTATCACCACTGATCAACCAAGCAGAAAATAACTTTCTTCAGATGTCAGGTGCCCTAATATCAGAGTGAGGATCAGGATTGCCCTGGTCTCTTTTGGTAGCTAACATCGTAAGATTGTTAGGACAACAAGCTTGTTTCAGATGATCTAAGCAGGACAAGGCCTAAGCTTAAAGCTGAGTTGCTAAGAGGCCAGGAAAGAATGACCTATAAGGGTCTTTGCCTCGGAAGAACCCAAAGGCATAGTCTTCTTAAAGATGAGGAGGTATACTTCAAGGACACTGGTCCTTTGGAAGTTTCTGTGTGATCTCTCAGAAGCACTGGAGGACCCAGACATTTTTTAGCCTGTGATAAGAATTCTCCTCAAGGCTGCGTGCAAGGAGCAGGGTGCTAAGATGTAGGCAAGGGTAAGGGGCCACCTGCTGTGCCCATCTGTTCAGGGAGAAATGAAATCTCTCCTGCTCCAAGGGCTCCCTTGGACTTCTGGGAGCTCATTGAGTTGCTTGCTCAAGGATGCTAAAATTTGTAAGAGTGGTGATTCTGATGAGAAGTGTAAGAGCCTTGGGAATGTTCCTAGCTTGATTCTGATGGGGATTTGGTCTCTGAAGTCTGATGGTGTGGGAAGCTCCAGCCTGTCTACCCCAACCCATTCCAGGACATCAGGCATCTCTGAATAGTCTCTGGGCTCTACTCTCTGGCTGGTTAATGCTGAGGCTATTTGAGATCCAGCTTTAGCCCCTTTCTTCTGAGTTCCTTCTTTAGACCCTACTCTGCAGTATGGGTCCTCATTGTTCAAAGGGAACAGTTTTCTTTGAAATAGGATTTCCTTTTTCCTTTTTCCTTTTTCCTTTTTCCTTTTTCCTTT